>NW_005871219.1:65765-183382 GCF_000147115.1 Myotis lucifugus | reverse complement strand
GCACGAAGGGGCTGGCAGCTGGGTATGCTGTTGTCTTTTTCAATCAGGAGGGAGATACAAGCTCCCAACTGCTCTGAACTCCAGTTCTGGGTGAGAATTTGGGGACCCAGACTCATACGGAGAGAAACTGGACTGTCTGGCATCGGGCCGGAACGTGAGGGTGGCTTTCTTGCAGAGGTGCTTGCAGCATTCATTATTCCTCCATGGGGCCATGGGACACAGACCCCAGGACCTACCGGGGCAGGGCTGATGGGCAATCATTGCTGTTTGCTCCACCCTGGTGATTCCCTGAGACCCTGCCCCACCCAATTTACAACCCAACCCAAGCTGTGCACAGAGGCTTTTGCATACGAATGGCCTGGCCTTTCTCTGCCTAAAAACCTGTCAAACTGTAGCTGGGTCAGAAACCCCAGAGCTTCCAAAAGAAGGCCTAAGTCAGCAGCCTGCATTACTTCACAGCTGCGCCTCATCTGGGAACCTCCAAACCCCAAACAAAGAGGAGGGCCCTCTTTGGGTGGCCTCGGGCAGTGGCGGACTTTGCACCCCCTTGGAGATCCAAGAGCCAGTATACCCAGTGGTCAGAGTGAGACCATCCAGATTACAACTCTTCACATCCATAAGGGACACACTCAGGGGGCTGACTCAGTGAGTGCCAAAGCACCACTGAAGCAAGCCTTGCCCCATAAGGGTGTCTCCAGCACAGAAGTTCTCCCATTGTAGACACAACTGGTCCTCATAGCCAATTGGCCTGGATGTCAATTCCTCCCACTGATACCAACAGCAATCAAGGCTTAACTACAACAAGACTGTGCACAAAGCCCACAAAGGGGTGTACCAAGAGCGTCCACCTCAGATGACTGGGGAGGCTGAGCCACTGGGCCCTATAGGACACCCAGCACACAAAGCCACTCTATCAACACAGGGAAGCATAAAAAATGCGGAAACAAAGAAACAAATGAAAGAAATGGAGGAAAGTGAACTACTGAATATAGAGTTCAAAACCACATTTATAAGGTTACTAAAGAATCTTCTAGAAACCTCCGAGAAATATAGTGAGACCCTCAAGGATAAGAAAAAGGACCAATTAGAAATTAAGCATACACTAACTGAAATAAAGAATAATATACAGAGATCCTACAGCAGACTAGAGGATCCCAAGAATCAAGTCAAAGATTTGAAATACGAAGAAGCAAAAAACACCCAACTGGAAAAACAAAAGGAAAATAGAATACAAACGTATGAAGATAGTGCAAGGAGCCTCTGGGAAAACTTCAGGCATACCAACAGCCCACACAAGGGAATACCTAGAGCAGGGGTGGGCAAGCCCTGGCATGCATGCCAAACATGGTATGCCAGTAACTTTTGCTGGCACGCGAAACCCTCTCTTATAATCTTCCATTTACAATTGTGAATCTTTGTTCTCAGTGATGAATTTTGTTAAGTCTCATAATAGGAGTAGCCTGACGGATGAAAGTAGTAGCCCATATTTGTGAAGGTCACGAAATATAAACCTGATGTAAAATCTCTGTCATCAGTGATGCAGCAGCAAAAGTCCCACTGATAATATCAAACGAAGTCATAAATTTTCTGTCGGACTATCAGTGTACATGTATACATTAAAAAATAAATGTATTTTTCATCATCATATACTGTGTTTTTGTCACTTGAATGAATTTTATTATTCTTTAAGGTTCTTCACATACGTACACCTTAAGAGATATCAAGTAGGCGTAACATGTTCTCAAAAAATTAGGGTTGGCACACAGAAGAATTCTGAGTCAGAGATTTTGCTGGTTTTGGCATGCACTCACAAAAAGGTTGCCCACCCCTGACCTAGAGTATCCACCTCAAATGACTGGGGAGGCTGAGCCAATGAGCCCTACAGGACATCTACTATATAAGGCCACTCTTCCAATTCCAGGAGAAATAGCCACTCTACCTAATATATAGAAACAAACACAGGGAAGCAGCCAAAATGCAGAGACAAAGAAACATGTCACAAATGAAAGAAATGGAAACAAACTACTGAATACAGAGTTCAAACCATGGTTATATGGTTACTTAATGATCTTTATGAGAGCTTCACGGGATTTAGTGAGACTTTCAAGGATCTTAGTCAGAATATCAAAGACAGGAGAAAGGACCAGAAATAAGCATACACTAACTGAAATAAAGAATAATTTACAGGGATTCAACAATAGAGTAGAGGATTCTGAGAATCAAGTCAACAATCTGGAATATGAGGAAGCAAAAAACATCCAATCAGAAGAGCAGAAAGAAAAAACGAATAAAAAAATATGAAGATAGTATAAGGAGCCTCTGGGACAACTTCAAGTGTCCCAACATTCGCATTATGGGGGTGCCAGAAGGAGAAGAGAGAGAGAGCAAGACATTGAAAACCTATTTGAAGAAATAATGACAGAAAACTTCCCCTATCTGGTAAAAGAAATAGACTTACAAGTCCAGGAAGCACAGAGAGTTCCAAACAAGAGGAACCATAAAGGGCCTACACCATGACTGATCATAATTAAAATGCTAAAAGTTAAAGACAAAGAGAGAATCTTAAAAGCAGCAAGAAGAAAGCAGTTAGTTATCACAAGGGAGCTCCCATACTATCAGCTGATTTCTCAACAGAAACTTTGGATGAATAACAAGAACCTACAACCAAGATTACTCTACCCAACAAAGCTATCATTTAGAATTGAAGGTTAGTTAAAGAGCTTCATAGGAAAAAAAAAAAAGCTAAAGGAGTTCACCACCACCAAACCAGTATTACATGAAATGTTGAAGGGTATTCTTTAAGACGAGGAAGAAGGAAGAAGGAAGAAGGAAGAAGAAGGAGGAGGAGGAGGAGGAGGAGGAAGAGGAGGAGGAGGAGAAGAAGAAGAAGAAGGAAGAGGAGGAGGAGGAGGAGGAGGAGGAAAAGGATAAAAAATATGAACAATAAAATGGCAATAAATATCTATCTATCAATAATAGAATCTAAAAATCAAAATAAAACAACTAGAAATCTAATGAACAAAATAAACTGGTGAATAAAATAGAATCAGAGGCATGGAAACATGAAACAGACTGATTAATCTCAGAGGGAAGGGGGAGAAGAGATGGGAAGAGGTTAACTACAGATCTTACCTATAGACACAGACAGTAAGATGGTGAAGGCCTGGGGTGGGACAGAAACTGGGTGGAGGGGGAAAATGGAGGGAAAAGGGGGACATCTGTAATACTCTCCACAATAAAGATTTTAAAAAATAAAGGCATGAAGAGTGAGAAATATCTTAAATATGTATTAATATATTTAATAAACATTTTAAATAAATAAGTAAATACACACACACACACACACACACACACACACACTAGAGGCCTGGTGCACAAAATTCGTGCATGGGGGGGGGATCCTTCAACCCGGCCTGCACCCTCTCCAATCTGGGACATCCCTCTTGCAATCTGGGACTGCTGGCTCCTAACTGCTCACCTGCCTGCCTGCCTGATCACCCCTAACCACTCTGCCTGCCTGCCTGATCACCCTTAACTGCCTCTGCCTGCCTGCCTGATTGCCCCTAAGTGCTCTTCCCTCCTGGCCTGATCATCCCTAACTGCTCGCCCCTGCCAGCCTGATCAACCCTAACTGCCTCTGCCTCTGCCTCAGCCTCCGCCACCGTGGCTTTGTCTTGAAGGATGTCCAGAAGATTAGCTTATTACCCTTTTATTAGTATAGATATAGTATGTACTACAGTTAATTTTATACAGTTATGACTTAGTACTTCATCTTTACATTTATTTACATTTCTCTCAACTGTGAATGGTACCATTTACAATTGTGCTTGTGTGATTAAGTTTGGATAAATTTTGGCTTTTTATAATAGACTTCGTACAAGGGGCACAAAATTCATACAAGGGGCTTGGCTCTCGCATCCCCGGCTGCCTCGGCCAGCCCTCGCAGCCCCTTGCAGCCTCAGCAGGCCCTCGCCTGGAACGTTGTCTGGACAGTTGTTCTGCTGTTCGGTCTAATTAGCATATTAACTCTTTATTATATAGGATTTGTAAATATTTTGTGGTAGTAAATGATAAAATAAACTATTATCTATATGTATTTTATGCATTCACGACATACCTAACTTTTTATTAAAGTTTTTGATATTTTCTAGGCTACACGGTTTGTCTACAAATTTTTTCAAATTATCTCAAATCTCCAAAAAAATTTAAATATATTTATTTAAAAATATCGACATGTCAGTGGACCTGTGCGGTTTAAACCTTTGTTGTTCAAAGGTCAACTGTATAAGCATATAGTTATATGATCACTTTTTTTTTTAAAGAAAACACCACTCTTGTACCAAAAACGGTTAAGGAAAACCAAAGAAAGGTTTTTCTAACTACACTCTGTCCACACAACAATCAGCATGATAAAGAGGGAGCACCTTGCTCCTGGGAACAGCAGATGCAGTTTAACGTAAGGACCTAGAAGAGAAGCTGAGATTCAGGGAGACAGCTGGCTAGGTCCTTCCTGGGCTCCACCTTCCAGGCTCGATCCCACCAAATGCTTGAAGGGCTCTAGGCTTTTCACTCAAAGGTCGGGCAGGGGGACACCTCGATTCTCTTGCTTTATAAACAGTCATCTCCCCTCTCTGATGCCACCACTACTTCCTTACTTATCTCATGGCAGAACCACTTCATATTAAAGGAGCTCTCAGAGATATTTCACATGTTGAAAGTGCAAAGGATAAAAGTTTTTAAGCTTTTCCAAACTTAGAAAAAACGATGACAATTCACCAAGGCACGGAAAAGATGCTGGTTTTATATCCTAAGTTACATGATGAGAAAAAGGCAAACACTGTTCAAACTATTCTCAATACATTTTTTTACAAAGAAATAAAACACTTTCATTCTTAATATTTCTAATGTTTTAAATCATAGTGTACTAAAGAAGTATTAACTTTACTATTTTTTTCATTTCCTTATACATTTATAACCAATAGGAAAGTTTTTAAAGTTTTGATCATCTTTTTATTGTTGACATTATAACAAACTAGAAGCCTGCTGCATGAAATTTGTGCACCAGGGTCGGGGGGAAGGGTTGTCCCTCAGCCCGGCCTGCACCCTCTCCAATCTGGGACCCCTTGGGGGATGTCCGACTGCTGGTTTAGACCCGATCCCTGTGTCAGACATTGCTCTCACAATCCGGGACTGCTAACTCCTAACCGCTCACCTGCCTGCCTGCCTGATTGCCCCTAACCGCTTCTACCTGCCAGCTTGATCGCCCCCTAACTGCTCCCCTGCTGACCTGATTGACACCTAACTGCTCCCCTGCCAGCCTGATCGCCCCCAACTGCCCTCCCCTGCATGCCTACCTGGTTGCCCCCAACTGCCCTCCCCTGCATGCCTGCCTGGTTGCCCCCAACTGCCCTCCCCTACAGACTGGTCGCCCCCAAATGCCCTCCCCTGCTGGCCTGGTCATACCCAACTTCCCTCCCCTGCCGGCCATCTTGTGGCAGCCATCTTATGATGATGTCACCTTGGGTGACACCACCTAGGTTTTTATTATATAGGATATCCTCCATTCTCCCCTCTTTGCTCTCCTCCACCCAACTCATCCCCCGCCACACAACAATTTTTAAAGGTGATGGATCCATTGTAATTTTCCCCATTGACTATTAAGACCCATTGGTGAGACTTCAGCTTGCCCAGTCATTTTTACAGTCCTGCACTACTGTGCAAGGCCAGGACTGCCTGCACTGAAACCCACCTGATATAGCCCTCATGGCTGGTGTTTTCACTGCAGATATAAGCAACGTCAACCGCTTGGCTAGAAAGAGCATCTTCCAAAGAAATCTGCTGGACTTCATCAATGCACTTGAGCTCGCGCCTGTTTGAAAATAACAGAAATGGAACTTAAAAGTAGACAGACATCGACTTAGAATAAACGAGCATCATTTTCTCCCTCCTCCCAGAAATGTCTTGATGATCGTCTTTAGGAAGAGAAAAAATTAACTTCCTCCCCCCACTTCAGGGCATTTTCCGTGATGGAATGAAAACAGCCTCAGGTTTGAAGTCAGGGGACCGGGCAATGAGTGCTGATACTACTGCTAACAACCAGTGTGAGGTGGAAGTCTTTCATCACTTAATATCTAAAATAAAAAGAATTGATCTTTTTCCTCAAGAAGAATAATCCCTATGGTCACTGCCAGCTCCAAGTGCCTGGCCAAACACTATGGCTACCAAACCTAACTCAAATCCCATATATGAACACCTTAGAGGTGCAAATTGCTGTGTGACTTCAAGCTCCTTCACAACCATCAGTGGCCTGTGATGGTCAATGGAAGGCAGGTATCACTGCCTCCTTTACAGGTGAGCTGACAAAGCCCAGAGGGGCAGTAGTTGCCACTAATGAGTAGCAGAAGCAGGACAGGAACCCTAAGCCTTTTGACTCTTACAGGGTAAGAAGAAACTCCTTATTTAGATGATCTGAAGATCCTGGCATTCTGCACGCTACCCTCATGCAGAGGCTGGAGCAACAGAGCAGTCCTCTGATGAAGGATGTAACAGAGGAGATGGGGCGGCCAGCAGAGGGCTCCCACCCATCGCAGAGCTCCACTGAAGCTGCAGCAGGCAGAGGGCATTTGGGCCAGTTTGGCTGCCAAAAGAGATTATGGTAGGTTTCTTCCTATGGGGGCTGCCCAATCTACACTGCTCCATTTGACCAATACTTATTGTTTGCCTACTGTGTGCTAGGCACCATGGGGAGGATCATAAAGAATAAACGAAAAGTCCTCAGCGTCTATTGAGCTCGCAGTCTTGTAGAGAGAGGAAGTCACATACACATCAATAACAACAATACAAGTCTAGCATGAGAACTGTGGTGCTGGAGTTCGTGTGGGAGACTCAAGGAGGGCAGGAAACATCAAGTTTAGGGTTTCAGAAAAGGCCTCCTGGGGAGAAGGTAGGACTTAGCACATAGACCATGAGGAACAGGGTATGTGAGCAGGGGAAAAGTGTGACAATGGCAAGGGTGCAGTAAAGCAGTGGATATGAGCTGCCCATCTTCCCACACAACCTGGGGACTTTAGGAATTCCCACTGCATCAGCCATGGCAGCCGGCTGGCAGAGGATTGAGGCTTAAGCAAAAAGGAGAAGCTTCACTTTATCATGCTCAATGAGAGCTTCAAACCGGGGCACAGCGGGCGTTATAGTATGGCTAATGGTATGTACTTTTGATCTCCCATTTGTATGCAGCTCCCTTAGAATCTTACTGGGAGGGAGGATTGACCATCCGCAGATTCCCAGCACTTCTGAGTCACCCTAGTGACCCAAAGTCCACTTTAAATATTTAAAGGAATAGCCAAATTTTGAGACAGGCAAACTGGAAGAAAGTAGGCCCCATAAATTAAAATATTAAAAGAATCTGCATGGCCCTAGCTGGTTTGGCTCAGGGGATACAGCATCAGCCTGTGGACTAAAGGGTCCCGGGTTCGATTCCAGTCAAGGGCACATGCCCAGGTTGCAGACTCGATCCCCAGTAGGGAGTGTGCAGGAGGCAACCAATCAATGATTGTCTCTCATCATTGATGTTTCTATCTCTCTCTCCCCCTCTCCCTTCCTCTCTAAAATCAATAAAAATATATATTTAAATAAACAAATTAAATAAATAAAAGAATCTGCATGGACTATCAAATAGTTAATTATGCTTTCTAAACGTATTTATTTGATTTCTCTAAAGCACTAGAAAGTAGAGACATGCCTACCTTACTCACCACCACATTTCCTCAGCCAGCACAATGCCTGCAGCTAGTTCACAATTAATATTGATAAATGATGTTACATAGCATTAGTTTGGTGAGCAGTATGTGTGTGAGAAAGCAGTGAGGGGTGGAGAAAAGAGGGGCAATAAATAATATAAATGGTGATAAGTTTGATTTTGGTTGGTTACATGACAGAAATGAAGCCCCCAAAAAGCGGGGCTCAAAATTACCAAAGGAAAAAGAACACATGGTATTTGAAGACGGGCCTTGGACTCAAATAGACCTACATTCAGATCCAGTTCTTAGACTTTCCAGCTGTGCGACCTCAGGCAAATGACTCAACCTTTCAAAAAGTGGCTCCGTTTCTTTAAGGTGGGGTTGATAATGGTAATGGTATCTATGTCAAATGGTCGGTAAGGCTCAGAAAGCTCAGGGCCACCGCATGGATAAGTGATGTAGTGATTAACTGCTGCACACCTGAAGCCTTCTTTCAGGCCAGCCCTCCCTGTGCTCCCTGTGCCCGCGGTGTAACTATAGGCCCTGTGCTCATCTTCCCTCCTTTGCCTTTGTCGTCCCTTCTAGGCTGGTTCACTGCTCATCCCAGCATGCTTCAGTTCCCAGACCTATCCGAACCTGAGATCTTGTGGGACTAACCCTGAGCAAAGTTTTCTGGAAAACTCTGGAGCTGATTCTCTCTCCTGGGTCACGAGAATCTCCGTATCCCCAGGCCTTCTCCATCCCACTGGGCTCCCCATGAATTACAAGGTGAAAAGCGAGTGTGAGCCACCTGGACACGAAGCCAATCAGGTTCAGGAATGCTGAGGAAGCATGTGCGCTCCGCAAGTCTCTCATCCGCACAGAGCCGGCTCTGCCAACGCCCACCACCACCACGCCAAACTTCTTCTCAGGCTAAAACACAAGACACCAAGGTGGGGTTTAAAACAGTCCAGAGTTCAACACAATTCCTATTAAAATGCCAATGGCATATTTCACAGGTCTAGGTCAAATATTCAAAAAATGTATATGGAACCAAAAAAGATCCCAAAGAGCTGCAGCAATCTTGAGAAAGAACAATGTTGGAGATATCAAAAGACCTGAAATAAAACTATACTACAGAACATTGTAATCAAAACAGCCTGATATTGGTATAAGAACAAGTATGTAGGTCAGTGGAACAGAACAGAGAGCCCAGAAATATACCCATGCCGCTTTGGACAATTAATATTTGATACAGAAGCATACAATGAAGTAAGACAGTCTCTTCAATAAATAATATTGGGAAATTTGAACAGGTGCATGCAAGAAAATGAAACTATACGACCAAATTATACCATACACAAGAATAAACTCGAAATGGATAAAAGTCAGGAAACAATAAAAATCCTAGAAGAAATCAGAGGTAGTAAAGTCTCAGACATCTCTCATAGCAATATTTTTGCCAATATATCCCCTAGGGCAATGGAAACAAAGAAAAATTAAACAAATGGTACTGGGGGCTGGGGGTGGGGGTTGGGTAGAAGTGAGCAAAGGGGGGCAAAAATGGGGGACATGTGTAATAGTGTTGACAAAAACAAATTTTAAAAAATCAAAAGCTTCTGCACAGCAAAAGAAACCATCAATAAAATGAAAAGGGAACCCACTGTATGGGAGAGCACATTTGATAAGGGGTTAATTTTCAAAATATATAAGGAACTCATACAACTTAACACCAAGAAGATAAACAATCCAACTGAAAAATGGGCAGGGTTCAAAATGGCAGCGGAGTAAGTGGATCTTGCTTGCAACTCCTCCTAGAACAGAACTGGAAATCACAACTAAATTAGGGAACAACCACCCTGAATTACCAACTAAAGACTACCTGAATGCCAAAGACTAGCAGAAGTCACCTCAAGACTGTTAGGAAGGGCTAGACGTGTAAGATTGGCTCCATCCCACAGGAAACAGGCCAAAGTTGGGGAAGGGATAGCTCAAATGAAGAGGTTAACCTGTGAGGCCTGAAGCCTAGATCCCAGACCACACTCCCAGCCTGGATCACCAGCCTCGTGGGGAACAGTTCCCACGTAGCATCTAGCTGTGAAGGGCTGAGGGGTTCCTGTCCGCCAAGGGGAGGTGGGCCTGCTGGAGACAAAGAGACCCTTTTAAAGGGCCAATGAGCAAAACTGTCACCAGCCACTCACCCTGGGCTCCAGCAGAGAGAGGGTGATGTGGACTGAAGTCACCTGAGGAGAGACTGGGAAGAATGGCTTTGGGAAGAGACTGGCAGAGTGGCTGCAAGGATCCCTGTGCTGGGCCATCTCCCCACCACAGCAGCCATTTTTCTTGCAAGGAGCAATCACCCCCAGCGCCATCAGCATGGGGAAAAGCATTACCCCACCCTCAAGAATCCGGCTCACCCACCCTCTGGAATCCTGCATCTTTTAAAATATTGTTGACAGTATTACAGATGTCCCCCATTTTGCTCCTTTTTTCTCCCTTCACACTACACCCGCCCCACTCCAGGCCTTCCCCCACTATTGTCTGTGTCCATGGGTTATGCATAAATGCATATATGTTCTTTGGCTAATTTCTTCCCATCCCCTCCACTCCTCCCCACCACCTCTGAGATCTGTCATTCTGTTCCATGCATCCATGTTCATCAGTTTATTTTGTTCATTCGATTTCACATATAAGTGAGACCATGTGGTATTTGTCTTTCTCTAACTGGTTTACTTCACTTAGTATAATAATCTCCAGGTCCCTCCATGCTGTCACAAAGTTTAAGAACTCCTATTTTACAGCCCCATAGTATTCCATTGTGTGAATGTACTACAGGTTTGTTTTATCTACCCATTTGCAGATGGGCATTTAGGCTGTTTCCATATCTTAGCTACTGTAAATAATACTCTATAAACATATATTCTTTTTGATTGCTGTTCTGGATTCTGAGGTTATAGTCCCACAAGTGGGATCACTGGCAGTTCCATTTTTAGTTTTTTGACAAAACCCCATACTGTTTTCCACAGTAGCTGCACAGTCGGCATTCCCACCAGCAGTGTACTAAGGTTAACTTTTCTCCACATCCTCACCAACACTTGTTTATTGATTGATTGATGGTAGCCATTCTAGCAGGTGTGAGGTGATACCTCATTGTCCACTCTCACCACTGTTATTCACCGTAGTACTGGAAATCTTAGCCAGTGTAATCAGACAAAAGAGATAAATAAAAGGCATCCAAATTTGGAACGAAGAAGTAAAATTGTCAGTTTTTGCAGATGACTTGATTTTTTATATAGAAAATACTAAAAACTCTACTGCAAAACTATTAGAAACAATAAACAATAGAGTTGCAGAATACAAAATCAATGTACAAAATTCCATTCATTCCTATTTACTAACAATGACATTTCAGAAAAAGAAATGGAAAAAACAATTCCTTTTGCAATTGCAACAAAAAGAATAAAATACCTACAAATAAACTTAACAAAGGATGTATACAATGAAAACTACAAAGTATTATTAAAAGAGATTTCAAAAAGACACAAATAAATATAAAGATATTCTGTGTTCCTAATTGGAAGAATCAACAAAGTGAATATGGCATATTTCCTGTTAGACAGACATAGGTAGAGTAAGGATGATGGGCCAGCAGAGAAACTCACCAGGGCAGAAAGCCCCAGATGCTAACCAGGGGCAATACTGGGGAAAACTGGATAGGCCCCCACGGTAGCCTATCCTCCCCTAGCATATCACTGGTCATGTGGTTTGGACCCCTTATCTTTCATATCACTCACTGATCAGGCGGTTTAGACCCCCTGACATTCTCCTCCCTAAAGATAGGTTTCTGTTGCATTTCAGCTCCAGGCCCAGAAAAGTATGGGCTGCCTGAGGTGCAGCAAGTAAACAAAACTTGATCAGGTGCATGTAATTGAGTAGTTTCAAAACCCATAAGAATGTTGTAAACATCTTGACCAGGCCCTTACTTTGCCTCGTGGAATCTGGCTATAAAATAAAGATTCAGCTTACAGGCCATGGCACTGTCTCTCCATCAGAGAGGGCAACATCTCACCCAGACCCAGCTTTATTCTCTTGTCTGTCTTTTCTTAATCCTTCACTGACCCCTCTCAGGCTCACTGAACCTAACTGTGCTGGCGTGGCACATATGGCGCCCAACATGGGGCCTGAGTTCGGGGGAACTGCAATTGTAAGGTGAAAGGAGGCTCTGTTGAGGCACATGCAAAAAAAGTAGGGTAGGGAGCAAGGTTTGGTAGCCACTGGGTGTAAAACATGGGAAATTCAGAATCTTAGGAAGGGGATCCCTAAAACAATGCTTAGTGAAGCATTTTTAAATTTCTTAAGTTTTGTTAGGAACTGTAAAGCAAAGGAAGTCCTGGTCAGCGAGATGCTTAGAGCCAGGCCAGGGCATTTTGTTAAGGACTGTCTGCTGTGGTCTGTGGTTGACTATAAAGAAAAATCAGACCCTCCAGAAGAAAATCCAGGGACACCAGCTTCACATCGACATCTTCGCATCGACGACATCTTCGTATCGACGGCATCTTTGAGAGGAGCCAGAGCATCATTACCGACAGCAGCAGCCTGAATGCCCTGCGGCAGCTGTGGGGCCTCCTCGTCGAGGAGATGGAGAAGCGGCACTGGCAGCTGGAGGAGGTGCAGGGGACCCAGAGAAGCTCCTTGTCCCTCTGTTCAAAAGACTGAGAGATGCCCCAATGATAGCAATGCGGAAGAAGAAGACAACAAAGGCTACGCAAGGGACTGAGGTGCCAACACGGGATCAGCTGAAGAAGCTAACAACTGAGGCCCAGCAGATGGTAGAAAAGCAAGGAGTGGAAGCTACTCCCTCAACCATGTTTCTGACTATGCTAGCGTTAGTGAGCTGCCAGTTTTCTGTAAAGTCTTGTGCAGCCAAATTTGAGGACTCTGAGTAGATATACACCAGCAGCAAAAGAAACTAACATATCTGTAGTTTGGTTTCTCCTTTATTGCTGTGTTGCATTAGCACTGTTTTGTTATTGTTTTATTAATTGCCAGAGTTTTGTTCTCTCTTGTTGTTGTATTACATTAACATTACTGTGTTTGATTGTTTTGTTAATAGCCAGAAGTTTGTTCTTGATATGTTGGTTATGCTGCATAATTTGCCTAGAACTTTTGATGATGTTCTGCCGCTCCTGGTGCTGCTTGTGTGCTCGTTTGGTGCGGACCTGGTACCTCTTTTGTGAAGCGGCAGCTGAGGAGACTCCGGCGCTCACCATGGCTGACGAAAAGCCCAAGGAAGGAGTCAAGACTGAGAACAACGATCATATTAATTTGAAGGTGGCGGGGCAGGATGGTTCTGTGGTGCAGTTTAAGATTAAGAGGCATGCACCACTTAGTAAACTAATGAAAGCCTATTGTGAACGACAGGGTTTGTCAATGAGGCAGATCAGATTCCGATTTGACAGGCAGCCAATCAATGAAACAGACACACCTGCACAGTTGGAAATGGAGGATGAAGATACAACTGATGTGTTCCAGCAGCGGACAGGAGGGGTCTACTAAAAAGGGAACCTGCTGCTTTACTCCAGAACTCTGTGCCTCCAGACCAAGAAGACATTCTCAATTAGAAAACTGCAATTGGGTTTCAACACATCTGACTACTACAGTATAGTTTTCTCTATTCTTTCATTTTCCCCTTCCCCATTCCTTTATTGTACATAAAGTAACGGATGTATGTGCACAAGCATTTGCATTTTTTTTAACTAAATGGCCAATGGTATGTTTTGAGCTACATCAAATGGAGATGGGATGGGGAAAAAAAAATACTGGTTCTGTGAAAACACCCCCTTTCTCCATTAGTGCCATGCTCATCCAGCTCTTATCTTTATATTCCAGTAAGTTATTTTGCTCTCACTGTTTAACAAAAAAAGAACAACATAAAAATTCTTGCATACCTTGTTTGATTGGAGAATTTTAATCTTTTTCATTTATCATTGTAAAACCAAGGACAATTTTATAACTTTTTTGTACGTAGCTGTTACATGTAGGGCAATCTGTCTTTAAGTAGGGATAAATTACTCTAAAAAAATGAATCCTAGATAGTTTTCCCTTCAAGTCAAGTGTCTTGTTGTTTAAAATGAAAAAAAAAAATAAAAAAAAATAAAAACAGAAAAACACTGTTTTTAAACAGTGTGTGTGTGTGGGGGGGGGGGGGGGCGGTGATGTGGAGAGCGGCTCCCAGGTGGCTAAGTGATATGGGCTGCCTGCGGTGCAGCTAGTAAACAAAACTTGATCAGGTGCATGTAACTGAGTAGATTCGAAACCCACGCGAATGCTGTAAACATCTTGGCAGTGTCCCATGCAGACCCAGCTTTATTCTCTTGTCTGTCTTTTCTTAATCTTTCACTGCCCCCTCTCAGGCTCACCGAACCTGGCTGTGCTGGCGCGGCACACTTCTGATTGAGTGTTTTTGCATCCTCATATTCTAAATCGTTGATTTGATTCTCGGAATTCTCTACTCTACTGTTGAATCCCTGTAAATTATTTTTATTTCAGTTAGTGTATGCTTAATTTCTGTGGTCATTTTTCTGTCTTTGACATTCTCACTGAGATCCTTGAAAGTCTCACTAAGTCCCTTGAAGCTCTCATGAAGATCCTTGAGTAACCTTATAACCATGGCTTTAAACTCTGTATTCAGTAGTTTGCTTATTTCCATTTCTTTCATTTGTGACATGTTTCTTTGCCTCCTCATTTTGACTGCTTCCCTGTGTTTACTGCTATGTATTAAGTAGAGCTACTATGTCTTCTGGAACTGGTAGAATGGCCTTGTGTAGTAGGTGTCTGAATGATGGTTGTTCTGTATTTATTGTTTTTTGAGATCATCTCTCCAGGCAGCTCAGAAAAAATATCAAAAGTGAGGAAAAGGACACTACCACAGAATTCACAAATATTGAAAGGATAATATGAGACTATTATGAATACCTTTATAGCTAGAAATTCAACAATTTGGATGAATTAGTCATATTCCTTAAAAAACTCAAAGTGCCCAGTTGATTGAAGTGCCATTCCCTACACCAAAAGGTGGCGGGTTCGATATCCAGGCACATATCCAGGTTGTGAATTCCATCCTTGGTCGGGATGCATGTAGGAGGCAACGGATTGATGTTCCTCTCTCACATCAATGTTTCTCTCTCTTGCTCTCTCCCCCTTCCTCTCTCTAAAAATCAATTTTTAAAAAATAGAATGCAGAAGGGCCTAATTCTTTCCATATCACCCAGAGCCATGTTGGAGGGGGAATGTTTTCGAGTTTGTGCTGATGTTTCTGAAAGCTCTGAAGGGAGAGAAGACACTCTGTGAAGGAAAAATGAACACTGCAAGAAAACATTCTTTAAACTGGCACTTTTAAAGAACTCACCTCTGCATTCATCTTGGTCTCTTCTTCAGTGGCTATAAAGACAAAAAAGTAGAGGTTCAGGACCCTGGAGGCACCTGCCCCAAACTCCATGCAGATGCTCACTTGGCCAGTCCCACTTCCTTCTCTACTATTTCCTGTCCTGTTGACCACATACTCCCCAAATGCCTTTACTACCTTGTGCCCTCCAGCAAGATACCTAGACCAGTGTATGATTCTGAGGCTGGTGGTGGCTGACTTCCCTGGGACATCATGCCAATGATGTTTCTATAAAGAAGACCATTTCCAATCCCCAAAGACCATCCCCTACACTGGAATATAGCTGTGAATATCATACTTCTGTGTACTTGAAAGTATGATGCACTTCCAAAAGCTGGGACTCAGAGAGGATAGCTTTGTATAGAACCATCTTTTGTGGGGACAAGCAAGGCAGTAAGAAATACATACATTTCTCCCTCTCCTAGCCGAGTTTCCAGAGGACTTATAGTTATTATATTAGAAGAACAGTTCAACAGGCGACTCTGAACCCTTAGCATTAAGAAGGTGGAAAAAGGGAGCAAACAGGTGTGCAGGGAATGAGAAAAGAAAAGGGGAAGATAAGAGGAAACAGGAGAAAGAAGGAAAAGAAATAAGAAACTAGTGAGGAATAACAGTGGTTCCAAACTTTAATGTACTCCAGAAACTGCTTGTTGAAAATGGGTATTTCTAGGATTTACCCCAAGAGATCCTGATTCATTATGAACAAAATAAACTGATGAACAAAACAGATCCAGAGACTTAGAAGCATAGAAGAGACTGATGAATCTCAGAAGGTGGGTGGGGAGAGATTAACCAAAGAACTTATATGCATAATTCATGGACACAGACAATAGTGTGGTGAAGGCTTGGGTGGGGGCCGGGGGGGAGAGATGGGTGTGGAATAGAGGGGGTCAATGGGAAAAAAGTGGGACATCTGTAATACTTTCAACTGTAAAGATAAATTTTTAAAAAGATAAAGTAAGTCTATAGGAGAGGGGAGGCTAAGAATCTGCATTTCCAACAGGCATCCAAGAGATCAGGTACAGATGGTCAGAGAGCCACACTTGGAAAAATACTAGAGAGTAAAGCAGAGGTCCCTAAGTATTAACTTTCCCCTTCATTTTTCAGAACTGTTAGAAATGCCACTTTATTTTAACTAAGACTTGGGCAGGCAAGGGCAGGATGAGTGAGGTAACCAGAGGTGACAAAAGTGGACTAAAGATGCCTCTTCAGCTCTTCCATCTGAATGAGAAGTCCAAGATGATAATGAAAACGACTGCTCAGAGCTTATGGGAGAGGGCAGAGGCCTTCCATGGCATCTGGGAAGGGAAGGCTGTGGCAACCCCTGTGGACCCAGCTCCGCATTTGATCTTATTTTCTTTTAAAATATAAAAAGGCTTAAGCATGGTGATTATTATTGTGAACTAGAGGCCCAGTGCATGAAATTCATGCACGGGGGGGGGGGGGGGAGGTCAGCCCGGCTGGCATCCTCTCCAATCTGGGATTCCTCTCGCCATCCAGCATTTGGACAGCCCTCTCGCAATCCAGGACCACTGGCTCCTAACTGCTCACCTGCCTGCCTGCCTGGTCGCCTTAACTGCTCTCCCCTGCCGGCCTGATTGCTCTAACTGCTCTCCCCTGCCAGCCTGATCACCCTAACTGCTCTCCTCTGCTGGCCTGATCACCCCTAACCACCTCTGCCTTGGCCCTGCCACCATGGCTTTGTCCGGAAGGATGTCCAGTCTAATTAGCATATTAGCCTTTTATTAGTATAGATAATAAGAGTGAAATAACACCCATTTAAAAAACCTTGACTATTGGCAATCCTAATATCAGCTGAGATGATCATCTGGGCTGTGTGTTTAAAATAACATGTTTTGCCCAGCCGGTGTGGCTCAGTGGTTGAGTGTCGACCTATGAACCAGGCGGTCACAGTTCCATTCCCAGTCAGGACACATGTCTGGGTTGCAGGCTCGATCCCCGGTGTGGGGTGTGCAGGAGGCAGATGATTCTCTCTTATCATTGATGTTTATATCTCTCCCTCTCCCTTTCTCTCTGAAATCAATAAATATATATATTTTTAAAATAACATGTTTTCAGGAATTTCCCTCCCTTTTCTTTTCCCATTTCTCCTTCCTACTTAAAAGTGGGTTAAAACCTGGCCCACACATGGCTCTTTCCTTTTGAAATATGGAAGCTTTTGCCGTCTCCTGGAAATCTGAAAAAGGGACCTTGCTGAAAGACAAACCCTAAAAAACAGAGTGATAAAGTGGGCAAGCTTTCTTCTCAAATCTCTGGGAGTCAGTACGGGTATGATGACTTATAGTCTCCCTTGGAGCTTAAATGAGAGTGGGCAAGTCAAGCAGCAAAATGCACAAATAGCCCTAACCAGTTTGGCTCAGTGGATAGAGCGTTGGCCCACAGACTTGAGGGTTCGGGTTTGATTATGGTTAAGGACATGTACCTTTGTTGCGGGCTCGATCCCCAGTAGGATCAATGTTTCTCTCTCATCAATGTTTCTCTCTATCCTGTTCCCTTCCTCTCTGTAAAATCAATAAAAACAAAAAAATAAAAACTGTTCTGCCTTAATTTAAACAAACAAAAAAAATGCACAAATATGAGGAAGGTGGTAACAGTGGTGAGCCTACTTGTTTCAGCTACTTTATATACATTAACCCTAATCCTTGAGACCTTGACAAAAAAACTAGTATTAATTCCTTAATTCCATTTTACAGATGAGGTACCCGAAGTTCAGGGTACCTCACTTGTCCTTACAGGCAAGTCATTGTGACATTGCACTGTAATTTCCAGACTTTCTAATTCTAGAAACAAACCCCAGATGGCCACAGAGACCTTTACAAATCCTTACTGTCACCCAAAGAGCTTTTATAATAACTAGGAGCCCTGGTGTGTTTGGTTCTGCTTCAGTCAAAGACTAGCTAAGTGACCATGGCCAAACAGGTTCCTCTTTTGTAGGCTGAGCAATTGGACTACACCTTAACCCTTTGTGGTCCAATTTTATTTTTGGAATTCAAACAGTCTAGTCCAAATTAATTGACGTGATTGAATGTTGAACCGGTTTGTGGTGTCGACCTCAGCCTCGACGTTGGACCTGCTCCTAGCGCCTGGTCTGTCGAGTCAGCCTCGATGTTGGACCGAAAAGGGTTAAAGGTCTATTTCATCTATTAGGTGTTCTTGAATTCCCAGAATAGGAAATTTAGGTGACTCTTAAATAGGCTGAACAATGCTCAACCTTAATTATGATAACTGAATGCAAATTATTATTTCACCAAGATGCTCTATCAGACTGAAAGATACCAAAATGCGTGCCACAGTGTGCTGGTCAAAGTGGGGGGAGAGATACACTCTCTGACATTATTGGGGGCCCAGAGGTGGGTACCATCTCTACTGAGGGCAGTTTAGCAACATCTATTAAAGTCCTAATACATGCAACCTCTGACCTAACAATTCCACTGCTGCCTGCCTATTTCTGTCTCTAGCACCAAAAAAAAAACAAAACAAAACAAAACAAAACCCAAAACAAAACAAAAAAACACATTAAGGAGGAAATCATTAAATTCCTTTGTGTCCTTTGTCTTTGCAGAAAAATTACTACTGCTTGCCTTTTCTTTCTAATGAGAACTTTCAGGAAAGCTTTCCAAAGAAATATAGTCTACAAAACATTACTTATGAACTTTACTGCTTTCCAACAGAATCTGGGAAAAGCAAAACAAAAGAAAACAAAAAACAATTTGGAGAGATAAACATGTATGAGAAAGAATCTACCTAGAAATTCTAATGTATCAACTATTAGTGGTCTACTACCTGGGAGCACATTCAAATGCAGTATCCTGCCCAAATCTTTTCCATGCTCTTTCCCCTTCTATTATATTTCAACTCCCCTTATAATAAGATGGCACTGTCAAGGGAGGCAGCAAGCCCAAGCCAGATGAGGTCTTGCTCTACCGTTCTATATGCTACCTGCCCATCCCACCTCTCTTTCTTCCTATCTTCCCACTGTTGTCAAGTAAAGTTTGAAAAGAACCCCGGGAGAGTCTTATTCTACATTTTAAAATATTCTGAAAGATCTGAGACTCAAACTTACAACAAGAAAGTTTAGATTTGTTTGTTGATTTCAAGGGTTTAATATTTAAATGGTCAAAAACTAAAAGATTCTAAGTTTCTGACTTTTAGTATTATGTTTATAAAAACCTATAGCACATTTTTATTTGCTTTTAGATTTTTAACTTTTTACTTATTTAAATTTTTATTTTTTAATCAATCTAAATTGTATTTTGGTATATGGCATAAGACTCTAACTGTACCTTTCCCAACATAGTCTTGTTCCCAAATCATTTATCGACTATTCCATCCTTTTCTGCCAATGATTCATAAATAAATTATCATGAATATGATTATTCTTTTTTCACTGCCTCTGCTGTGTCACCGAACTAGGCTATTCCCATGGTCTAATATATTACTTCCATGATTGTGGCTTTAAAATATGTTTTGAGATCCGGTAGTTCAAGTTCTCTCATTAACTTGTTCAGTATTCTTATCTATTTTTGCTTGCTCATACCTCCAGATTAATTTTGGAACATTTTTGTAATGTTATCCCAAAATTAATCCACTGGGACTGTGCCTATGATAGCATAATATTTATAAATTAAATTAGGATTCATTAATAATTATTCCCATCTAGAAATATATGGTATGCCTCTCTAGGAGCAGCCTGCTCTTAAAAAAGGGAGAAGGAGAAGGAGAAGGAGAAGGAGAAGGAGAAGGAGAAGATGAAGGGGAAGGGGAAGGGAAAGGGGAAGAAGAAGAAGTAGGAAGGAGGAGGAGGAGGAAAAGGAGGAGGAGGAGAATCATCTTGAGTAATTTCCTGAATTATTACATCATGACAAATGGCAGGTCAGTCTGCAGTGGTTTACTCAAAAGTTAAAAAAAAAAGTCACCACTGGATGTCAGAAGGATAGTGGCATATGAGGTCCCTATGGGCTCGCTCCTTGAGGTTTCAACAAATTGAACAGCTATAATTCAACAAAGAATTCCCTGCTCAATACACAACATGTCACATTGAAACATCTGAAGGGATTAAGTAAAAAAATCACAAACACAGACACAGTTTGGTGATTACCAGAAGGAAAGGGGTAATAACCAGGTAGAAGATGGTAAAGAGGTGATGATAAACGGGGACAGAAGGAGAGAAGGAGACGTGCCTTTGGGTGTGAACTCAAAGTACAGCTGGAGCAGTCCACCTGCAGATCATACACTTGAAACTCATCATTTTTGCATAAAAATTCTGAAAAATTAAAAAATAAACATCTGGGCAAGTGGAAGCAAACTAGGGAGGTGGGAGGGAGAAGAGCTGAGATGATACTAGGGAGGCAGCCTGGAGCTCCCAGCACGGAGCTCACTGCAGGACACACTCAGAGAGGAGAGGAGTCAGGTTGCCACTGGCTCTCCCTTCAGCTGGGAGTTGATATAGTGAGTATTTCAGTGGGAGTGGCCAGTACTTTATGCAGCTGAACCGAGTAAACTAGGCAGGGACAAAGCACAGAGATGCGGACACGGTTATCTGTCAATTCCAGACAGAAAACAAAGCAACAGAACCTGACCACCTCCCCTCACACTCCTAGAGCCGCCTCCACTCATCTCCCCAGAGATAGAAGCAGACCCTAACAGTGGTTCTCAACCTTCTGGCCCTTTAAATACAGTTCCTCATGTTGTGACCCAATCATAAAATTATTTTCGTTGATACTTCATGACTGTAATGTTGCTACTGTTATGAATCGTAATATAAATATCTGATATGCAGGATGGTCTTAGGCGACCCCCGTGAAAGGGTCATTCAACCGCCAAAGGGGTCGCGACCCACAGGTTGAGAACCGCTGCAGAAGCTGTATCAGTGTGTCAGGTCGCAAAGCACATTATCTACAAACCTAAGAACTGGTACAAGAGAAACATTTTTCCCTGAGTGACAGGCTAATCCAGCCATGGGCAAACTACGGCCCGCGGGCCGGATCCTGCCCGTTTGAAATGAATAAAACTAAAAAAAAAAAAAAGACCGTACCCTTTTATGTAATGATGTTTACTTTGAATTTATATTAGTTCACACAAACACTCCATCCATGCTTTTGTTCCGGCCCTCCGGTCCAGTTTAAGAACCCATTGTGGCCCTCGAGTCAAAAAGTTTGTCCACCCCTGGCCCAGTATTGGATGGAAATACAGAGGGGAGGCCACTGATGAATACCAGTCACCATTACTGGGAAAACAAAAAAACAAAGGCACTGTATAGCCATCAGTTCACCCAACCCCCACCCATCCAGCTGCACTGCTAACAGCATCTGGCTGCAAGGGATAGCACTGGGATTTCATAGATTTGGAACATTATCACCCACCACTTACCCATGCAGGGTTGGTCCCCTGAGACCAAGGCTACCTGAATACAGAGGAGATGCCCACCTTCCCAGGCTACAAGACAGAGACACAATGTTATCTACAAGGGAACTCCCATTAGAATGTCAGCTGATTTCTCAATAGCAATACTTCAAGCCAGAAGGGAGTGGCATGGAGTATACAAAGTAATGAAAAGCAGGGGATTGAACCCAAAACTACTCTATCCATCCAGGCTATCATTAAAAAAATCTAAGGTGAAACAAAGAGCTTCACAGACAACAAAAGGCTAAAAGAATTTACCACCACCAAACCAGCCCTGCAAGAAATGCTAAAGGGACTGGTGTAAGAAGAAGAAATAGAGAGGAAGAGAAGAACACAGGTATAAAGATATAAAGAGTAAGAATGGCAACAAATAAGTATCTATCAATAATAACCTTAAATGTAAATGGCTTAAATGTTCCAATCAAAAGGCATAGAATAGGTGAATGGATAAGGAAACATGACCCATAAATATGCAGTTCACAAGAAACTCACCTCAGAACCAAAGACTCATACAGAATGAAAATGAAGGGATGGAAAAAAATTTTCCAGGCAAATAGAAATGAAAAAACAAACAAACCAACCAACCACTGGGGTATAAATACTCATATCTGACAAAATAGGCTTCAAAGAGAAGGCCACAGAGTCAATGAAGGCCACTTCAAAATACTAAAGGGATCAATACAACAAGAGGATATAGTAACTCTGGTAAACATATATCAAAATATATTTTAAAACTTCTGGAGGATTTTAAAGGAGAGATGATAGCAATAAAAATCATAGTAGGAGACTTCAACACCCCACTGACATCAGTGGATAGATCTTCTAGACAAAAAAACAGAGAAACAGTAATCCTAAATGACATACTAGATCAGATGGAATTAATTGACATTTATAGAACATGTCACCCTAAAGCAATAGATTACACATTCTTCTCAAGTGTACATGGACATTTTCAAAGATAGCTCAGACAGTGTGGCTCAGTGATTAAGCATGACCTATGAACCAGGAGGTCATCGTTCTATTCCCGGTCAGGGCATATGCCCAAGTTGAGGGCTCGATCCCCAGTGTGGGGTGTGCAGGAGGCAGCTGATCAATGATTCTCTCTCATCATTGATATTTCTGTCTCTCTCCCTCTCCCTTTTCCTCTGAAATCAATAAAAATATATATTTTTTAAAAAGACCACATGTTAGGACACAAACTAAGTCTCTACAAGTTCAAGAAGACTGAAATCATATCAAGCATCTTCTCAGATCACAGTGGCATGAAACTAGAAATCAACTACAATAAAAACACCCCAAAACATTCAAACACGTGGAGGCTAAATAGCATGTTATTAAATAATTAGTGGGTTACCAAAGAGATCAAGAAAGAAATGAAAAACTTTTTGGAAACAAATGAAAATGAACACACAATAACCCTAAATCTATGGGACACAATGAGAGAGTAGTTCAAAGCATTACAGGCCTACCTCAAAAAAATAAGAAAAGCTTCTAATAAATTATCTAACCCTGCAACTTAAAGAATTAGAAATAAAACAAGATAAGCCCAGAGTAAGGAAAAGGATGGAAATAAAGATCAAAGTGGAAATAAATGACAGACAAAAAACAAACAAACAAACAAAACATACAAAAGGTCAATAAAACCAAGAGCTAATTCTTTGAAAAAGATAAACAAGATGGATGAACATATAGCCAGACTCATCAAGAAACAAAGAAAGAGAACCCAAATACACAAAATCAGAAAAGAAAGAGGGGAAGGAATAGCTGACCCCACAGAAATACAAAGGATCATAAAAAACAACACCAACAACAACAAACTATGAACAACTATATTCCAACAAGCTGGACAACCTGGGCAAAATGAACAAATTCCTAAAAAAATACAATCTTCCAAAACTCAATCAGGAAGAATCAGAAAACCTGAATAGGCCAATAACTACTGATGAAACTGAAGCAGTAAAAAAACACTCTGAGGAAATAAAAGCCGTGATCCAGACGGCTTCACAAGGGAGTTTCACCAAACATTCAAAGAGCTAACACATATCCTCCTCAAACTATTCCAAAAAATCCAAGAGGAAGGAACACTTCCAAGCTCTTTTTTCAAGGCTAACATTAACCTAATTCCAAAACCAGATAAAGACATTACAAAGAAAGAGAATTACATGGCAATATCCCTGATGAACACAGATGCTAAAATCCTCAACAAAATATTAGCAAATCGGACCCAGCAATACATTAAAAAGATCATACACCATGACCAAGTGGGATTTATTCCAGGGATGCAAGGCTAGTACAATGTTCGAAAATCAATGAATGTGATATATCACATTAACAAATTGGAAGACTAAAATCACATGATCATATCAATTGATGCAGAAAAAGCATTTGACAAAATCCAACAGTCTTTTTTGAAAAAACTCTAAGTGGGAACAGAGAGATCATACATCAACATAATAAAAGCTTTATATGACAAACCTACAGCCATCATGATACTCAATGAGAAAAAACTAAAACCATTTTCCTTAAGAACAAGAACAAGACAAGGATGTCTGCTTTCACCATTCTTATTCAATATAGTACTGGAAAACCTAGCCATGGTAATCAGACAAGAAGAAAAAATAAAAGGCACACAAATTGAAA
Source organism: Myotis lucifugus (assembly GCF_000147115.1). Classification (NCBI taxonomy): domain Eukaryota; kingdom Metazoa; phylum Chordata; class Mammalia; order Chiroptera; family Vespertilionidae; genus Myotis; species Myotis lucifugus. The sequence continues at coordinate 159,157 of NW_005871219.1, read as the reverse complement.
AGAAGGGCATAAAACTGTCATTATTTACAGATGACATAATAGACCACCAATAAACTACTAGATTTAATAAATGAATTGGCAATATAACAGGATATAAAATCAATACCCGGAAATCAATGGCATTTTTATATGCCAATAATGAACTCTCAGAAAAATAAACTAAAAAAATCCCATTTATCATTGCAACAAAAAAATTAAGATACTTAGGAATAAATTTAATCAAGGAGGTAAAAGACCCTGTACTCAGAAAACTACAGCACATTGAAAAAAAGAGGTAGAAGAAGATATAAACAAGTGGAAGAATATACCATGTTCATGGATTGGTAGAATTAATATCATTAAAATATCCATTCTACCCAAAGCAATCTATAGATTCAATGCAATCCCTATTAAAATACCAATGGCATATTTCACAGATCTAGAACAAACTCTCCAAAAATTTATATGGAACCAAAAAAAACAACAACTGCAAATAGCCGCAGCAATCCTGAGAAAGAAGAACAAAGTTGGAGTGATCACATTACCAGATATTAAGCTATATTACAAAGCCACTGTCCTCAGAAAAGCCTGGTACTGGCACAAGAACAGGAATACAGATCAATTGAACAGAACAGAGAACCCATAAATTGGGTTATTATTCTCAATTAATATTATTCTCAATTAATATTTGACAGTGGAGGCAAGAGCATACAATGGAGTCAAGACAGTTTCTTAAACAAATGTGCTGAGAAAACTGGACAGGTACATGCAAAAAAAAAAGTAAAGAAAGAATCTAGACCACCTACTTACACCATACACAAGAATAAATTCAAAATGGATAAAAAACCTAAATGTAAGTCGTGAAACCACAAAAATCCTAGAAAAAAACATAGGAAGCAAAATCTCAGCCATCTCTCATAGCAATATATTTGCAGATACTCCATAGCAAAGGAAACCAAGGAGAAAACAGACCAATGGGCTACATCAAAATGAAAAGCTTCTGCACATCAAAAGTAACCATCAACAAAGTGAAAAGAACCCACTGCATGGGAGAACATCTTTGCCAATGATACATCTGATAAGGGGTTAACTTCCTAAATATATAAGGAACTCATATAACTTAACAAAAGGAAGACAAACAATCCCATAAAAAATGGGCAAGGGACCTAAATAGACACTTCTCCAAAGTGTATATACAAAAGGCCAAAATACTAGTACATGTGAAAAAACGCTCAAAATCACTAATCATCAGGGAGATGCAAATTAAAACAACAATGAATTATCACCTCACACCTGTCAGAATGGCTGTCATCAACAAATCAGCAAACATCAAGTGTTGGCGAGGATGTGGAGAAAAGGGAACCCTAGTACACTGATGTCTGTAATACTATCGACAGTAAAGATAAATTTTTAAAAGTATTACCAAATCCAATTCAGCAATACTTTATAAGGATTATACACCATGATTAAGTGGCATTTATTCCAGGGATCCAAGGATGGTTCAACATCTACACATTACTCAATGTAACACACTATAATAACAAAATGAAGGATAAAAATTATAGGGACAAAAAGAGCATCTGACAAAATTCAATATCTTTTCATGATAAAAACTGGGCATAGAGGAAATAAACCCACAGGTAACATCATACTCAAAGGTGAGACACTGAAAGCTTTTCCTCTATGATCAGGAACAAGAAAAGAACGCCCACTATATTCAACAGAATATTGGAAGTCCTAGTCCAGTGATGGAGAACCTATGACACGCGTGTCAGAGGTGACATGTGAACTCATTTTTTTGGTTGATTTTTCTTTGTTAAATGGCATTTAAATATGTAAAATAAATATCAAAAATATAAATCTTTGTTTTACTATGGTTGCAAATATCAAAACATTTCTATTTGTGACACGGCACCAGAGTTAAGTTAGGGTTTTTCAAAATGCTGACACTGTTCAGAGCAATTAGGCAAGAAAAAGAAATAAAAGCTTTCTAAATCAGAAAGGAGGAATTAAGATTGTCCTTATTTGCAGATTATATCATTTATAGAAATCCCTAAAGACTCCACCAAAAAAAAAAAAGGAACTGTTAGACTTCATCAACAAATTTAGTAAAGTTGCAGAATACAAAATTAATATAATGCATAGGACAACTCCCCATAACAAAGAGTTGTCCACCCCAAATAGCAACACGGAGGTTGAGAAAGGCTGGATTACTCATCTTGCAGAGTGAACCATAGCTATGACAAACTTTCTTCCTCTCTAAAATGCCCTCAGAGAGGCCAATCATAATTGCCCAAAGCTCCGAAGCCAGGCCACTGGCAGAAGTATGGAGAAGAATTAGGGAGAGAGTGACTTCCTCAGAGAAGACCAGGTACTGGCCTGAGAGGTCTAAGGTTAAAGGTAAAATGACCCTTCCCCCAGGCTGGGTTTCCCTTCCTTGGAGGAAGCTGGATACCTTAGGGCAGGGCACCCTAAACTGGAGATGCCCCCATAGAACCAACTCTCTCAAACCCAACCCCCAGACTACCTAATCCTAGGCTATACAAGGACACAGCAGCTTTGTTATGTCTACATGAGAACAAAACCATAAACATTTCGTAAATGAAATATAGATTTAATTTTTCAAATAGTTTGTCTTTTGTTTACTTTTGAAAGTGCTTCCCTGGGGGAGCACCTCTTTTTTTGTTTCTAATGTGGAAAGCCACATTTTTTTTCTTAATATTTTTATTGATTTCAGAGAGGAAGGGAGAGGGGAGAGAGAGAAACATCAATGAGAGGGAATCATGGATGGGCTGCCTCCTGCACGCCCCCGACTGGGAATGAAGCCCACAACCCGGCATTTGCCCTTGGCTGGAATCGAACCCGGGACCCTTCAGTCCGCAGGCCCACGCTCTCTCCACTGAGCCAAACCCGCTAGGAGCAGGGAGCACGCCTCGATCCCAGGCTGCCAGGCCCATGCGAGGGCTGGGGTGCGGTGCCAAGGTTGCACCAGAGGCTCCAGGCCGAGGCCCGCCCGCTCCCGGCCGGGGGGGTCTCTAAAGCCACAGAGTGACCCACGCCCCTGCAAGTGCCTTACCTGTCGCTGGGCGCAAAGCTCCCGCTTTTCCAGCAGCTCCCAGGCTCAGTCCGCCGCTGCCCCCGCGAACTGGCCGGAGCCGACTGGGATTGGCCGCTGCGTGGAGGAGGTGGGGCCGGGGCCGGCGGAAGGGAAAGCAGGGAACCGGGAGAGGAGGGGACCCGCCCACGCCCAGCTCTGTGCAGGGACTTGCAGCTACTCTGTGAGCTCTGCTCCTAGCTGTGCCGCTGCCCTGTTCCCTGCGCCCTGCTGGGCAGCTGTGAGTGGCAGTGGCTGTTAAACAGCAAAATTTTAACTCCCAAGGCTGAAAGGTTTTGTTTTTTTGTTTTTTTTTAAAGAAAGAGTTGTGCCATTGCTAGCAAAACAAAAAAACAAAAAAACAAAAAAAAAAAAAGAAAAAGGACCGGTCCTGCCCTGGCCGGTTTGTCATAGTGGTTAGTATGTGGGCCTGAGGGCTAAGGGTCACGGGATTCAATTCCTGGTCAAGGGCATGTGCGCAGGAGGCAAGCAGCTGATCTCTCTCTCTCTCTCTCTCTCTCTCTCTCTCTCCCCTTTGTTTAGTTCATACCTAGAGATTTTATTCTTTTGGTTGCAATTGCAAATGATTTTTCTTTCATTTTGTTTTGTTTATTGAAATGTTATTGTAAGTATATAGGAACATAATAGATTTTTATACATTGCTTTGGTGTCCTGCAAATTTACTGTATTTATTTCTAGTAATTTTTTGTTGAAGTTTTTAGGGTTCTCTATATGAAACATCATGTCATCTGCAAAAAGTGACCATTTTACTTCTTCATTCTCAATCTGGATGCTTTTCATTTCTTTCTCTTCCCTAATGTGTCTTTACTCCATTGTATGTTCTTGCCTCCTTTGTCAAATATTAATTGAGTGTAATGGCTTGGGTCAATTTCTGAGTTCTCTGTTTTGTTCCATTGACGCATCTGCCTGTTCTTGTGCCAGGCTGTTTTGATTAGAATGGCTTTGTAGTATAATTTGATATCTGGTATTGTACTTCCTCCTACTTTATTCTTCTTTCTCAAGATTGCTGCGGCTTCTCTCTTTTGGTTCCATATACATTTTTGGAGTATTTGTTCTAGATCTGTGAAATATGCCGTTGATATTTTAATGGGGGTTGTGTTGAATTTATAGATTGCTTTGGATAGCATGGCCATTTTAATAATGTTAATTCTTCCAATCATGAACACAGTATACTTTTCCATTTGTTTATACCTTCCTCTATTTCTTTTTTCAGTGCCCTATAGTTTTCTGAGTACAGGTTGTTTATCTCTTGGGTTAAGTTTTTTCCAAGTTATCATTTTTTGTTGTTGTTGGGATGGCAAATAGGTTTGTTTTCTTAGTTTCACCTTCTGAGAGTTCATTATTGGTGTATAAAAATATCATCAATTTCTAGATGTTAATTTTGTATCCTGCTACATTGTAGAATTCATTTATTAAATTTAGTAGTTTTTTGGTGGAGTCTTAAGGGTTTTCTATGTACACTATATCACCTACAAATAATGACAGTTTTACATCCTCTTTTTCAATTTGGATGCCTTTTATTTTTTCTTCTTGACTGACCACTGTGGCTAAGACTTCCAGTACTATCCTATATTATAAAAGCCTAATATGCTAAGTGTCTGGTCATCTGGTTGTCCAGTTGTCTGGTTGTCTGGTCGACTGGTCGACCATTCAACCAATCAAAACATAATATGCTAATGATATGCTAAGGCTGCTCAACCACTAGCTATGATGTGCACGGACCACCAGGGTCAGACAGTCAATTGGTAGGTTAGCTTGCTGCTGGGGTCAGGCTGATCAGGACTGAGCAAGAAGGGCCAAACATGCCCTGGAGCTCTCCCACAGCCACTCCCCAGCTGGCCAACCTCCTGCATCCCTCCCCAGCTGGCCCCAATTGGGTCTGGGTGAGATGGGGCCGGACACGCCCTGGAGCCTTCTCATGGTTCCTTCCCAGCCCGGATTGTGCACCAGTGGGGTCCCTTGGCCTTGCCTGCACCCTCTCGCAATCCAGGACCCCTCAAAAGATGTTGGAGAGCCAGTTTCAGCCCAATCCCCACAGGCCAGGCCGAGGGGCCCCACTGGTGCATGAATTTGTGCACTGGGCCTCTAGTGCTGAATAAGATTGGTGAAAGTAGACATCCCTGTCTTGTTCCTATTCTTATGAGGAATGCTTTTAATTTTTGCCCAGTGAGTATGATGTTGGCTGTGGGTTTGTCATGTATGGGCTTTATTATGTTGAGGTGTGATCCCTCTATTTACTCTTTACTAAGAGTTGATCAGCACACACACAGGGTGGCATTTGTGTTTGCCATGGATCAGATGTGTGCCAGGCAGGAGATACAGTCCTTTTAGGTCCAGCCCAATAACTCTATGGGAGAGCAGAGGGGTCCCCTCAGCAAGAAGCTAAAGGTGGCAGTTAGGTTTGTAGGGACTGAGGGAGAAATCACAGTGAATGTGCCTAAGGCAAGACAATTGCTGGAGAGAGGTCCTCTGTGATGGTCATCTCCTAAGAGTGTGAAAATTTTAGAGCAAAATTAATAGAAACTGTTCGATTAGACCTCATTTACTATCCCTTGCCAGTCAGAACGCTTTCAGGATCTCCCTCCTTCACAGAATCAATAAGTTGCTTATAAATTCATTTTGCTTTACTGTAGAAAGTTTTTAATTGACAGACATTTTTTTCCTGCATTTTGTTCCATCCAAATGCCAAGACCTATTTGATTTTTAAGACTCAGAGATGATGACTCCTACCTCTGGGTCCTCACCAAATGCAAAATCACATGACCCGGTGGTTAAAGATGGAAAACTTCTATTTAAATTACTTGGTTTTATATTTCTCTATGCCATCCTCAATTTAAAAAAAGGTTTCTGTAGCCGTAGCCCCACCATGATAACTTCATTTTAGAGCAGATCAAGCTCCAGCTCCTTTCCACAAGGACATCTGAGTGCAGTTTTGAGGCTTTATTGCTATGCGCTAGAATTAGTCCTGTGGCTCCATCGAATTCAGGACAGCTTGAAAAATATAGGCGACCACATAGAATGGTTAGCAGGTATTATTCTCTCTGCCACCTAAGAGCAAAATAAAGTCCACCATTCTACAAATATTTATTGAACACATACTATGAGCACTGGTACAGGGCATTAGGGAAATGTGTTAAATAAACATTTCTAGATGTCAGTGCTTTGACAGTGTTGTAGTTTAGGAATCATCTCTAATGGAATAAGGAGACTGCAGTATCCAGCATGCATTGCCCTGTCTAGGAACCTCTCTGTGGCACTACCTGAAGAAGGGGCACTGCACAATATCCTGAAGGTAGGGGTGATCAGCTCAAAAAAAAAAAAAGGATGAGTAAATGTGACATTGTCTATAGACACAGAGAAGTTTGAGGACATCAGAAACATATCTGTATATTCTAAAATTTTGAATACGGGGAGTACACAGCTGAAAACGGATTACCACATTCTCATTATACAGGAAAGCATCCTTGCATTCTGAGAGAGCTGCACCTGGGTCCCCTTTAAAATTTGGAGAGACTCCTACAAGGTAATACTGCTTAGGAAAACCAACCTTCTTTTAATAAAAAACAAAATAAAAAAAAACCCCACAGTGATCTAATAGGCTATTTAAGTTAGTTGCCTACCCAGAAAAATGATTCAGCTATCTGCTCATCATTTACCTTTCCATCCCTGTGAGAGGGAGAGAGGTTCTTGGGGTACCACTGGAATAAGCATTTTCAGAGGCTCCTATAGGATGATGAGACATGGTGGAAAGCTTTATTTTCATGAAATTACATTTCTGGGTTTCCAAAGTCCCATATCCCTTTGTCCAGTCATAGAAGAAGTGCAGCTGGGGTTTCAGTAGAGCTAGAAACAAACTAGTGTCCAGAGTTTCCTTTGCATGTTGGAGCCGGGTCCAGTTAGTCCATTGTGTGTGGGGTCCACATGGCCATGGGCCATGTGAGCAAATATAGGAGAGAACACCCCAATCAATAAGAGTCCCAAGAGCATAAGAGGAACCAAGAGAGTGAACTCCTTGGTTTGCAGGGATGGGGAGTGTCTGGCTTGCAGGCCATATAAGGCTCTCGAAATCATTTGGTCTGGCCCTGCCATGGCATTAGGGGTGTGTTAATTAAATGTTTGACCAAATATAGCAGGCTAATTTTTAAGTTGATAATTTTGCATAACCCTCAAATGATATTATAAATATCCAAATGGCCCTTGGCAGAAAAAAGTTTCCCCACCCATGGTTTAGAGGATTAGATATCTCCAAATCCATGCCCTTGCGGTGGCCACACCCATTCTGGCCAATAACCTGTTCCCAGGTATGGCTGACAGACAAGTGCCTTCCTGATGTCACCCCAACTTCAGTGGCCATGCCTCTGGTCTCCTCCCTGTCCAGTCCCTTGCCCCAGGGATCTGCGGGGAACAGAGCAGTAGCTCCTGGGGGAGTGTAAAGCTTTAGCTTCCTGGTGGAGCTGCCTACATAATATGTTTATAATATTTGACCTTTTCTTTGCTCCTTCCCTGTTATTAATAACTAGATTAATTACAATGGTATTAATTAGAGTAGGCTCTAATAAAGTATCCCTGGAGTTCTTATAGGAAAAATAATTGAACAGACGGGAAGACAGACATATAAAGACAGAGAATTAAAGTGCTGCAGCTACAAGCCAAGGAACACCAAAGATTTCTGGCAAACTATCTGAAGCTAGTCAGAGACAAGGAAAAATACTTCCTCTACAAGTTTTATGGGGAACGTGGCCCTGATGATACCTTGATTTCAGACTTCTAGCCATAACTATGAATCAGTAAATTTATGTTTTTCCAAGCCACTCAGTTTGTGGTACTTTGTTACGGCAGCTACACAAAACTAATGCCAGGGGCGGAAAGAGAACAGTGGGGACTAGCTATAATTATAAGAAGTATTCATCATACTCTGTTAACCATGATTGTTCTGTTCTGATTAGAGAAAGCACATTCTAACCTGGCTGAGAGTTGTGTGTCTCGGGACATGGGAGCTAACATCGGAATGCAGTCCATCTTCCTTTTCTAAGAACTGCCTGTCATCATGGAAAGATTAACAACTATGTGGTCAAAATAATCTGGTTCCAGAGGTGCCTACCCTTTGCCAGCCTTTTGCTACCCCCACTCGCATTGCCTATAACCTGTAACCACCTTGCCTACTTCCCCATGCCTGCAATTCCCACTTTCCCATGTAATCTTTGTCCTTCTACCCAATGTAAGCAGCTGGTTTATGGGGAGGGGTAGAGCAGATTTGTGTGGATGTCCTGCTGCTCTCCCATACTGTTGGCATTATTGGAATAAACACTCATATATGATTCAACCCTGTCTTTGCTTAATTGGCTCAAGTAATGACAGGCAGCCCAGACCCATTGGTTGTCTGGTTTCACTAATACATCTGGTTATGCCAATGCCAAGTATATTAGTTTTTGTAATTAACTAATTTAAGTAAATATATAAACCAAATAATTAATGCAAAAAACAACACCATTTGCTATTGACTTAAATATGGGCAAGGAACTGTAAACTACTGGAAGAAAAAATATTGGGTTCTGCATTCAAATTGCTTTGAAAGTATCTTAAAGTTCTCCTTTGAAGAAAAAAAAATACCTAAAAGTTTTTCATGAAGCCTGGCATGGTTCATGCAAGAAAGATGACATGAAACTCTAATCATTAGTCACACACTCAAATGAATGCCTTGAACCTACAGAAAAGATTGGCAAACAAATAAACATTTGTTTTTTAAGGGAAAAGGTGAGATATGTGCATATTATTTTAAATTAATTATCCACTTGATTTTTTTGGTTAATTGATTATTTATAAGCAGATTACATAAGTAAAAGGGCTTTTACTACATTGTGGGGGGTGTTTGTAACTAGATACGACCTTAAAACTTTGTTCAGTGAGCTGTGCATCTGTGCAAGGTACCAAATTTTTCTAAGTTTTATTTATCTCATTTAGGATGAGAATAATAATACCTATGACACACAATTGCTTTGAAATTAAATGATATAATGTAGTTAAAGTGGTTAGCAGTATTAAATATTTTTCTGTTGAATGTGGGAGAAAATTCAATCTACCAGGGTTAAATGAAAGAACGTCTATTGGTTTGTGACATTAACAAAATTCTAGGGGTAGTGTTGGCTTCAGGCACAGCTGGACTCAATTCTGCAAGTAAAGTCCCAGAACCTGGTTCTCTATGTCTATCAACCACTCCTCCTTGGCTCAATCCTTGAACAGAGTATCTTTGATGGCCACAACAGGCATTTTTTCATATCCTCCCAAGTTCAAAAACAGTGACCAAGAGTACTTGCTTTACTCTCAGAGCCGTGTGAAGTCCTCGAATCTGTGTAGATTATGTACCTATCTGGGTTAATCATTATCCCAAAGGAATGCAGTAATTTGATTTGGGAGGACTAGGTATAAAGCATGTGGACTGAGTAGGAGGAGGGAGTTCTCTTGAGAGAAAATGGAACAGTATCAAAAGCAGGAGGAGTGAATTTGGGGTAGGTAGAAACACTAAATGTTCATACACTAGCTGTAAAGATAATGCTTTCTAGACAATCAGCATTAGCTACCCCATTTCAGTGTTCTGCACCCCTAGCCCCTAACTCAGACTTCCTTTTCGGCTCTAGTTAAAGTACTAACTTCATTAGGACAAATGCTCCTGGCATGACTCAGCTCTGCTCTTCCTTCTGCTTTCAGATTCGTGGCTGTGACCCCAAATAATCTACCAGACCAACGTGTGGCAAATCTCCTCTGGCCCAGTTCTTCTGCTCTCCAACAGCCTGGCAATGTGCTTAGTCATTAAGACTATTATCAGCCAATCACTCTCACTCACCACTGCAGTACAGGCCTCTTTCAAGTTTTAAGGTTGCCCTTCTAAGACATTAGGATGTGGTAGAGTACTGATCTCTTCATAATTTTCATGACTTTGAACATTTAACTTTTATCCTTACCTTTTTTCTTGCCAAACTCAAATCTTAATTTTTAAAGTAACATATGGAAATGTATTCATCTGCTGTCGCTTGCATTGGAAAACAGGAACTTGTCTACCACTTTCCTTTGGAGTGTTTGCAGTAGATGTTCAGCCAATAATCACAATTAGCTATAAACAGAATGCTGAGGTAGAAAGTACTAATCAACTCAAATATCTATTCTCCTGCTTTTGGTGCCCAAATGTTAGCTGAGTACTTGCTGCCTAGACAGAGTGCATTACCTAGCCATCTTTCCAGCAAGGTGTGGTCATGAGAATAAGTCCTAATTGAAAGTACATGAACTGAAGTGACGTGTACAATTTCCAAGTCATGTCCTTAGAGAACAAAGGCATTCCCTCAACTGCAACATCCTCGGATAGCAGACAGCGTACTTTTTCTGTAAAGGGCCAGATATTAAATATTTAGAGCTTTATGGGCCATATGAGCTCTGTCATAACTGTTCAACTCTATGTAGTTTGGTGAAGACAACCATTGGCAATATGTAAATGAATGGGTGTGGTCGTGTTCCAATAACACTTTATTTATAAAAACAGTTGGTGAAAGATAGGAACATGGTGGCAGGCAGGTCTGGAGTGAGGGTGAGTGTGGAAATGGGTGAGTGTGGGAGAGGAAGAGTGTGTGTGGGTGTGAGAGTGGGAGGGCATCTGTTTGTGGGAGCAGGAGCTTAGGGAGGCAACTGGGGTGCTTCAGGCAGGAGAAGCGGTGTGCTGCTGGCCGAGCACCTCTCTCCACTTCAGGGGAAGCCTGCCATTTTGAGGGAGCCACAGGGTCCTCCATGGGAGGAGGCTGCGGGGAGTGAACCTAGGCCCTGAAGCTGAGCCCTGAAGCCCTGGACACACCAATCATACTGGCTCAGTTAACCTGAACTGTGAAGGACTGGCTGGCTGGCTTTATTGGCAGTGTGCAGGGCCTGCTCCTGGTGAACGGAGCACCCAACCTGCCCAGCCTCCTCCATGGCAGAGCGACAGGCAGACCCTGCCATTTTTCCTAATGGGGCACCCGACCCAACTCCTCCTCAGCAGCAGAGTGCCCAGCTCGCCCCAACACCTCAGTGAGCAGAGTCAGCAACTGGGCGGCCACTTCTTCCACAGGGGAGAGAAAGACTGTCCCACCTCCTCAGCATCAGGGTGCTCAGCCTGACTCTGCCCTCTGTGAGCAGAGGAACTAGTCCACCCCACCATAGAGGCAAGGGGGGCTCCTGGCCTGACCCCTGCACCAGCAGAGCAGCACCCAGCCCACCCCACCACCCTGACACGTACCCAGGCTGGATACAGGGACCTGCCACCCTGAACCAGCACGCCTGACCCAGTGCCCCTGGATGACTGGTCCCACCACCTTAATGTGGTGCACCCAGCTCTGCCAGGGTGACCCAAATGCCCCCAGATGCAGGGACCTGTCATTGTGACCCACTGTGTCATATGTGGTGCCCCTGGGCAAATGGCCCTGCTGTCTGACACTGCCCAGTTGTTGTGACCTGAGGCACACCAGATGCAGGAACCTGCCACAAAGACTGGACACACCTAACCTGGTGCCATCAGAAGATCAGACACATTGCTGGGATCTGGTGGGACAAGTCACCTCTGAGCACATGGAACAACATGATAAACCCACCTGCCTCACCCAGCTCTCCAGACTACTGGACTGCTAAAATGGGAAAACAAAGAAATAACCCCCAAATGAAAGAAAAGGAATTGCCACACAAGGAACTAAATGAAACAGAGGCAAGTAATTTGTCAGATAAAGAATTTAAAGTAACACTTATAAGGATGCACAAACATCTGCGTGAGAATTACAAGCAACTTAATGAGAATTAAAGGGAACTGAATGAGAAGTACACCAACATGAATAAGAATCCAGAGAAAATGAAGACTACCCTGGAAGGATTCAACAGTAGAACAGAAGAAGCTGAGGAAATAATCAGCAAGTTAGAAGACAAGGTAGAAAAAAACATCCATTCAGAGCAGCAATTGGGGAAAAAAATTAAAAAGCAGGAGGAGAATTTAAGGGAGCTATGGGACAATATGAAATGAAACAACATCTGCATAATAGGGGTGCCAGAAGGAAAAGAAACTGAGCAAGGAATAGAAAAACTGTTTGAAGAAATAATGACAGAAAACTTTCCTGACTTGGGGAAGAAAAAAGTCATACAAGTCCAGGAAGCAGAGTCCCAATCAAGATGAACCCAAAAAAGACCCACACCAAGGCACATCATAATTAAAATGGCAAACATTAAAGACAAAGAAAGAATCTTAAAGGCTGTAAGAGATAGACAGAAAGTTACCTACAAGGGAACTCCCAATAGACTACCAGCTGATTTCTCAATAGAAACACATCAGTCCAGAAGGGAGTGGCATGAAGTATATCTATATATATAAAAGGCTAATATGCAAAGTGTCCCCTTGGGAGTTTGACCAGGAGACTGGAAGTTCGATTGCTTGCTATGACATGCATTGACCACCAGGGGCGGCATGGAATGAAAGAAGGCCCCCGCCAGCAGCTGGCAGCCAAGGAAGGAAGGCCCCCCCCCCCCCCGACCAGAAGCCGGAAGTCCCTAATCAGCCCTGATTGCCGGCCAGGCCTAGGGACCCTACCCATGCATGAATTTCATGCACTAGGCCTCTAGTAAAGTAATGAAAAGCAAGGGACTGAATCCAAGACTTCACTATCCACCAACGCTATCATTCAAAATTGATGGTGAAATCAGGAGCTTCATAGACAATAAATAAATAAATAAATAAATAAATAAATAGCTAAATGAGTTTATTATCACCAAACCAGGAATGCAAGAAATGCTAAAGGGACTGGTGTAAGAAGAAAAAATAGGAAGAGAGAGAGGAATACAGGCATAAAAACTAAAAATTGCAATAAATAAGTACCTATCAATAATAACCTTAAACATAAATGGATTAAATGATCCAATCAAAAGACATAGGGTAGCTGAATGGATAAGAAAACATGACCCATATATATGCTGTCCACAAGAGACCCACCTCAGAACAAAAGACTCAGACAAAATGAAAGTGAAGGGGTGGAAATTTTTTTCCATGCTAATGGAAATGAAAAAAAAAAAGCAGCAATACTCATACCTGGTATTTGACAAAATAGACTTCAATAATGATTTATTTGATGATAGCCATTGTGGCAGGTGTGAGGTGGTTCCTCATTGTCATTTTGATTTGCATCTCTCTGTTGATTAGTTGCCGGAAGCCAATTCCAGCATGTCATAATTGCAAGAGTTTCATCGAAAGATTGATGGAACTTGGGGACATCGTAGTCACCTTTGGGAATGGCTGATGGCATTTACCCAAACCTGAATAGGATACATTAAATTGATTGTTGGTTGCCAGACAGCTCAGGGCATCTTAATCTACATGTTATTGCCTCCTACTGGCCAAACACCTGAGCAGCCGTAGGCTAATTCCCCCATTCTGACAATGCCTCTGTATAGGAAACCCTGACCCTTTGAAGTCTATATCTCTGCCTCGCCTCAGGACAAATTGTGTTAATAAAAAGCATGGGGTCCTGAGACGAGATCTTAGATCTTAGTTTCCTTTAAACGAGGCTCCTCTGACCCCTAAATGCCTTTCAAAATTATATTTCGTCTCTGGACTCCTATTTAATCTACTCACAGCCTTCTCCAGATTGCTGAACCTTTCTAGATGCTGGAACAAGAACCCCAGCATTAGTGACTGAGCATTTTTTCATATGTCTTTTGGCCTTCTGTATATCCACTTTGAAGAACTATCTATTTAGGTCTTTTGACCATTTTTAAATTGTATTGTTTTCTTCCTTTTGTTAAATTGTTTTCTTAACTTTGTGCTTTATCTCAGAGTATTTCCTCAGGTGGAAATGTTCTTCCCTTTCTTTGTCTAAATACTGTCATTTTAGGAGATCTTTCTAGCCACTTTAACTTATTTACTTTTTCATTGTTCTTTTTTTTTGAGAAATTTATATATCTTAAATCTAATGTGACTCTTCCCCATTTTTTTTCTTCTCATAAGTGAATGGTGGTGATGGGGTCCCCTGGAATGAAAAACTCATTACTCCCCGACCCCCAACACACACACTCCCCACTCCTCCACCAGGAGCTCCCCTCAGCAATTGCCCCAATTGAACTTCTGTCTCACCAATGGTCATGTTCCCATACTAGAGTGGCCACATCCAATAACCTCTTGCCTCATTTCAGGTATCTTGAAATGGTCATACCATCTTCAGAATTTTAAATGTATGTAGGATCTGTAGTGATAACGCCTCTTTCATTGCTCATATTGTTAATTTGTGTTTTCTTTATTTATTAATCTAGCTAGCAATGTATGGATATTGTTGATATTTCAAAGATCTAATCTTTCGTTTTGTAAGCATTCCCTATTATTTGTTTTCTATTTTATTTATTTCTGCTTTTTTCTTTATTATTTCCTCCCTCCTACCTTTTTGGACTTTATTTTAAGGTGGAATCTTAGATCATAATTTATACCTTTATTCTTTTTATAATACACATATTTAAAGATCTAAATTACCTCCTAAATATCTCCAAATACTCAGGGTTTCCCCCTATATTTTTCTGTTATTTCTAATTTAATTCTATTATTGTTAGAGACATATTATGCATAATTTCAATCTATTAAAATTTATTGAGATTTGTTTCATAGCGTGGTGATGTTCTATCTTGATGAATAAATCATGTAATCACCATAATGTTGTCTGTGTCTATGAGTGTTTTCTTTTTTTTATGGGAGAACTAGTGATTTTGATTTGTGTGGAATTAAATCCCTGTATTTCTAAAGTCCCATTTCCCTTAGTCCAGTCACAGAAGAATATAGCTGGGGTTTAGTAGAGCTAGAGGCAAAGCCAATGTCTAGAGTTTCCTTTCCATGTTGGAGCTGGTCCAGTATATAGCATCAGGCTAGTTGCCGTCCATTAGTCCATTGCATGTGGGTGAATGCCAGGAAGCCAAGCATGAGCCATGAGCCACGCAGACAAAAAGAACCAAGAGCATAAGAGCACAAGAGAATAAGCTTCTTTGTTCGGGGAATTATGTATCCCAGATCTTCCTGGGGATTGCAGTGGCCATGGCCATTCTGGCCAACCATCTCTATCCTCAGGTGTGATTGACAGTCAAGTACCTTCCCTAGTCATTCCAACTTTACTGGACATGTGCCTATTTTCCCTTTGTCCAGTCCCCTTCTCCCAATGTTTTGCAGGGAACATGCCTATAATGCCTAGCCTTTCCTTTGTTTTTTTCCTATTACTAATAATTAGATAATTACAATGGTATCACTATAATAGATTAAGAACTTGGAAAGATTATTGTCTTCCCCAGCTCTTTCCCTGAAACTCAGTTTCTTCTCAAGCTGATTTTTATTTTCCTGCCTTCCTTTTGTTATCTACTCCTCTGTCTTTGAGAAAAATTTAAATTTGAGATTTAAAAATATACAACTAGACCATGATCTCAATTAATTTATTTTTAATTATAAATTTGAGTCCTTTAACATACTTTATTTCTTATTTCTTACTTTGCTTCTATTGCTTCTACCACTTATAGTTTCTTATTCTTTTTAAAATTTTAATTTTGTTTATTGTTGACAGTATTACAGATGTCTCCCTCCCCATTTTGCCCCTTTCTACCCAGTCCCGCCCCCTCCCCTTGCCCCCTCCCCCAGGTCTTCACCATGCTATTGTCCATGTCATGGGTTTTGCATGTAAGTATATAAGTTCTTTGGTTTCTCTCTCCTATGAGGGTTTTTTTTCTTTGCTTAATCCCTTCACCTTTTTCACCAGTCCCCCAACCCTCCTCCCATCTGACAGTTGTCAGTCTGTTCTCTG
Organism: Myotis lucifugus; assembly: GCF_000147115.1. NCBI lineage: Eukaryota > Metazoa > Chordata > Mammalia > Chiroptera > Vespertilionidae > Myotis > Myotis lucifugus. The sequence continues at coordinate 143,242 of NW_005871219.1, read as the reverse complement.
TACTATGAGTCTGTTTCTATTTTGTTAGCTTATTTTGTTCATTAGATTCCACACATAAGTGAAATCATACAGCACTTGTCTTTCTCTGACTGGAATATCTCCATCACTTCATTTAGTTGTCCTCAGAAGCAGCTTTATGTCCTTGTGGTTGGCATGATGGCTTCCGGTGGCAGTGCAGGCTAGACATTTCAATGTCAACAGGATCTGTTAGAAACTGTCTCCTAAGCATGAAATGGAAGTTCTTACCTTCAGTCTGATTAAGCCAATTGTATCACTTGCCTATCCCTTGACCAATAACCAGTCATTCCCAGAGGAATCCTGTATGGTGACTGGTTTAGAGATCAGTATCATTTTCTGATATTGGGAGTAGGGTGGCTATCTGAACAAAAATGGGTTTTGTTACAAAGAGGTCAGAGGGGAATAAATATTAAGTAGACACATTATTCACTATGGGGTATTTTTTAAACCATATTAAAAATGTACATAAAACTTTGGCAGGTTAAAGTCCAGTGATAGAAATGTAAATTAAGAGTTTCCAAGCAAACGGTCAGGAAAACCTATTTTATGCTTTCTTATTTACAAAGTAAGTATGTTTTTATTTCTGATATGGTACCAGAGCTAATTGATCTGGGGTTCATTTTCATAATACTATATAAAGTACATCTATACAAAACCTCATAAGCTTTTGGTTAGTTTATTTATTCTGTAAAATATCAACTTAGTTGTAAGGCATTGCAATCTTTGGAAATTTAAGAAGTCAGTCACCAATGTTGGATCAATGAAGATTACTCAGTGTATACCTATTTTATTTCTTCATTTCCTCTGATGTAAGACACCATTCAGATAGTCCTTATGTTCAAGCAGCTCAAATATGATTAGTTTATATTATTCTTTGTAAAAGAGCTATTCTGGGAATTCATAGTTTAATGATAGGCCCCCATGATAATGTGCTCAGTTAGCCAATAGATTCCAAAGTGATGGAATATATGAATGACAAACCTATGTGTTGCATGGGAAGAAAATAATAGAACTATTCATATTTTTATCTCATGCTTTTAAAGTCCTATATCTTAGGACAGTTTTATAGTATGCATAATATATCAACACCACACAGAGTACATGTATACAATCTAATTTTTTTCCTAGTATAGGTGTATGGTTTGAAGAGTGAACTGGATTAGTTTGGTTTTGGAACACAATTTAGGTGACCTATCAGTCGTGAGACTCATTGCTTCATGGAGAAAAGGTATTTGGACTTCAAGCTTGACACTAAAAAAGTAAATGATAATAACGGTGATTATGATGATCATGGAACTGTAATCAGAACCAAGGTTTAGCTGCCTGCACCATGAAAACCAAACTTGTGAGACAGATACTGGTGAAAAAGGTTTATTCAAGTACTGGTCAACTGAGAAGATGGGGGACTCTTTTTTCTAAAAATTATTCTTTATTGTTGAAAATATTACATATGTCAAGATGGGGGACTCTTGTTACAAAGCCCATCTCAGCATCTCAGTGCAGGCAGAGGTTTCATAGGGAGGGAGGGGGAAAGCAGAACAAAGAGATCAGTGGCAAGGTCCTTGCTGGTCCCAATATGGATCTGTAGTGTCAGCATATGGAACTGGTCAGTGCTGGCCAATTCCTGCAGTTGGGGGAGCTGGGTCAACCGAAGTCACAGTCATGGCCCTGTCTTGTACAAGCAGGAACTGGAACTGCTGATGCCTGCAATATGCTTATAAGGAAACTGCAGTGTGTGAGTTCCTATTATCAGTTTGTTAAACATTTTATTCCGTTTCATGGTTAGTTGGAGTAGAATAAAGTTTTTATTCTCTGTTACAGAATGATCAAGATGAAAATAATAACAGCTAATGTTTACTGAGCACTTACAAGACACCAGGCACTATTCTAAGTACTTTGCATCCTTTACAAATCTCTGAGGTAAATACTATTACCTGTTTTACTAGTAAATTCCATGAGAACAGAGACCACTCCAGTATTTTCTTTTTTTCTAATTTTTCAAAATTTATTTATTCATTTTTGATAGAGATAGAGATAGAGATAGCTAGATAGACAGATGGAGAGATGCATTCATTGGTTGATTTTTGTATGTGCCCTGACCAGAAACTGAACCCACAACCTTGGCATATGGGTCAGCGCTCTAACCAATTGAGCTACCCGGCCAGGGCCATTTCAGCTTTTTCTTACCCGTGCATTCCCTGGATTTAGCAAATAATTGGTGAATAAGATAAATTTTATTGTTGCCAGCTTTCTCAGCGAAAGGAGCAACATGGATTTCAGGGCCAGAGTGCGGGGGTCAGGTGGCCTGTGGCTTTGCGTCCTTGGGGGTCAGCCAAGCCCGCGAGCCCTGAAAGGAGCCAAGAGAGGCTGCAGCTTAAATCTCCGGGCTGAGCCCTGGCTGGTTTGGCTCAATGGATAGAGCGTTGGCCTGCGGACTGAAAGGTCCTGGGTTCAACTCCGGCCAAGGGCACATCCCCAATAGGAGGCATGTAGGAGGCAGCCGATCCTGCCTGGACCCAGAAAACAAAAAGCGGAGATTTTTGAGGAGTCGACCTCCTTCCTGGCAGGAGCCTCAACACTAGGAAGCTGAAGCCCGTCCGCCAGGCGGGGTCGCTCTAGTCCACGTGGGGAAAGCACGTCCCGCAGCTGACGCTCTAGCCGCCAGAGGAGGCGCCGCCGGAAGTCTCGACTGCTCCAGGGGGCGTGCGGCCCAGAGGCTCGTCCCGCCCCCTCCTCACCTGCGGCTGCAGCCCTGCCGCTCTCCGCCTCCGCCACCTGCTCCTTCTGCCCCGGACAAGTTAGATTCAGCCCAGGGAGAAGGAGCCGGGTCTCTCCTGCGCCCCGAAAGGTTAGTTCTGGCAGCCGGGAGGCCGCGTCCGCGTGCGGGGCGGGCCTCTTGAAGGGCGCCCGGCCCCTCGAGGGTCATCCGCCGCTGGTCGCTAGCTCCCTCCGCTGCGCGGGGCTCCGGAGGCAGGCGGTGGGCTCCGCCCTGGGGATGCGGCTAGGGGACCTCCCCCCGAGTTGTGAAGCGTGTGTAGCTGATCTTGCTGTGCGGTCCCAGGAGCACATTGTGAAGAGTTGGGGGAGTTGGGGCCCCCGAGAGGTGTAACCGGGCACTTGGTGGTGGTCCTGAGTTGCACTGGGAGAAGGACCCTGCCAAGATAATTGTAGCGTTTTCTGGCCAATGGTCACAGTACCTTTCTGCCCGACCACACGTGAGCGCCATCCAGGGGCTGACTGTCGGTATGATTTCAGTGTAGGGCGCGGTGCACGTACATGTATGTGTATGTGCGTGTGTGTGCGCGCGCGCCCGGTCTGCTGAGTGTAATTTAAAAAACCTATTAAAAATCTGCCCTGGCTGGTTAGCCTCAATGGGTAGAGCGTCAGCCTGCATACTGAAGGGTCCCAGGTTTGATTCTGGTCAGAAGCACATGCCTTTTCCGGCTCGATCCCCAGTAGGGGGCGTGCAAGAGGCAGCCAATCAATGATTCTCATCATTGATGTTTCTCTCCCTCTCCCTTCCTCTCTGAAATCAATAAAATATATATTTTTAAAAATCTTATATTTTGATATTTGCTTGTCTGTCTTCCCCATCTCCTCCCGATTCTCACCTGAGGGGCATTGCTCTACTTCAAGGTGTTATCTTTGGGTAGAAGTAGCAACGCTCTATTTAAACCGCGCATCTGACAAGCAGCCCGTGTTCCTCTGCGCAGAATCTGGCTGGCACTCCCATTGACTCAGGTGAATGGAAAGTCCTTAGCCTGGCTGAACACCCTTCAAGGTCTTGGGTCTGCTGAACATCTCAGTCTCATCCTTCAAGGAAAACACCCCTAAACGGACACACTATCCCCCCATGCCAACCTGCAGTAATCTCATCACTTTGGATATGACAGAATTGTATCATGGTTTACCCATGTTTTGAAATTTACTCTTTCATTTAGTCAGAATTTGTTGAATGCCTAACATTGCCAAACACTGTTTTAGGAGCTGAGGATATAATTGGGGGAAAATACAGTCCACGGTTCTTAAAAAAAACAGCAGCAAACAGCTTAATTGTGATATAGTTCCCATACCATAGGATAAAATGTACATTGAATTTTAAAAATACATTCACAAAGTGCTAAAGCCATCAACACTATTAACCTAAAAATAAAAGACCTTTCGAAGTGAGAGGCAAGCAGCATTTATTTGTGACCAAAGCATTCAGGTAGAAGCCCAGGGTTATTTATGAGAAAGGGAAGGGGAACTGAAGGAAGGCATTTCTGTTATTTCTGTTGGTGCAGATAAGTTAACATAGCGATGCTAATTCTAAACTATTTTAAATTTTCAATTCAGTTGTCATCAGTGCAATAGTCATAATATCTGCTTTCTTGTTATCTTTGCAGACAGTTCCTTTGGGGCACAATGTTGCTTTCCGCCCCATCTAAAGATTCTTTTGCTCTGTTTTAATATTCCAAGATTTGAGGCATAAGACATACAAGGCAGTTCCTCTGGGATAGCAATTGCATTTACACCATGATCAAGTTTAAAACATTTTCTTAACCCCCGAAAGAAACCCTGAACTCATGGGCAGTTTCTTCTGACTTTCTCCCCAACCCCTAGCCCTAAGTCAGCGGTTCTCAACCTGTGGGTTGCAACCATCGGAAAACACATATAGCATATCAGATATTTACATTACGATTCATAACAGTAGCAAAATTACAGTTAGGAAGTAGCAACAAAAATAATTTTATGGTTGGGGGTCACCACAACATGAGGAACTGTATTAAAGGGTCGCGGCATTAGGAAGGTTGAGAACCACAGTACTTAGGGCCTAAGTACTTCTGCACTCCTAGCCCTAAGAACTACTAATCTACTGTCTAAATATTTGCCTACTCTGGATAATTTATATAAATGAAATCATACAGCGTGTAATCTTTTTTGATTGTCTTCTTTCACTTCACATTCATGTCAACCATGTTGTACCAGGTATCAGTACTTAATTCCTTTATATTGCTCGATTATATTTCATTTTATGAATATACCACCGTTTATCCATGGGTCAGTTGATGGACATTAGGATTGTTTTGGCTAATTTGAATAATGCTGCTATGAACGTTTATAAGTTTTAATGCAAGCATCATGTTTTCATTTCTCTTGGGTATATACCTAGGAGTAGAATTGCTGGGTCTTAGGGTAACTCTTAACATCTGAAGGAATTGCCAGACTGTTTTCTAGAGCCGCTGCACCATTTATATTCCCATCAGCAGTGTATGCTGGTTCTGATTTCTCCACATCCTTGTCAACACTTGTCAGTAGTTGTCTTTTTTATTCTAGCCATCCTACTGTGTCTGGTGTTTTGATGTGCATTTCTCTGATAGCTAGTGATGTTGAACATCTTTTCACATGCTTGTTGTCCATTTGTATATCTTTGGACAAAAGTCTGTTTATATCCTTCGTTCAGTTTTAATCAGGTTATTATTCTTTTCATCGAGTTGTAAGAATTCTTTATATATTCTAGTATGTTTCTTTAAAATATATTTTTATTGATTTCAGAGAGGAAAGGAGAGGGAGAGAGAGATAGAAACATCAATGATGAGAAAGAATCATTGATTGGCTGCCTCCTGCACACTGCCCACAGGGGATCCAGCCCACAACCCTGGCATGTGCCCTGACTGGAATCGAACCTGTGACCTCCTGGTTCATAAGTCAATGCGCAACCACTGAGCCACATTGGCTGGGCATATATATTCTAGATGTAAGTCCCTTATCAGATATATGAAAGACTTGTAGATTATCCTATAGTTCCTTTAAATGAAAAGCACGTGAGGTTAATATTTACTCTCTCTGAAGACCATGGTTAAGGTCTGTGGGGGCAATTCAGTGAGTAAGTCGAATAACAACTGCTATGTGTGGGAGACCAGGCCCAGGAAAAAGAGCTGTAAAGAATATGTGTACAGCATTATGAGATTTGAAAATGAAGCCGGAAGAAATAGTTTATATAACTTGTTTATTCCCTATTCAGTTTTGTGTTTTCCTTACTGATTTGTAAGAGTTCTTTGTATAGAGATATTCACCTATTTTGACTGTTAGATATGTGGCAAATATTTTCAGTCTATTTGCCTATTAAATTTTGTTTTGTAGCCCTAACCCGTTTGGCTCAGTGGATAGAGTGTCGGCCTGTGGACTGAAGGGTCCCAGGTTCCATTCCGGTCAAGGGCATGTACCTTGGTTGTGGGTACATCCCCAGTAGGGGGTGTGCCGGAGGCAGCTGATCGATGTTTCTAACTCTCTATCCCTCTCCCTTCTTCTCTGTAAAAAATCAATAAAATATATTTTAAAAAATTACTGCTTTAAAAAAAATATTTTGTTTTGTATCTTTTACTATACTGATGTTTACATTTTTTGTATAGTTAGGACTGTCAGTGTTTTCCTTTTGTAGGCTTTTGTGGGTGTAGTTTGGGATACTGCTTTAAATTATATGTGTTATAGAAACTAACATAGTTCCCTGGTTAGTGTGACATATGCATTTCTAGTACATATTTAACTTAGAGTGTTTATTATTATAGACACTGCCTCCTTACCTCCCTGCCTTGAAAAATATGCTATAATCTGCTTCAGTTTTGTTGGTTCATTTAATTTTCTATTTCAAACAGACTTGTAGATGTTACTCCTTTATTTTTTTATTCATGTTTAATATACTGTACTAAATTTGTGAGAGCTGTACTGGACAGTTGTCATCAAGTAGTGGTACTTATTTTATGTTAATAGAAGTTTATTTGAGGTTTTAAAAAATATATTTTTACTTATTTTTAGAGAGAGAAGCAGGGAGAGGGATAGAAACATCGATGAGAGAGGAACATCATTGATTGGCTACCTTCTGCACTGTTTCTACTGGGGATTGAGCCTGCAACCAAGGTAAGTGCCCTTGACCAGAAATGAATCTGGGACCCTTTTGTCCGCAGGCCAATGCTCTGAGCCAAACCGGTGATGGCCCTTTGAGGATTTAATATGTACAGAGCTTGGATGTAACTATATTGGTTCTATATTGATAGGGACATGCTGGGAATAACAGTTTTATAAAATCTTATTAACATTTTTATATTTGTTTTTCACATTTCATAGGTTTAACTCAAATATTTTTATATTTTTCTTATTTCATAGTTGTAATTCAAATATTTTTAAGGTCGCCGAACATTTTGAGAAACTGAGGAAAGTTATATTACCACAACTCTTTAGAAAAAGTTGCATATCTTTATTTTACATACAATTTCTAGTTCTCCCTATGGCCTGATTTGTTAGGAGGATTTTGTGTTTCTTGCTTCACTGCTTAAGTTGTGGTAAAATGTACATAACATGAAGTTTAGCATTTTAACCATACAATTCAGTAACATTAAGTACATTCATATTGTTGTGCAACTTTCTGAACCATTCTCTCCACACCTTTATCTTCCAAAACTAAAACTCTGTATCCATTAAATAACTCTCCATTGTCTCCCTGCTACCCAGCCCCTGGCAATCATGATTCTACTTTTTTCTCTGTGAGTTTGACTATTCTAGGTATCTCATATAAGTGGAATCCTATATATGCTCTTGGCACCTTATAGCATTTGGCATCTACAAATGCACTGAAAAGGTCCGCAGATGGATTTGAATGCTGCAGACCCTTGGGACTTTAACATAACTTAGATTTATATGTGACTTGCTTAGTATCCTGCCAATACCAAGATTACACAAATGTTAAGCACCCAGCTCAGCCTGTTTATACCCCAGCTTTTTGAGAGAGGCAATACACAATCAAATAAAAATCCTATATAATAAAAGAGAAACATGCAAATTAACCATCCCTCCGCTATGCTCAAGCCACACCCACAAGCCAATTCGAGTGACTATGCAAATTAACCCAACAAAGATGGCGGTTAATTTGCATACGCAGGTGTCAAGTGCCCCAGGAGGCGACAGCAGCCGCGGGCTCCCGGGACTTTCGCCGGTCAGGGAGGCAAGGTGCCCGCACCTAGCCACACCGCGGGCTCCCAGGACCTTGCCAGCGGAGAGCAGGAGGTTTGGAGGACTTGGCAGAGCAGGAGACTGCTGGACATAGAGCAGAGCGAGAGAGAGGGTGGTTTGGAGGGTGCGGCTCCCTCTGTCACCCCAGCTTCCTCATCACAGTTGTGGAAACTGACAGCAGGGAGGAGGAAGTCCCACCCCCACAGAATCAGCCAGAATCAGCCATTGGTCAGACAGCTCTCAGCGGCCTGATAGGACTCTCATTCACCTGCATCTCAGACTGTGACAGTAGAGAGGTGGGACTATGTCTAAAGAACAACTGTTGATACAACGTAGCTCTTCAGCCAAAAGATGCCGGCGTTATCGACAGAAAGTGTCTGCAGAGCAGCGTGCGTCTGATCTTGAAAGAAGGCGGCGCCTGAAACAGGATGTATCTGAACACCAGCTACTGGAAAAACATTGCTCTGATGCTGAATATCACCGGCGTGATCGACAGAAAATGTCTAAAGACCAACGTGCCTTTGAAGTTGAAAGAAGGCGGTGGCGACAACAGAATATGTCTAGAGAACAGTCATCAACAAGTACTACCAATACCGGTAGGAACTGCCTTCTCAGTGAAAATGGAGTACATGACAATGCAATTCTCGAACATAGTTGTGGTGGAATGACTATTCGATGTGAATTTTGCCTATCACTAAATTTCTCAGATGAAAAACCATCCGATGGGAAATTTACTCGATGTTGTAGCAAAGGGAAAGTCTGTCCAAATGAGATGCATTTTCCAGATTACCCGGCATATTTAAAAAGATTAATGACAAACGAAGATTCTGACAGTAAAAATTTCATGGAAAATATTCGTTCCATAAATAGTTCTTTTGCTTTGGCTTCCATGGGTGCTAATATTGCATCGCCATCAGGGTATGTGCCATACTGTTTTAGAACACATGGACAAGTTTATCACCGTACTGGAACGTTACATCCTTTGGATGGTGTTTCTCGGAAGTTTGCTCACCTCTATATTTTGGATACAGCTGAAGCTACAAGTAAAAGATTAGCAGTGCCAGAAAACCAGGGCTGCTCAGAAAGACTCATGATCAACATCAACAACCTCATGCATGACATACATGAATTAACAAAATCGTACAAGATGCTACATGAGGTAGAAATGGAAGCCCAATCTGAAGCAGCAGCAAAAGGTATTGCTTCCACAGAAGTAACAATGGCGATTAAATACGATCGTAAAGTGACCCACAATTTCTTGGGGTGTGAAGCTGTAGCTTCGCGGTGAAGCAAACAGGCCTCTGCTTCCCAGCTGACTGTGGGTAACAGTGTTTGACCCTCCCTTTGCTCTCTTTCTTATAGTAATTAGCTAACAATGGTAACACTTTACTTCAACTGCCTATGTGCCTGCTTCTAGCATATTAAGATGAACCATGGTTTTGGCAATTTGGCGGGGGAGAGTAGAGAAAATAATTTACTTTGATAGACTCAGCTGGTAAGACAGAGCCCAATGCCAGGAGTAATACAATACAAAATAATACACAGTGGAGTCCAGCAGGGTAGACGGCCATTCATGGCAGTGACAGCCTCCGTTTGCAGGCCCACTTCCTGTGGCTCCCCACCAGCTCTCCACAGTGCCGCAGCTCTTGTTTCTGCCGCGCGGCCTTTGCTTGCTGTTTTTACTGATCTGAAGCCCTTCTCCCACTCCTTCACCTTCCTCTTACTCGGAGTCAGTTTCCTTTGCTGATCTCCAGACAGGGCTGACCAATTCCTTGGTGTTGCTTCCTCTCCTGGTACACCCTCTGGTCACACTAACCAGGCTTCTGCTTGCCTCTAGGCACCTTTGTGCAAATTAGAAAAAGGCACCCACCGCTTCTTCAAGATACTTCAGAGAACTTCCAATTGTTAGAAAACCATCTTAATAAATACGTGGGGCAAAAGTAGGCTTACAGTTGTTCATATGGAAGATAATACATTAATAAGTAATAATACAAGCGTAAACTCTGTGTTTCCCCTACTCACGACTGTAAACCTACTTTTTGCCCCATCTTGTATATGAGTCTAACTTGTTTACCCTGTCGGTGGCACCCTGGTAGGGTTGTGGCATCCCCAGATGTATCTCGTGTTCCTATCTGTGTTGTAATTATAGTGAATTATCGGGATTCCCCTCATCACTGTTTGAAAGCCCGCAACAACCAAAAGCAAAAGAAAGAATAAAGGTACATAAACATGCCACATTCTTGTCTGGAAAAATAGCAGGGAGGGCATACCTGACAAGGCTTTTGCACGAATATATTGTAATTCAGAGACACATGATTTTTTTTTGACATTTCAGTATTTCTGAAATCAGTGGGTATTGTAAAGTCAGTATATCATGGTTGAAAGCACAGTCCTGGAGATAGACCACCTGGGTCTGAATCCCAGTTCTACCACTTACATGCTTATTTGTGTGACGTGAGGTATGTTACTTACCCTCTCTGGAGATGATAACAATGGTTCCTACTTTGTGGGATCGTTATGAGAATTAAATGATTATATGTACAGTGCTTACAATAATACCAGGCACCTAAGTAAGAGATACAAATATTCACTATTATTATCAATATTATTAAATGCTATGTATATATTTATTTCTATTTAACCCTGAAAAGCTGTTTTTAATCCATGGTGTACAGCTTATATTGATAGCATCTTGTTTCGGTGGGCTGCTCACAGGCCCATGATTGTGTGCACTGAGGTCACACGCCCACTGCCGCTGCAGTGCACCCTCCCCTACCCACATCAGTTTTCTGGTGGCTGGCTTTGGATTTTCTTCCTTAAGGGCAGAAGAGAAAGAGGAAAACTAGTAGGGCCCTTTATAGACAAGGCTTGTTTTAGAGGTTAAACTTAACTTCATGTTCATGTTCTAAGGCTTGGATTAGTAATAAATCTTGGTTTTATAAAATTAGCCACCAGAGAGAATTGGATTTGAAAAAGTGATTTTAATGTAAAATCATTTTCTAATTGCAGGGCAGATTTCCTTTGATGATTTTCAAGAAAGCCGTGTTACACAGTGGCAAAAGGTAATGAATGTTCCTGGCCAGGTTCCCCATTAGAATCCTCCAGGGTACCCTGAAGTTAGACAGTAGATGAAAATTGCTGCCTGAATAGCTGTGGGTTTCTTCTGGTCATTCATTTTCACTTGTGGATATAACTTCACAGGAAGGATGGGGTGGCTGTTCTCTGCATTATTCCAGGATGTCTTTTATTCCATGCCTCCTGCTAACTTTAGGAACTACAATATTGTGAGGAACTCTGCAGAGCTCTTGCTCATTGTCCTACTCTGTTGAGGGTGCTTTCAAATTAGGCAAGGTCTGACTAATGCATTCTTTGGAGATGTTTTGACCATTTTCATTATTAGACTAAATGTTTATTTCCAGATTACATTACTTTAATTGACTTTATGTTAAACTTTGATAAACATAAACATTCTTGCATGCTATATTGCATCAGCTGAAACTCTTATAGCAGTTTTTGTACATTTATTTGAGGTTTCAGCTGCCTTTTCTTAGTTAAACAAAACTGTATAATACATGAATAAGCGAAAACTTTACCTTGCCTCATTTTATAAGTTGATCAGAATTCTTTATGAAACTAGTCAATTTTAGCACTACTTAAGGGTCTGTTTAATTGTTGGTTTCCAGAAAGAATATTCACTTGAGGAACTTTTTCCAATAGGCCTTCTTATGGATTTATTTACTGTCACATTTCTGGAAATAATAGGTAAACAGTTGTTATTACTCTCCATATTCCAGAAATCAGAGAAGCAGACAGTAAGAATGTGTTTACCCTAACTCACAGATTCAGCATTATACCCAGTTCTACACTGTAATGCCTCCCACTCCATTAGGCCACATAAAGGCTTTGTTTTCTAAAGAAGCTCATAAAATCTAAGGTTAAGTGTTCAGGACATAAATGCTTATGGTCATTTTTTCCTTTACCTAAACTTGGAATTTCCATGTCAGCTCAAAAATCAATCAATCAATCTCTCTCTCTCTCTCTCTCTCTCTCTCTCTCTCTCAAAATGTCAGCCAAGACAGACAAAGATAAATTTTTCTCACCTAGGGTAAGGGTGTCCGCATGCTGCTTGGGCAGTCATGGCAAACTAGAAGCCACAGAAAGAATCTGAATCACAGATGTATTTTGTTTTTTTAAATTGGTTATAAAATTTTAGAATTTAGGCAATTTCACAGGAAAAACCACTTGAAAAAATTGGAAGACTCATTCAGACTTGGCCCACATGTCTGCTCTCATTTGTGTGACATTTTCTAGCCCTTTGGGCTTTTGAATTATAAGCCCTGATGTAAACCCATACACTGCTCTGTTTTATGGTTGAGTATTTCACAGCTTTGAGTCTGGTTGAATGGTCTCTGAGAATGAGGAGGTTTGGCCACATCAGGCCTACATGTTGCTCTTAGCCGACCCAGACCTTCAGGGGACAGGAGTTATGCAAGGATTGGCTATGGTACTCTGAATTGGCTGAGTTGACTCTTCTCTGTCTGTTCATTCAGCCTGAAAGTCATGACCACAGATTCCTCATCCCCAGGGTAGGACATTTTTCCAGATACGAAAGAAAAGCAGTCAGTGGCTACCCATTCAACGGCTTATATGATTACCTATTGCCACAAAAGGAGCCACCATGACTCAAAGTAGCTGTGATTTTTGGCTGGGCAGCATTTGTCACACAAGTTGGGGTTCTGTCTGTCAAGACAGCAGGGCTAATGCTTGCTCTGTGCTCAGCCACTACCCCCATAGCATGGGTCCTGGATTGGGGCCACCCTCAGAAGGACACTTGCTTTGGCTCCAGAACCAGCCCTGGCATTCTGACAGGAAGCAAAGGAGGAAAGATGGCCTTGTCTCCTTATAGGCTTCCTCCTTGCTTTTCTTTCCTTTTGGGCCCAATCTAGACCAACAAAGCCCTTCACGCAAACCTGAGTGTAACAATAAATTTTAATCTTTTGTTTTTAAGGCTCTAGGAAGCAGGATGCCGCAAGTGCCTCTGGGAAAAGTGATCCTTTATACCAGTGTGATGACTAGTGGGGGCTGTGCCCTTGTGTATTACCTTACACAAAGTAAGTATCCAGCAAACTGCCTGAGGCATGGCCTCTTCCTAGCTCTCTTCCCCTGTTCCTCAATCATAGGAAATACTTCACATGCTCTCTGCAGATTAGAACTGTTTTTAGAAACCAGTACGCCATTCCATTCCTGTGGCCTACTTCTTATCCTATAATCCCAGTTTTTTAGGAGCCACAAGTGCAAATAAAAGTGTTGCTGGTGGAAATGGTCCTTGCACAAGAATAGCATTTCCATGAACCCACGTGGGAGGATGAGTTCTGGTGGTAAGATTTATTTGGGTAGAAATAGAAGGCAACCCCCAGGTTCCCAGTGTCTCATCTCTGTCCATCGCCATGAAAATATTTAGCCTTATTTTCATTAAGCCCAGTACAAAGTCCTGTGTCCAAAAGTTCTGTCCCATGTCAAAGCTTAGTCCAGTTTCTGCCATGTCTGTCCTTATCCAGCTAGCGTAGTTTGTTCCAGGCTGCACTCTGGCTGATGCTGCCAGTGGTTGGAGTCTGCACAACTGCTGGCTGCATGGCTGCTGTGGGTGTGTGTTGCCAAGCAAGAGAGAGAGCGCAAGAGATTTGTTAAATAAGCTTGGGTTATATTATCTCGGGCTTGGGAAGGACAAGAAGCCCTTTTAAAATAACCAATGAACTTTCCCAATCTTTTGCTTCTGCTGGTTTCATCCCCCTAACCAATCCATTTCCTAGATTTTTTTCTGGGGGCTGTGTCCCTTATCCAATCTGATCCTCTTTCCAGGCTAGAAGGACAGGTCTTTATGGTTTCAATCTTAGTCCTTCTGTGCATGCCTCATAGTAGAATCACCTCCCCCTGTACAATCTTGGCTTCTACTAGGCATGCGTCCAGCAGAGGAATTTCTTCTTTATTGTTCTGTCCCACCTCTAGTAATCCAGGGGAAATGGATCGATTGTTCCCTGGGGAATGTATGAAGCTATAGCTTTCTAGTGAAGCAGGCCCAACATTGGATTCAAATCTATCAATTTATTAGGCTTCATAATGTCTAATTCCCTTTGTTCTCTTCCTTTATTAATATCTTGCTACTTACACTAACATATCCCCCCCTGAAGAATCTTGGGCCTTACAACTTTATAAGGGTAGTAAATGGATGGAGATCTCATCTTTGTAACATCTTCTTGTTGTCAGAGAGCATAGTGCTGCCGGTCCACAGACCCAGAGATTCTTCCTATCTGCCAAAGAAAGAAAGAAGCAAACGGGGAGACCTCACACAGGGAAAAGGGGTTATTGTAAAGTCCAGGTTAGGCTGTTGCTGTCCTTGGGAGGCAGCACATGTTATATCTAGAGGATGGCGCTATTGGACAGGCTGACATTCTATTCTAGAGGTGACAAATTTGACAAAAAGGTTAAAAAGGCTTAGTGCAAAAATGAGGAGAAATATAGCAACTAAAGGGGTGGTGAGTGGTAAGAACCAGATGATAGAAGGAATGTTCCAGATTAAATTGGAGGAGGAGCCTCCCTGGAGAAAGGTGTGTCACACGTTTGAATCTCTCTTGTTTATCATACTTAAATTGAAATTAGGCTAAAGGGAACATTCTAAGATTTCCCTTCTGAAGCAGCCTTTTCTGTCTGCACAACTTGGGCAGAAAAGGGAAAGAGTTTCAAGTGAATCTGGTAGGACTGCTTTATACTTCACTGACACAACAATTTAGTCCTGACAATAAGTTAATCCAGCCAAACCTGAGTCTCATTTTCAGATGTGGTGATGAGATGGGCTTTCAAAGCGAGGCCCATACTGTGTGAACAAACCATTTGGTAAATAATGTCATAGACATATAAGCTATGAAAATAGAAGGAAGAAAAAAAAATATAACAGTTAATGAACACTGCTAATCATAAGTTAATTTCTGAGTCTGTAAGACTGCCAGCAGAAAAGATTTCTAGTCCTGGCCAGATAGCTCAGTTGGTTGGAATGTTATCCCATACACCAAAAGGTTGCAGGTGTGATTCCTGGTAAGGGCATAGGTTTCAGTTTTGATTCCCAGTTGGAGCACATACGGGAGGCATGAAATCAATGTTTCTCTCTCTCCCTTCCTCTCTCTACAACCAACAAACGTATCCTTGGGTGAGAATTAAAAAAAAAAAGAGAGAGAGATTCCAAAATGGCAATGGAGTAAGTGGAAGCTACACTGATACTCTGCCAGGAACAAACCGGAAATGCAACTAAAGTATAGAAAAACCACTCTGAAAAGTCAATGAAGACTAACTGGAGAGAACCCTGATAACTAAGGATGGAAAGTGGAGACTGCATAGAGACTGGTAGGAAGTGTGGAGGCATGCAAGGGCTGGCCAGGCTCCCACAGACAGCAGCTGAAGTTCCTGACGGATATCTCAGCTGTAGAGGGTTCCCACTGAGAACTCTGGGGTCTAAACCAGTTGGGCTTCCCAGCCAGCGCACCAGAACTGAGAAAGGCGTGCACATAACATCCGGTTGTGAAAAGAAGCAGGTCATAATCTGAAAAGAAGCAGGGTTTATTTCTGCCAGGGAGAGAAGACTGGAAATGCAGGTACCTCTTAAAGGGCCAACCTACAAAATTTCATGTGTAGCCACAAAACTTGAGCTCTGGCAGAGGGAGGGCAGAGTGGCCTGGAGCTGTGTGAGCAGAAGCCAGGTTTGGGGCCTCTGGGGTTGGAGCTTGGAGTGCAGCCACCCTGGTTTTCTTTGGTCAGTCATTCCCTCACACTGGAGAGGAATCTTTCTCCGGTTAACCTTTGCTATTCAGGAAGTTTTTGCCTTGGAAGAAGGCAGCAGTTGCCCCACCTATTGGAAGACCTATTGCCCTACCCTGTGGTATATAGCCTGAGGCTAATCAAAACTGAGTGTCATTGGGACTGCGGGCAGTGGTGGGTCTCTGCAGGCTTTGGGTCTTTGCCTGTTCTAATCCAGGGCTAGGAAAAGCAGACCCTGGTGCACATCTTGGTCCTTTCCAAAGGCATCCAGCCCAACAGAGGTAGCCACCAGCTGTTGATTGCTGATAGCTCCAAACAGAATACTCAGGTACAGTATCAGCATCTGACATTGTCCTGCACTAGCGATTGTGACTCATACCAGATCACTAATACAGAGACTCAAACCCAAACCAGCAGTCAAAATGGGGAGACAAAAATACAAGGCCCAAATGAAATAACAAGAGAATTCTCCAGAAGAAGAGGTAAATGAAATGGAGATAAGAAATTTATCAGACATAGAGTTCAGAATAATGATGGCAAAGATGCTCAACAGTATGATAAAATATATATAGTAACTATGAAGAATGACATAGCACTAAGAAAGCACATAGTGGAAGGAATAAGCGGTGGGTTAGGGGAAGCCTAGGATTGGATCAGTGAATTAGAACATGGGAGAAAAAAATCAATCAGAGAACCAAAAAGAAAAAACAAGGAAAAAACAGGTGGACAGCTTAAGGGGGCTGGGATACCATGAAACCTAACAAATTCACATAATAGAAGTGTCAGAAGGAGAAGAAAGTGAGCAAGAGGTAGAGAGTTTATTTGAAGAAATAATGGCAGAAAACTTCCCTAACATGGTGAAGAAAAGTCACACAAATTCAGGAGGCAGAGTCCCAAGCAAGAAGGACCCAAACAGGCCCATGCCCAGACACATCATAATTAAAATTCCAAAAATTAAAGAGAAAATCTTAAAGGCAGAAAGAGAAAAGCAATTTGTTACTTACAAAGGAGCTCCCCTAAGACAGACACCTGATTTCTCATCAGAAACTACAGGCCAGTAGGGAATGGCATGAAGTATTCAAAGTAATAAAAACCAAGGATCTGAAACCAAGATTATTATATCCAGCAAGGCCATCATTCAAAATAGATGGTAATATAAAAAGCTTCCCAGAAAACAAAAAACAAAAAAAAGCTAAAGGAGTTTAACACCAACAAAACCAGCACTGCAAGAAATGCTAAAGGGACTGCTGTAATGAGAAGAAATATATAGGGAGAGAAACATAGGCATAAAGAATTAAAATGGCAATAAATAAGTACCTATCAATAATAACTTTAAGTGTAAATGTCCAATCAAAAGACATACTAGTACAGTGATGGCGAACCTGTGACACGCATTTTTTGGTTGGTTTTTCTTTGTTAAATGGCATTTCAATATATAAAATAAATATCAAAAATATAAATCTTTGTTTTACTATGGTTGCAAATATCAAAAATTTCTATATGTGACACAGCACCAGAGTTAAGTTAGGGTTTTCAAAATTCTGACACACTGAGCTCAAAAGGTTCGCCATCACTGTACTAGTAGGTTAGCTGAATGGATATAAAAACATGACCCAATTATATGCTGTCTACAAGAGACCCACCTCAGAACTAATGACTCACACAGGATGAGAGTGAAGGGATACAACATTTTTCCAGGCAAATGGAAAAAAAAAAAGCTGGGGTAGCAAAACTCATATCTGACAAAATCTATACTAATAAAAAGGTAATATACTAATTAGACCAGACATCTTCCAGAAGTCCTTCCGGATAAAGCTAGGGTGGTGGGCCCAAGGCAAAGGCGAATAGGGGTGACCAGGCTGGCAGGCAGGTGAGTGGTTAGGAGCCAGCGATTCCAGATTGCAAGAGGGATGTTCGACTGCCGGTTTAGGCCCAATCCCACAGGCATATCTATACTAATAAAAGGGTAATATGCTATTTAGACCAGGCATCTTCTAGACATCATTCCGGACATCCTTCCGGACAAAGCCAGGGTGGCAGGGCCGAGGCATAGGAGAATAGGGGCTATAGCTTTCCAGTTAAGCAGGCTCAATATTGGATTCAGCTTCCCAGTTTGCTAGGCTTCTTAATGTCTGGTTCCCTTTGCTCCCTTCCTTTATTAATATGTAGCTACCTATACTAACAAAAGCACCCCGATTTCTCTGCATAAGAAGCCTTGCAAAAAGTAAGATGGGCATTCACTTCAGAGTGTACACAGGAGGTCCAAGATGGTTGAGATTATGTGAAGAATAGAGAGATACTAGATGGTTCACAGGTGGGGAAAACGGGCTCTATTTCCCCAGTGTGTTCAGCCTGTTGGTCCTGCCATTCTTTGATGTTGGTTTAGTGGAGGAGGGGACCTTGAGCAGGGACTCTCTGGTGAGAGCAGGAAGTAAAAGTAGAGTCCAGGATGGCAAAATCTTGACAGTGTGGCTTCCAGTCCACTGCATTCAAGTGTGAATTTGTAAAGACAAGCCATAGTTATTGTAACCAAGACATTTAAGGTCATTTAATTGCTACTGGTTGTGAAGCAGCAGCATTTTTTCTTTTCAGAATGATTTTCTTTGAAGCTCCTCTATGCCTTCTCAGCTTGGCTCTTCACCCTCACTCTACAGCATTTTTGCTTTTTGCCAGGATGTTAGAATCACCAACAGGCAGCCGAACAAAGCACAGTGTGCTCGCCACCATTCTTTCAGGTGACCAGGAGGCTCTCTCCCTAGTACCATGCAATTGTAGGGAGGTGCTTCGTGTAGCTCCTCAAAGACTTTGGGCCAAGAAGGGTACCTGAGACAGAGCAGGTTATAACTTACCTACATGAAATGTCAGCATAAATCTGTAAACTTGAAAAAATAGCATTTTAATGTTCTATCATCTTGGCCTGAGGGTTTTGTTGTTAATGATGTTATGATCTAGTTTATGCTGGTTTATCCTGACCTTCATCTTAGTGGAAGTTCAGTCATAGATTCTGGCCCCAGCTCTAACTTGAACCAGCTGTGTCTCTTTGAGAAAATTATGGTTCTAGGACCAAAAGGAGTTTGAGAGAAGATCTGATCAAACCCCTTAGATGAAGAAATGAGGTAGTAAATGAGGTCAGGAAATGAGAGATGAAGAAATTGAGGCACAGAAAGGTTAAGTACTTAGCCCAGCATCGTCTGCCACATCCCCACAGATCCTGACTTTGTAGGCTTTGATTTTGGAGTTTTTAAAATGGACAGTTTAGAGTAGATTTTCCCTAATTCTTCCATCTCTAAATTTCATAATTGTATCTGTTTCCATGTTGTACATAAATTGTATCATTTAACTTTCTACAGAGTCTGCCAAGTTCAATAAAGTTCAATAAAGACAACAAAAATGTAACAACTCTTTCCCACTTAGAAGCTTTTTCCAGGGCTTCCTATTACCAGTTGGCATTGGAGCAGCTGCATAGCCACCCTGAGGCCCTGGAAGCTCTGGGCACTCCTCTCAACACTCACTATCTCCAGCTCATGGACAAGTACAACTTTGTGGACATTGCTGATGCCAAGGTAACGTGCTCCCCAGCAAACTAGGCTAGGTGCCTACTGAAGGATAGGAGGGGCTGCCCTAATCTGAGAGGCAGCAGGAGTAAGGATTTGGGAGAGGTACTACTTGGGACATTTTAAAAACAATTGGGGATTAATTTATTCTCGTGCATTTTTCTTCTTTTTAGGACAATTGATGTGGCAGGGAATGCAGTGTTTCTGCTCAAGTGCCATTTTGAACTGATAGAGAAATGACCAGTGGTAGTTGGCCACCACATATTTCAGCTTCAAACTTGAAATATATCTACAGCCAGTTAACTCTTATTCAAATGTAAACAACTTCTTTAAATTTTATTTTTGAAGCTTATTTATTTACATTGACTGTCTGGAATGCCAATCTGTTTTTTCCAGCTCTATTTTGTCTTCTTTCATAGTTTACCTGTTAAACCTCAGCCGAATATAAAATGCATTTGTGTTGAGTACATTCTGAGCTAGAAAAGTGATTCTAAGTTGTGTGGGGAATACAGAAATGCGGAAGGCTTTCTGAGAGTTTATAGTTTAAAATTCCAGAATAAGACAGGGTGAAGCAAATACTAGAGTGAAGGCTGTGAGTGGAGTGGTTAGTGGACTGGGGGCAACTAGAGGGCTGCAACCTCACCGTGTGAGGTGCACACACTTGATTCTGTGGCCAGCAGGAGCTCTGAAGTATTTTGAAAATAAGGGTGTGATGCTTTGACCTAGTTTTTTTGTTTGTTATTGTTTTTATTTTATTTTTCATGGAAATAGTTTTATTGTGTTTTTTTTTTCTTAGCTATAGTAGCAATTTGTGCTCAAGTATTCTGATAAATATTTGGTCTGGTTTTAAAGCAAGGTGAATTCATTCAGATTGGGAATACCCAGGGACTGGGAGCCTTTAGAGAGCATTGTGGCCACCTGGGTGTACAGTGGTGCGGGCATGATTCAGAGCTGTGGGCTAGAGGAATGAGAGCTGGATATGAAGGCTATGGTGGTTGCCAGGTGATAGGACTAGGTAACAGTTTTGTGGCAGGAGAGAGGTGTGTCAGAGATGATGCTCTAATGTTTAGCATGGATGAGTGGAAAGACAGTGGTGCCATTAAGTGAGAGAGGGAACCCTGAGGAGAAAAGAAAAAAGAGTGAACATGTATTGGGTGCCTGCTCTGTGCCTGCTAGCCTTATTTTCATTATCTTAAACTTCCTCACACTATGTGGTGTGGCTCCTCTGTGTTTCACCATCTCTGTTCACTTGGCTGGATCCCTGCAAGCACAAGGACTCTGAACGGCCAGAGATTGGGTCTGGCTATTCAGGGTGTCTCCCAGCTCAGAGCAGCACAGGGCCTGGCTGCGATGCTCAAGAAACCTGCAAGCACCTTTGCTGAAGGCAGGTTGATGCAGCATCAGCTCTCTGATCTGGTGATCCAGTGACTGGGACGCCAAGGTAGTTTTAGTGGGAACCTTCTCTGAAAGCTGGCCAGGCCCAGCTCTTCCTTTGGCCCAGTCTTCTAGCACATCGGCTGCTGCTGAGAGGCTCTTCCCGCCCGCAGCCCAGGCCCTCGGCGGCACTGAGACGGTGTTGGCTGTGGTGCCGGGCACTGGCCTCTGCTGCTGCTGAGCCTGTGAGAGCAGTGACAGGAGTTCAAGCCTGCTCCCCAGAGCCTCCTCTCGACCCAGCCTTTGCTCTTCCAGTTTGTACAGTATGTGTGACATCCTGTCAGGGTTCTTCACTTCCTTTACAATTGGCTATTTATTAGGTTGCCTCTATATAACACAGGGCATCTTATCCCCAAATCCCTACTTGGAGTTTCTTTATTTCGTTCAGAGGTGAGAAGTTTCAGTTTTTCATAAGGAGCTGTCATATTGAAGGGTGTTCCCCTCAAGTATATGTGTGAAATCGTCTCTAACTACCAACACGTTGGCTTATCAGACCTCCTGCTTTACTCTTGGCAAAGTCTGGGCAGTGCAGAACCCAGTCTGTAAAGCACCTCATCACACCCAGAGGCACAACTGCCTGAAGTTCAGACACTGATCCCTCTGCTGTTCTTCAAAATCCTACTTCTGCCCTTTTATCACACATGCATCCCTTTTTTTTGTTTTTCTTTTGGCATGCAGAGACACTCAATGTATGCTCTGTTGCTTAATTGTATAACCCTCTGAGAAGAGCTGTGGCTTGATTCCAAAAGTAGAACTCTGAAGAATCACTCTGAGTGACTTGGGGTGTGGAGCCACCATTCCAAAGTCTGTGTCTTTAAAGTGTATTTAAATAAATGAAAGAGGATTTTGGAAAACACTAATATGTGTACCCAAGTACTCTTTCTCTCGGTGACAGTTTGCTGTGGATAAGACACACCATCTCTCAGCCCATGAAAGTACCTTTGCCTATCACCTGGGCACAGGAAGGCACCCTGGGAGGCGCCTTGTGATGGGTTTCCTTGTTACAACATTGTGTCCCCTTCCCTTGGCTCAAATTGTCTTTAGTTTTCATGGAGAAACAAAAGATTGCATTCAATATGTTTTAAATAGTAGCATATTAGTAAACACCTACCAGCTCACTCTGAGGTTCCCAGGCTGACTCCCTAGGCTCGGGCATGGCAGCATCCGGGCAGCACCTGGCCATGTGGGGTGAGCCCAGCCTGTGGGGGGTGACTGGTGAGGATGAACTAACCAAGATTTCCTTGTCTTTCCCAAACGAGCCTTTACATTTTTCTTAAGACCTGTTCTTTATGGTCCAGGTTAAAATGTGTGCCAATTTGCTGGTAATAGTTTCCCCTTTTAAACAGTGGACTTTTTTTTTTTTCTCCTTCTACTTTATTGTGAAAAGTTTTAAACATACAGAAAAAAATTAAAGAGTGTATGCTGCGGAACCCACATATTAGCTACCTGGATTCTACAAATAGTGTTTTGCTCTACTTGCTTTATCCCATACCTATTCATCTAGCCATAATAAGGTTTGTCCATGAACAACTTACTATTTTCAAACATCCACATACTTGATCTTTAAACACATAAGAATATATATCATTAACTAGAGTTTAATATTTGTGTATGGCTCTTTCTTTTTTAGGTAAAATTTACAGTCTGTGAAAAGTACAATTTAAGTGTCTTATTTGATGAATTTTAACAAGTACCCTTCAAGCCCCTTTCTAGATGTGGACTGTTCCCAACACCTGATAGTTCACTCATGCTGCTCCCAGTTGGTCCCCTCTCACATCCGCCAGCCCGAGCGGAGGCAATCACTTCTCTGATATTCCCCCCCAGTGTACTTCAGCCTGTTCTAGAGTATGCAGTTCCTGTTGGGTGAGGCTCTTTTCACTCAGCATGTTGTTAATACTCATCCATATTGTTGCTTGTATCAGTAGTTCTTTTCTAACTGGATTTTTAAATAATCATGGCAGGTACTCAGAGTATTGAGTTTGGCATATAAGGTCTCCTTGCTAAATAAGAGGGGGCTGCCTTTGACCTCACCAAACCATCCAAAGAGGGGCAGGACATTTGGAGGGGCCAGATAGAAAACAAGATGGATTCTCCAGGAAGGCTGAAGTTAGAAAATAGCCAGATTCTGTAGATAAGCACTGGTTTTTATAGGATTAGCTCTATCATTTTTTCATCTCTTGAGAGACAGCGACATATCCAGTTATATCTCTCATTTTACACTTGTAGTTGAAGATTCCTGTCTCTGGATCCAAGTCGGCAGGCCATCTCTATGTCATCTCCTCCAGGGAGGCCCCCTTTAAAAGGTATTATGGGAAAGTGGGTGGGTATGGAGGGAGGGGACCTCCTGATGGGACCAATCCTGACTCCCATCTTCATTTGTGGTTATGTAACTGTGGTAATAGGAATTACGTTTTCAAAGCTTGAAAAGCTTTACAGCCAGGACAGCAAGCTGGTGCTTTGGCTCTTAGTCCAGGCATTCCATCCAGTGCAATCCACCAAGTTGTCTACTCCTTATTCTGCTGAATATGAAGAACTTGACAGTTACAGTGTAGGTCTACAATAATTTTACACTTCTGACACTACTGCCTCAATCATTGCATATAAATAAAGACATGGCTTCCTATTCCAAAATCATTCAACACACTCTTTATGTAAGTTTTGCATACCATTAATTGGCTTTACTTGTCTGGTTGCCAAAAGCTGTATTCACTTATTTCCTCAGGGAAGCTCTCTCAGAGATGCTGGCTGTTTAGCCAGGATGTGTTTTAATTCCCCAACACAAAATGAGCAGGCCGCCGTTATGCCGCCCCCTTTGGAGGACATCGACTCCAAAGTCTGGGATCAGTGGAGGAGCTGGCCAGGTTCCAGCCAGAATTGAAGGCCCAAGTGAATGAGGAAATGGGGAGTAAGGTGCTCCTTTTCCCCGAGGCCCCTTCAGTTTACCCATCGGTCATTCACTGGTAACTTGCCTTGAAATGATGCTGGTTAAATAATGAGAGCCTATAATCAAACGTAAGCCCTAGCCAGTGTGGCTCACCCTAACCATCATTCTGGCCCAGGAGGTTGCTGGTTAGATTCCTGGTCAAGGGCATATGCCCTGGTTGCAGCTTGATCCCTGGGTATGGGGTGTGCAGGAGGCAGCTAATTGATTTTCTCTCTCTCTCCCCTCCTGCCCTCCCACCCTCTTTCCCTCCCTCCCTCTCGCTTGAAAAATCAATAAATTACTCTTTAAAAATAAATAAAATGTGAAAATGTTATGTTGCCTCGTTATAACATGAATTAGTGTTTACAAAATTTAAGACAATATTCCAAACACCTGTTCCCCCCCGATTTGACCATTTGACCATGTCATTTGCCAGTGTTTTCTGGATTACTTTTGGTTTCTATCAGGTGGCACCTTCAGGAGGTCTTCTTAGAGCTCAAGGATGGTCAGCAGATTCCCGTGTTCAAGCTCAGACAGGAGAATGGTGATGAAGTAAAAGTGGAGTAAAGGTGATCAAAAAGACCCAGCTTCCTCCAAGCACGGCCTTCCCTCATCAACATGTCCCCTCTATGCCCTCGAGCCAGTTTTCCAGCCACCAGAGTGATGATTATATGTGCTGGCCTATGGTAATTTTAATTCTGATTCGACCACAATAAACACTATTGAGTTTTTATTTAATCAGACAGAAATGTTTACTATAAGTTTGTAATTATTTGAAAGTTCTCTACAAAGGCACAGACTAAAAGGCATCAGTATTAATGAGATGTTTGTTGATTTGCTGGTTCTCATCTCTTTTCTTTTCCTCTCCCCAAGCACTCCTCCTACTTTTCTGCTGCGTCAGTGAGAAGAAGATTTACTCAAGAGGGTTTTAATTGTCCATGTTGGAATGCTCAGGAAGTACAGCCTTTTGTATCAGTCACTCTGCCCTGAATTCATATTGTTCAGTAGCTTGTGGACATTCTCATTTTGTAACTTACTGCTTCATTGTTGTTTTATTTTCTAATTTGTTTTTTAGTTTCAACTGTTTGCCCAAATAAAGGTTTGAAAAATAGCTGCTTTACTTAAAACATTTGGAAAGCCTAAAAAATTTGTATCAGTACATAAGCACATGTAAAACATAGGAAAGTTAGAACTAATAGGTCCTTATCCTCAGCTTTCCAAACAACTTAACCACATATTAGAGAACCAGACTTTTAGCTTTTTAGTAGTTTTATAAGGGGACTGTTTTATAAAGTCAAAGATCTTCATTCCCTCTGAGCACCAGAGCCTACAAAAACTAGAGGTCAGGTACCTTTGTTTTAAAGAACTTAACATAAATGTATATATAACCCACGGACACAGACAATAGTGCAGTGAATGCCTGAGGATAGAATGGGAGCAGAGTAGAGGGATTCAGTGGGGGGTGGAGGATGGGGAGTGGGATATCTTTAATACTTGTAACAATAAAGATAAATAAAAAAAACACACACAGGGCCAATTTAACCCTCTTAGTATTATAGGCTTCATACAATTATAATTGTCTATAATAACAGACATGCTTGAGCTCTTTTCCTACATTCTTTTTTTTCTTTCTTTTTTTAAAATCTTAATTATTGAAAGTATTACAGATATTCCCCCTTTTTTTCCCCTGTTGCCCCCTTCCACCCAGTTCCTGCCCTGCCCTAGGCCTTCATCACCCTAATGTCTGTGTCCAGAGGTAAGATCTTTGGTTAATTTCTTTTTTTTCTTTTTATTTTTTTTAATATATTTTTTTATTGATTAAGATATTACATATGTGTCCTTATACCCACGTAACCCCCTACCTCCCCCCCCCCCACTCATGCCCTCACTCCCCCGTTGTCCGTGTCCATTGGTTAGACCTATATGGTTGCATGTAAGTCCTTTGGTTGATCTTTTCCCCTTACCCCCACCCTCCCCTACCTTCCCTCCAAGGCCCGACAGTTCAATCAATGCCTCTCCGTCTCTGGATCAGTCCTTGTTCATCAGTTTATGATGTTCATTATATTCCACAAATGAGTGAGATCATGTGGTATTTATCCTTCTCTGACTGGCTTATTTCATTTAGCATAATGCTCTCTAGTTCCATCCATGCTGTGGCAAATGGTAAGAGTTCCTTTTTCTTCTTCCTCTTCTTAAAGAATACCTTTCAGCATTTCATATAATGCCGGTTTGGTGGTGATGAACTCCTTTAGCTTTTTCTTATCTGTGAAGCTCTTTATCTGACCTTCAATTTCTGAATGATAGCTTTGCTGGATAAAGTAATCTTGGTTGTAGGTTCTTGCTATTCATCACTTTGAATATTTCTTGCCACTCTCTTCTGGCCTGCATGGTTTCTGTTGAGAAGTCAGCTGACAGTCGTATGGGCACTCCCTTGTAGGTAACTGACTTTTTTTCTCTTGCTGCTTTTAAGATTCTCTCTTTGTCTTTTGCTCTTGGCATTTTAATTATGATGTGTCTTGGTGTGGTCCTCTTTGGATTCCTTTTGTTTGGGGTTCTCTGCGCTTCCTGGACATGGAAGTCTATTTCTTTCACCAGGTAGGGGAAGTTTTCTGTCATTATTTCTTCAAATAGGTTTTCAATATCTTGCCCTCTCTCTTCTTCTGGTACCCCTGTAATTCTGATGTTGGTACGCTTGAAGTTGTCCCAGAGGCTCCTTACACTATCTTCATATTTTTGGATTCTTTTTTCATTTTGCTTTTCCAGTTGGGTGTTTTTTGCTTCTTTGTATTTCAAATCTTTGACTTGATTCTTACGATCCTCTGGTCTGCTGTTGGGAGTCTGTATAATATTCTTTATTTCAGTCAGTGTATGCTTAATTTCTAGTTGGTCCTTTATCACAACATCGAGGGTCTCACTAGATTTCTTGAGGATCTCACTTCATTTATCGGCGGTTTCCATAAAATTCTTGAAAAATCTTAGAAACATGGTTTTGAACTCTATATCCAGTCGTTTGCTGTCCTCCATTTCTGTCATTTGTGACCTGTTTCTTTGTCTCCACATTTTTTATGCTTCCCTGTGTTGGTAGAGTGGCTTTCTGTGCTAGGTGTCCTACAGGGCCCAGTGGCTCAGCCTCCCCAGTTACCTGAGGTGGACACTCTTGGTGCACCCCCTTGTGGGCTTTGTGCACAGTCTTGTTGTAGTTATGCCTTGATTGTTTTAGGTGTCACTGGGAGGAATTGACCTCCAGGCCAATTGGCAGTGAGAATCAGCTGTGTCTGCAGTGGGAGAACTTCTGTGCTGAAGACACCCTTCTGGGGCAAGACTTGCTTCAGTGGGGCTTTGGTGCTCACTGAGTCTGCCCCCTGAGTGTGTTCCTTATGAATCTGAGGAGTTGTAATCTGGATGGTCCCACTCTGACCACTGGGTACACTGGCTCTTGGATCTAAGGAGGTGCTAATTAAGCCTCTTCCTGAGGTTACCCAGCAGGAGCTAAGAAGAGATATGCAGATTCCCCTTCCTTTTTTTTGGGGGGGGGGTGTTTGGGGGTGCCCAGATGAGGCCCAGCTGTGAAGCAATGCAAGCTGCTGTGGGGCCTTGGGCCTTCTCTTGGAAGTTCTGGGTCTGTCTGGCCCAGCTGCAATTTGTTAGGTAATTTTCAGGTTGCAAAGGACCCGGGCATTCATATGCAAAAGCCTTTGCAGCAGCCTGGATGGGGCGGGGTCTCGAAATCAACAGGGCGGAGCAAGCAGCTATGGCTGATTCTCAGCCCTGCCCTAAGGGGCCCCGTGTCTCAGTGTCCCGGTAATTGCTGCCAGCACCTCTGAGGGAAAGCCGCCCTCAAGTTCCGAGTTCTGCCTGCTGCCTGACCGTCCAGTTTCTCCCCGTATGAGCCCTGGGACCCCAGAGATTTCCCGGAACCGGAGTTCAGAGCAGTCGGGAGCTTGTGACTCCCTCCCGATTCAAAAAGACAGCCGCGTCCTCCGGTGCCAGCCCCTTTCCCCGTGCGCCGGAGCCTCCGTACCTTTGCACTTTACTTTCGTAGCTCCTCTGAGTCTGTGTGCTCTTCTCTTTCCTTCTAGTTGTAGAATTTCCACTCAGCCAGCCTTCCTGTGGTTCTGGATGATGACCGTTCTGTCTTTTAGTTGTATTTTTGAAGTTGTTGTCGGAGGCAGCAATTTCCGGTGTTCACCTATGCCGCCATCTTGGTTTCTCTCTCTGGTTAATTTCTTCCTGCTTCTCCTCCCCTCTTCTGAGATTTGTCAGTCTGTTCCTTGCTCCCATGCCTCTGATTTTATTTTATTCACCAGTTTAGTTTGTTTATTAGATTTCTTGTTCTTTTATTTTGATTTTTAGGTTCAATTGTTGATAGATATGTATTTGTTGCCAGGTCATAATTTTTAACTGTTCTTCTTCTCCTCCTCCTTCCCCTCCTTCCTCTCCTTCTCCTCCTCCTCCTCCTCCTTTCTCTTCCCCTTCCTCTTCTTAAAGAATACCCTTCAACATTTTATGTAATTCTGATTTGGTGATGATGAACTCCTTTAGCTTTTTCTTCAATTCTAAATAATAGCTTTGCTAGGTAGAGTAATATTGGTGATAGATCCTTACTATTCATCACTTTGAATATTTCTTGCCACTCCCTTCTTAACTTCAAAATTTCTGTTGAGAAATCAGCTGACAGTACCGGTGCTCCCTTGTAGGTAACTGACTGCTTTCCTCTTGCTGCTTTTAAGATTCTCTCCTTGTCTTTAATCTTTGGCCTTGTAATTATGATGTGTCTTGGTGTGGGCCTCTTTGGGTTCTTCTTGTTTAGGACTCGCTGTGCTTTTCAAACTTGTAAGTCTGTTTTTTTCACCAGGTAGGAGAAGTTTCCTGTCATTATTTCTTCAAATAGGTTTTCAATATCTTTGTCTCTCTCTTCTCCTTCTGGCACCCCCATAGTGGGAATGTTGGTATGCTTGAAGTTGTCCCAGAAGCTCCTTACACTATCTTCATATTTTTGGATTCTTTTTTCTTTTTGCTCTTCTGATTGGGTGTTTTTTGCTTCCTCTTATTCCAAATTGTTGGTTTGATTCTCAGAATCCCCAACTCTACTGTTGAATCCTTGTAACTTATTTTTATTTCAGTACTTTAGCATGTTTTTGACATTCTCACTAAGATCCTTGAAAGTCTCATCAAGATCCTGGAGTAACCTTGTAAGCATGGTTTCGAACTCTGTATCCAGTACTTTGCTTGCTTCCATTTCTTTCATTTCTGACATATTTCTTTGTCTCTGCATTTTGGCTGCTTTTCTGAGTTTGTTTCTATGTATTAGGTAGAACTGCTTTGTCTGTGTCCTGTAGGGCCTAGTGGCTCAGCCTCTTCAGTCACCTGAGCTGAGCTCTCCAAAGTGTACCCCTGTGTTGGCTGTGTGCACAGTCTTGTAGTTGAGCCTTGATTGTTGTTGGCATCACTGGGAGGAATTGACCTCTAGGCCAATTGGCTGTGAGAACCAGCTGCAACTATAGTGGAAGAGCAGCTGTGCAGGAGATACCCCTATGGAGCAGGACTTGCTTCAGTGGGGCTTTGGTGCTCACTGAGTCTGCCTCTGGAGTGTGTCACTTGTGGATGTGTAGAGTTGTAATGTGCTATGATCTGAAGCTGTCTACTGGGTGCACTGGCTCTAGGGCCTCCAAGGAGGTGCAAAGTCAGCCACTACCTGAGGCCACCTGGCAGGAGCTACTGAGAGATCTACAGATGCCAGCTATTTGTATTGAGATTGGAAGTTCCCAGGCAAGGCCCAGCTGTGAAGCAAGACAGGTTGGTGTTAGTACTGGGTCTTGGGCCCTTTTACTGATAGGTTTGGGGCATGCTGCAGCTTGTTTATTTTAGCAAAGTCTGAAGCCTGAGTCAGGACAGGCCATGCATATGGAAAAGCTGCTGCAAAGAGCTTGGAAGGGGCTGAAAATTGGATGGGGTGGGGGTCTCGGAATCCCCAGGGTGAAGCAAGCAGTGTATTCCAGGCTGATGGAGATTCAGATATGGCTGCCAGTCAGCCCTGCAACAGGGGAGGTCCCAGCAGCAATAATGACCCCTATGCCCCCGCCGGCCACCCCGTCTGGGAGAAAGCCATCTCCGAGTTCCTGCCCTGATGCCGGACAATCCAGTTTCTCCCTGTATGTGTCTGAGTCCCTGCCTCATTTGGCTCAAGTAGTGACAAGGGGCCTGGGACCCACTGTGTCTGGTTTCACTTTGAAAAAGAAACAATGGAAGAGTAACTGGAATAAATAAAAGTAGTTAAGGAAAGCAAACAGCAAGGAGATGTAGATAGGAAACAGGATGGAAGCTATAATCCCCTAATGTACCTTTTTATTTAGTTTTGACTTTGAAATCATGTGTTTAATTTTGAGAAATTAAATTACAAAGCAAAATGTTTAAAATATTGAAATAAACAAACCATATAGAGAATAAATATTTCAAGTGACTTTAAAACAGTTCTGACTCAACATCCTTGGTGGGATATATTCTCGTAGCAAAGAGAAACCCCAGAAATCTTAAACTACATTCAGTAGTCTAGTGTTAGTGCGTGTACACACACACACACACACACACACACACACACACACTCACACTTTCTCTCTACATTTGTGACTCCCTTCTCAACAGAGAGAAATCTTCTAGCTCTAGAATTTCGAACTTTAAAAGCAAGAAACCCTACTAACTAGAGTTCAATATATTTTCGCATTTTAAACATAAAATTTAAATACACCAGTCTTAAAGTGTACAACTCTATGTATTTCCATAAATGCTTGCACCCATATAATCCATAGATTTATAAAGATAGCAATTATTTCACCCATTGTTCCAGAAAATTCTCTTGGACTCTTTTCTAGTCAAGCCCCTGCTCTTCCTCTGCCCCCATAAATTTATTTTTGGTGCTTGGGATTTGCTTGAAAATACTCCAAATGTTCATGAATTTGGATGACAAAATTGTAATTGTTGAAGCTGGTTGATGGATACATGGGGTTTTCTTTTACTGTTTTCTTTACTTTTGTGAATTTTAGTCAATGAGCATTTTTATTTTATGTTATAGTGTTAGTTCAGGGTTAGCCTCCTTTGCTGAGTAAGAGGCCACTAAAACTTCTTTATTCTCCTTCATGAATTATTCTTATAGACCTTGAGGTTTTAAGTGATAAGTTAAAAAGGTATCAGGACATCTCAGGTGAAAAAGACACACAGTGTGTGATTTCATTCATGTGAAATGTCTAGAACAGGCAAATCCACAGAGACCAAAAGTGAGTGAGTAGTTGAGGGTCTTGGGGAGCAGTAAAGTCACTGCTTATGGGTTTTCTCTTGGAATGATGGAATGTTCTGGAATTACAGGTGCTGGTTGTATAATACTCTGAATGTACTAAAAAAACCACTGAATTATACACTTTACTAGTAAAAGGGTGAATTATATTGCATGTAAATTATATCTCAATAAATATGTTATAAAATCATTTAAAACCAATAAATAAATACTAGGTGTACCGGTTAATAATGGTGGATTTTGTAATCAAAGAAAACATGATAATTTCAAGAGAAACATCCAAAGTGCTTTATTCAAAGTAATGTTCATTGCTAGCTATACATTTCCCTCATCTTTCAAGTAATTTGTGGATACCGTCCCAATAGAACTTTTCTTGTTTTGAGGCAAACCATTCATAGACCCAGTTTTCCACTTCTTCGTATGTTTTGAAGTGCTGCTCAGAAAGTGCGTGTGCCATCTATTGGAAAAGCGGTAATCTGAAGGAGAAAGGTCTGGTGAATATAGCGGGTAGGGTAATACTTCCCAGGCAAGATCTTTTAACGTGTCTTTAACTGGTTTTGAAGTGTGTGATGGTGCATCATCATGAAGCAAAATTACTTTGCCGTGTCTTCTGGCACATTCTGGTCATTTCACGATCAAAGCATGGTTCAAATTGATTATTTGTTGTCGGTAGCGGTCAGTATTAATGGTTTCACCTGGTTTTAGAGGCTCATAATACACCACACTTTCCTGATCCCACCAAATGCAGACCATTGTCTTCTTTCCGAAGCGATTTGGCCTTGCAGTCGATGTTGATGGTTAACCTGGATCAATCCATGATTTTGTGCATTTGGGATTCTCAAAATAAATCCACTTTTCATCGCCAGTCACAATTTGATGCAAAAAAGACTTTCTTTCATGTCGTTGAAGCAACATTTTCCTGATGACTTTTTGGTTTTCTATTTGGCTTTCGTTCAGTTGATGTGGCTGGCAACCATTTTCCTTCCTTTAATCTTTCCCATTGCTTGTAAATGATCGAAATTGTTTACTGAGCAACATTTAATCTTTCTGCAAGTTGTTTTTGAGTTTGACATGCATCTCCATCCAGTAATGCTTGTAATTGTTGGTCTTCAAACTTTTTTGGTTGATTTGGACGTTCTTTGTCTTTCACATTGAAATCATCACTTTTAAAGTGTTTAACCCAGCGTTCACAAGTATCTTGAGAAGGAGCATATTCACCATAAGCTTCCTGAAGTATACAATAACTTTTTCTTCAAAATAAAGTAATGAATTAAAACTTCCCGCAATTGCTCTTTTTTTGGCACAAAATTTCACATTTTTAAGCATTAAAATATCTATGATGTTAACACCTTCAGCAAATTTGACGTAAGTTTTGAAGCTTGCTATCAATACAACAAAATAGCATACATATCAAATCGCACTTATGTGTAACTCCATCTATTGAAAAAAAATCTGCATTATTAACTGGTACACCTAGTAAGTATACAATTAATAATAATAAATTATATATATATATACTTATCTACACTAATAAAAGAGAAACATGGTAATTAGCGTATGACCGCTACCCTTCCCATTGGCTAATCAGCATATCCTTATGCAAATTAACTGTCAGCCAAGATGGCGGCCGGCAGCCATGCACTGAAGCGAGCAGGGAGGCTTGCTTGCTCCAGTGATGGCGAGCTCCAACGTTCCCTGCCTGACCTGCCGGCCTCTCAGCTGCAACTCTAAGCAACTATGTAACAAATATAGAAGCTAAACAAAACCCCAGAAACCGGCTTTCAGTCAGCCGAGCTTCAACCAGCCGGACTGCAACATTGTATCAAATACAGAAGGTAAAGGCCAGAAACCTGCTTTCAGCAGCCAGGTCTCAGAGCTAAAGCTAGCCCAGAATAGAACAAAAAAAAGAAAAAAAGGAGCGGTTGGGAGCTTCAGTCACCCGCCAACCTGAAAAAGGCCCTCAGCCCCTCAGCCAGGCTGGCCAGGCACCCCAGTGGGGACCCCACCCTGATCCAGGACACCCTTCAGGGAAAACCAGCCAGCCCCCACCTGTGCACCAGGCCTCTATTCTATATAGTAAAAGGGTAATATGCCTCCCAGCACCAGGATCAGCGTGACAGGGGGCAGCACCCAAACCCCCTGATCGGCCCTGCTCTGTGAGTGACAGGGGACAGCGCCCCAACCCCCTGATTGGCCCTGCTCTGTGAGTGACAGGGGGCAGCACCCCAACCCCCTGATCGGCCCTGCTCTGTGCGTGACGGGGTGGTGCCGCAACCTCCCCATCGACCCTGCTTTGAGTGTGACGGGGCGGTGCCCCAACCCCCCAATTGGCCCTAACCTGAGCATGACTGAGGGTGGCATCGCAACCTCCCAATCTGCCCTGCTCTGTGCATGACAGGGGGCGGCGCCCCAACTCCCCAATCAGCCCTGCTCTGAGCCTGACCAGGGGCTGCACCTAGGGATTGGGCGTGCCCTCTGCCACCCGGGAGCAGGCCTAAGCCAGCAGGTCGTTATCTCCTGAGGGGTCCCAGACTGCGAGAGGGCACAGGCTGGGCTGGGGGACCCCCCTCCCCCCCCGCCGAGTGCACACATTTTTGTGCACTGGGCCTCTAGTATATATATGAAAGCCTAATATGCTAAGTGTCCATCCAGGTAATGACATCACATGGCAACGCCTGGCTTCCTCTCCCTAGCAACTAGCCTTCTTGCAGTTTCTTCAGCCCAGGAACACAACTTGCTTTATAGCCAGGTGGAAACATTTCACACTGTAACCAAATGTCTGTGAAGCATTTTCCTGTGCCTCATCTCATTTGATCCTCATAGAAGTCCTGAAGTAGGTAGATAGGAGACTCAGTGGAATCCTATTTTCATTAGCCGGAAAATGGAGATTTAGAAAGCTTAGAAACTTGCCAGGACTGAAAAGAAGTAAGAAATGGTGGACCTTGAAAATGACTTAAGGTTTTCTCGATGCACAGAATATAGTCAAACACTGCTGCAGTTAAGTATTTTACCCTTTGTTCTCCCTGTGTGATCTACAATAATAATTTGCTTCATGTTGATATTTACTGCTGTGTTGCTGACAATTACCTGTTGGGGTGCTTCACTGGGCTGGAAAAAGTTTAGCTACATCAGAAAGCAGGTCTAATTAAGCAAGTTTGTTCTCTATAAAAGGCTAAGTTGACTACCACATGTGCGGTACAATCACACGCATGTATTTCCATCTGTCATTGTTGATCATGAATTTGGTTGACACTTCTATTAGAGAGAAAGGGCGAATAGTGATACTAAAATATTTCCTCTAATTAATTTCCTTTCAATGTGCACGAATCTGTGCACCAGACCACTAGTCTATATATATAAAAACCTAAGCAACCATTAGGACTGAATGACCAGAACAACTGGTCAACCAGCGGCTATGATGCGCACTGACCATCAGGAGGCAGACGCTCAACACAGGAGCTGCCCCCTAGTGGTCAGTGTGCTCCCACAGCCAACCTCCCGTGCCCCATCCCTCCCCCCCCCCCGGCTGGCAGGCCCCAGTTGGCCTGGCCCTGATCGACCCTGATCGCCTGCCAGGCCTAGGTACCCCACCTGTGCACGAACTCGTGCACCGGGCCTCTAGTAAACAGGCAAGTATCTTATAGTAAACTTACAGTATTGATAAATACAGTATAGTACTGTAAATGTATTATATTTTCTTAATATTTTCTTTAGCTTCCTTTATTATTAGAATACAGTATATAATACATATAGCATACAAAATATTTGTTAATAGACTATTATTAAATCTTTTGATCAGCAATAGGCTTTTAGTTGTTAAATTTTCAGGGAGTCAAAAGTTATATGTGAATTTTCAGCTACATAAGGAATCACATTGCTGATTCCCACATTGCTCAAGGGTCAACTGTATCAGATTACTTGGCCATTCCCCTTAATTGGGAAAAAAATAATCTCTCTCTTTTTTTTATGGCTTTGTTTTTATTTTTTGTTTGTTTTTTGTTAATCCTCAGCTGAGAATAGTTTTCCATTGATTTTTAGATAGAGTGGAAGTGAGGGGGGAGAAACAGAAACATCAGTGTGAGAGAGACACAACAATTGGTTGCCTCCTGGACCAGGGGGATCGAGCCTGCAACCGAGGTATGCACCCTTGATCAGAATCAAATCCAGGACCCTTCAGTCCTCGGGCCAATGCTCTCTCCACTGAGCCAAACCGGATAGGGCTTTTGTTGGGGTCCATCCCCAGCAGGTCTAGAGGTTCCCAAAAGTGTGGACAGAGTCGGCGAAGAAGGAATGACACGGAGACTGCGTTCAGTTGATCAGCATGGTTGGGTTCTCTAGCCAGGTTCTGTCCGAAAATAATCACTTTAGTGTAATACATGTAATGCATTTTTGATCACTTGTATTCCAGTTTGTGTGATCCCTATTGATTTAGTTTTTACATAGCCCAGTTAGCTTCTTTCTTTGCCATTGTACTGAAGAAAATACCAGTGAGCCATTTCTCAAATTCTACCATCTTGTAAATGTTGTCTACGAGAGCTTGATAGCAACATGAACATGAATTAATCACAACCACTGTGAAGCATCTGCTTTATTGACGGTACTTCAACAGCATTGCCTTTCCACATACATTTGGAATTAAGGCTTTGTGATGCAGTTGCTCTTGTTGAGTGCAATTCCTAGTCTTAGTCTTAACATTAAATTTATTATCTAATGGACTCTATATTTTCCCAAATAAAGACCACTAGAGAGAACTATAATATATCATTGCAAAAGTTTAGCCAAAAGATTATTTTGTGTAAATTAAATTTAGAGATTTAAAAAACTTCTATTCTCATTTTGCCTTGATTTAAAATATCTGTCATATCAAACTTAAGGAGTAAAACATCTGATGACTTCTTAACTGATACTGCTACTTCGTGCTGTAGTTAGGGGGGAGTTATTACACACTATGTCCTTAGTGGTTTGCCTGAGCTCAATAGGGATGTTATGAAAGTTCATCTGTGTTAAAAATACTTAAAATATGCTTTCATTTTACAAACTATGTGCAAAATAAGCCATTTTCAAGGACCACATTTTTAGAAAATTCACTATTTAAAACAAAGTAGGCAGGATGATGGAGTACACAAATTTCATATTTTTTCCCACTAAGTACAGCTAAAATCCTGAAAATGTATAAAATATAAGAAAAATTTGAAAGATGAAGAGTAGCAGGCAAATTGGCTAAGGACGTTGGGACGCAAATAATAACACCGCAGTGAGTTCCCTGGGTTTTCTTTTGCCTCTTTTATCCCAGATTGGGTGCTGGCAAAACAAGCTACCCAGAAACACCAATGGGAACAGACAAGAAAAGCCTGCCCTCTTCAGCCAAAGGACCAGGAAAGGGACAACCAAGAAAGGCAAAGAACTTCTACTCTAACCAAATACCATTAAAGAAACCATGGTACCCACCCTTGCTTGGCTGTAATGAGGCTTCCTCGGATTCTCTGCTTGGGTGGGGAAAGAGAAGGAGTTTTATTCCTGCCTGATGGTGCACCCCACCCACTATGGTGTCAGTAGAGGCCACTTGAGGAGCCTACTCTTCCAACCTATCAATCAGGAATAAGTCCTCCCACCCCATGGTATCAGTAGAGCCCACAGTAATGAAGTACCCCTTTCCCTGCCTTGGTGTCAGAAGCTGAGCGGTGAGCCTGAATCTTCCTGCCACCTGGCAGAAGTGAGAAGGCACACTACATATCTCCCCACTTTGACCAGCAGGTGTCAGAGAAAGTCTGCGAAACCAGAAGATTTAAATAAGATACAGAGTATTGGAGATCCAAGAAGGCAGCGAAGTAGGTGGAAGGTACACTTACCTCCTCCCAGGAGCAAACTGGAATTATGACTAAAATATAGAACAATGAACTAAAATAACCAATTGAAGACTAACGGAACGGAAGTCTTAGAACCAAGGATTCACAGAAGCCACACTGAGACTGGTAGGAAGGGTGTAGACATGAAAAGGGCTGGCCCCACTCCCACAGGTGGTGGCTGAGATTATAGAGTGATATCTCAGCTTCAGGATCATGGGTCAACCCTACGCAGGGCCCCCTATCCCAGAGCACCAGACCCAGGAAGGCACCCACATAACATCTGGCCATGAAAATCAGTGGTAATTCAGTCTGTCAGGGAGAGACAGAAGCACAGGATTCCTCTTAAAGGGCCAGTGCACAAAATTACATTTGCAGCCATCCAGCCTGGTCTCCAAGGGAGGGAGGCTGAGTGGGCTAGAGTCATGTGAGGAGAGACGGGCTTGTGACACTAGGAAGAGAGCTGAGGGGACAATCACCAGGATCCCTGTGCTGAGTCCCTTTCCCACACTGCAGACACCATTTTTCTTGGGTAGAGCACTCCCCTCCTTATGGCATCAGCCTGGGGGGATGCATTAATCCACTGTCCACATTTCCTGTCGCTGCACCCTGCAAAGCTCACACCCTACGGAGGAGTCAGGCAGACTCAGGGGATACCAGTGACTGAGCTTTGCGGCTCTGGAGCAGGGGCCATTCCCCCACCTTCCTGTGTGCCTGACAGGCCTCCTTCTCATGGGAGATTCACTAGCCCCGTCCTTTGGCTCTCCAGGAGGATTCAGCAAAATCTGAAACAGACTTAAGTTGTGTGGCTCAAGAACAAGGGTTATTTTTTTCGTGGAACATCCAACCAGAACCTCCCTTCAGGCCAAACCTTGGTCTGTTAGAGGCTGATAAACTCTGCTGGCCTTTCCCTGAAAACTCCCTAAGACCCAACCCCACCAGGAGGTCTGTGGGCACACTGGGTGGCAGCTAGACTTGGGGTACCCTGGAATTCGGCAGAGTTGCCTCAGACCCAACACTGGGATCAAGTTTGAACCTATAATAATCTGGTGAGCACTACTTGCCCCTCTCTGGTGACTCACTGAGAACCTACCCCATGCAACTTGAGTACTGCCAGAGGCTTTTTCAGTGACTGAGCCTCACATGAAGGCAGGCTGGGGGCCTTGGGCCTCTAGCTCACCTTCCCCTGGTGCCTGTGGAAGCAAAACTTGACACACAGCTTGCTCTTCCCACATAACCCAGGCCCAGCAAAGACAGCCAAAAACTGTGGATTGCTTTGTACGTCTAAACAAGTTTTCCAAAGCCAATCATAGCGTCTGACATTGACCTGCACCAGAGACCCTCCCCAAAGTCTCTGAAACCGGCACACCCAATTGCCAGTTTCAGAAAACTTCAGAGCAGGATACAATTAGTTTAACAAGCAGCATATCCAAAGAGTGATCT
The DNA here is from genome assembly GCF_000147115.1 of Myotis lucifugus. Classification (NCBI taxonomy): domain Eukaryota; kingdom Metazoa; phylum Chordata; class Mammalia; order Chiroptera; family Vespertilionidae; genus Myotis; species Myotis lucifugus. The sequence continues at coordinate 104,947 of NW_005871219.1, read as the reverse complement.
CAGCAGGCACAAAACCCTGTGAAAGGCGAAATAGGCTCTGTGTAGTCAGCTCTTGCACAGCAGCTCATACACTGCCGTGAAAGCCAGTCCTCACAATCAGCCAGCCTAAGCTAAGGGTCCTCTTCACACATGAACAAGCCAATAGCAATAAAGACTCAATTACAACAGGAAGGTTCACATAACCCACACAAGGGATGTTCTCGGAGCACCCAGCTTAGGTGATCAAAGAGAGTGTGCCATAGGGTCCCACAAGACACTTACTACATAAGGCAACTCTACCAAGACCTGGAGACATGGCAAATCTATCTAATACATAAAAACAAACAGAAAGAGGGAGACAAAGAAACATGCCCCAAATGAAATAACAGGAGAAATCTCTGGGAAAAGAGCTAAACGAAAGGAAGACAAACAATTTATCAAATATAGAGTTCAAAAAAATGTTTATAAGGTTGCTCAAGGAACTTAGTGAGAACTCCAGCTACTTAAAAAGAGACATAGAATCCATAAAAAATAACCAATCAGAAGTGAATACTACACTAATCAATGGGATTTTTATACAACTGTAGTCTTGAATTCTGTGTCATAATTTACATCACATATTTCCATGTGTTCCAGTTTGCTTTAGGAAATTTTTCATTTTCTTTTCGAGCTGCTTCGCTGCCATAATTATTCATGGCATTTGCTGGTCTCCTCTTTGCAGGCATCTATTTATAACTGGCCCTTCTCTTAGCAGCTTTCTCTGAAGAGGTCTTGCTACTATTTTCCACTAGATGGCAATGGATCACAAGATTTTTTACCGCTGCGACCTTCACCCTTGGCCTCCTTGGCTGCCAGCAGACAGTACAGCCAGACTGCTTGGGGTAGGGTTTCTTTTTGCCCTCACCATAATGGTGACCCTGGACCTCCACAGGTTCTCCCTCCCCATGTGCCTCAACTGAGGATTAGTCACAGAGGGAAACAGTGACTCTGCTGCATTATCTCTCAGTTTGCAGATAATGTGCTCCTCAACCTGACACCAAGAGGGACAGGAGGTGAGTTTTGGGAGTTCAAGGAGGCAGCAGGGCCCTGTGGCTCCATTTCTTTGTCTGAAACACCTACCACCCAACAGTGGACAGCCACAGCAGAACCCCTGTGCTGTGTCCTTGGCCCAGTCTCTCAGGTGGCTCGGCCACTGTTTGCCTTGTTCACCTTGCTGGAGTGCCCACCAACATTCTCTATACCACCCAGTGGAAGGACCCGCTGGCTCCCACTGGATTACTCCACTCACCAGGCTGAGCTGGCCATGGGCTCCCACTGCAGGGCTGCAGAGTAGCCAAGGTTACTTTTTTCTCGCCTCCCCCTTTCTTCCCATGCCCCTCCCCCCCCCAGGTGCTTCAATGCCCAGGTCTCTCAGATGTGCCTCTATATTGAGCAAGGACTCCTTTGTTGAGTTATAGTTGATCATCTTATTAATGTTTCAAGGGGATCTCTCATGCCACAATTCCTCTGACTGCTAAAGAAGAAGATGAATATTTTAATCAAAGGGTGTATTCCCTTGTGTCACCCACTTTCCTGGCCTAGGCCATCACAGGGCCTGTAATTCTCTTTCACTGTATTGTCTTTATCTGGTTTTGGTATTAGGGTAATGCTGGCTTCATAGAATAACCTTGAAAGTGTTCCTTCCTCTTGAATTTTTTGGGATAGTCTGAGGAGGATAGGTTTTAGTTCTTCCTTGAATGTTTGGAAAAACTCCCTTGCGAAGCTGTCTGGCCCCAGGCTTTTGTTTGCTGGAAGCTTTTTGATGACCGCTTCAATTTCTTCCGTAGTTATTGGCCTATTGAGATTTTCAGATTCTTCCTGATTGAATTTTGGAAGGTTGTATTTTTCTAGGAATATGTCCATTTCCTCCAGGTTGTCTAGTTTGTTGGAGTAGAGTTGTTCTTAGACTTTTTAAGAATCCTTTGTATTTCTGTAGGGTCTGTTGTTATCTCGCCTCTTTCATTTCTGATTTTGTTTATTTGGGTCCTCTCTCTTTGCTTCTTGGTAAGCATGGATAGAGGTTCATCAATCTTGTTTATCCTTTCAAAGAACCAGCTCTTGTTCTCATTGATCTTTTGTATTGTTTTTTGGTCTCTATGTTATTTATTTCTTGTTGTTTTTTTTTTGTTTTTTTTTTTTTTGTTTTTTTTGAGGTAGGCCTGTAGAGCTATAATCTTCCCTCTCAGGTCTGCTTTCATTGTGTCCCATAGGTTTTGGATTGTTGTGTTTTTATAGTCATTAGTTTCCAGGATGTTTTTAGTTTCTTCTTTGATCTCATTGGTAACCCAATCCTTGTTTAATATCATGCTATTCAGCTTCCAAGTGTTTGAATTTTTTTATTGTTTTTATTGTAGTTTATTTCTAATATTATGCCATTGTGGTCTGAGAAGATGCTTGATATGATTTCAATCTTCTTGAATTTGGAGAGACTTTGCTTGTGACCCAATATGTGGTCTATCTTTGAAATGTCCCATGTGCACTTGAGAAGAAGGTATATTCCATGGATTTGGGGTGAAATGTTCTGAAGATGTCAATTAAGTCCATCTGGTCTAATGAGTCATTTAGGACTGCTGTTTCTTTACTGATTTTTTTTTTTTTTTTGTCTGGAGGATTTATCCAGTGATGTCAGTGGTATATTAAAGTCCCCTACTATGATTGTATTGTTGTCGATCTCTCCCTTTTTATCTTCTAGGAGTTTTTTTTTATGTATTTGGGTGCCCCTGCATTGGGAGCATATATGTTTATCAGGGTTATATCCTCTTGTTGTATCAATCCCTTTAGTATTATGAAGTGGCCTTATCTCTTGTTATGGCCTTCACTCTGAAGTCTATTTTGTCAGCTGTAAGTATTGCTACCCCAGCTTTTGTTTTTTCATTTCCATTTGCGTGAAAGATATTTTTCCATCCCTTCACTTTCAGTCTGTGTGAGTCCCTTCTTCTGAGGTGGGTCTCTTGTAGACAGCATATATATGGGTCATGTTTTTTTAATCCATTCTGCCACTTGATGTCTTTTGATTGGAGCTTTTAGTCCATTTATGTTTAAAGTTATTATTGATATGTACTTGTTTGTAGCCATTTTCATTTTTTGTGCCTGTGTTCCTTCTTCCCTTTTTATTTCTTCTTTTTACACCAGTCCATTTAGCATTTCTTGCATTGTTGGCTTGGTAGTGATAAACTCCCTTAGCCTTTTTTTTGGTCTGTGAAGCTCCTTATTTCCCCTTCAATTTTTTTAAAATTAAATCTTTATTGTTCAGATTATTACATTTGTTCCTCTTCCCCCCCCCATAATTCCCCTCCTCCCAGTTCCACCCACCCTCCGCCCTCACTCCCCACCCACTGTCCTCATCCATAGGTGTACGATTTATGTCCAGTCTCTTCCCGCATCTCCCACACCCTTTTCCCCCCCAAGAATACTCAGTCCATTCCCTTTCTATGCCCCTGATTCTATTATAATCACCAGTTCATTCTGTTCATCAGATTATTTATTCTCTTGATTCTTAGATTCACTTGTTGATAGATGCGTATTTGTTGTTCATAATTTGTATCTTTACCTTTTTCTTCTTCTTCCTCTTCTTAAAGGATACTTTTCAGCATTTCATATAATACTGGTTTGGTGGTGATGAACTCCTTTAGCTTTTCCTTATCTGTGAAGCTCTTTATCTGACCTTCACTTCTGAATGATAGCTTTGCTGGATAAAGTAATCTTGGTTGTAGGTTCTTGGTAGTCATCACTTTGAATATTTCTTGCCACTCCCTTCTGGCTTGCAAAGTTTTTGTTGAGAAATCAGCTGACAGTCGTATGGGTATTCCCTTGAAGGTAACTGAGTTTCTTTCTCTTGCTGCTTTTAAGATTCTCTCTTTGTCTTTTGCTCTTGGCATTTTAATTATGATGTGTCTTGGTGTGGTCCTCGTTGGATTCCTTTTGTTTGGGGTTCTCTGCGCTTCCTGGACTTGGAAGTCTATTTCTTTCACCAGGTAGGGGAAGTTTTCTGTCATTATTTCTTCAAATAGGTTTTCAATATCTTGCTCTCTCTCATCTTCTGGCACCCCTGTAATTCGGATATTGGTATGCTTGAAGCTGTCCCAGAGGCTTCTTACACTATCTTCGTATTTTTGGATTCTTTTTAAATTTTGCTTTTCTGGTTGGGTGTTTTTTGCTTCTTCGCATTTCAAATCTTTGACTTGATTCTTGAGATCCTTTGGTCTGCTGTTGGGATTCTGTATAATATTCTTTATTTCAGTCAGTGTATGCTTAATTTCTAGTTGGTCCTTTATCACAACATCGAGGGTCTCATTAGATTTCTTGAGGATCTCACTATATTTATCAGCGGTCTCACCAGTCTTTCGAGGGTCTTACTAAGTTTATCGGCAGCTTCTAGACAGTTCTTGAGAGACCTTAAAAGTGTGGTTTGAACTCTATATCCTCTATTTCTGTCATTTTTGTCCTGTTTCTTTGTCTCCGCATTTTTTTTTTTATAATTTAAAAACTACTTTTGCATATAATATTTTATTGTCACCCTTTTCTTAGGGGCAAGTAAGACTTGAAAAATTAAGAGAATTTTCAGAATAAATGGTAGCTCTGTGTTATGTGTTCCACATATTTATGTCTAAATTCAGTGTTCACAACATTCTACCCACATCTGATGAAAGTGATTTTTTAATTCCTTTTTTAATTCCTTCTGACTTTGAAGAAATGGAAGGGTAAGTTGTGATATATTGGTTGATTTGTGGATATTCTTCATCATGTAAAACATTCCCAATACCTTTCAAAAACATAAAAATAGCACTGCTTCTTCTGGATTTATGTTGTAAGATACTGTAAAGCTCCTGATGTCTTTTTTTTTTTTAATATTTAATGTAACATTTTCTTTTTTCTTTTTTTGTGTGTGTGTGTGTGTTTTTTTTTTCGCTAAAAATATTACAAAGGGTATTACATAAGTGTCCTTTTTTCCCCCCCACCCTTGACAAGCCCCTGCCCTCCCTTACCCCCCAGTGTCTTATGTCCATTAGTTATGGTTATATGGATGCATACAAGTCCTTCGGTTGATCTCTTACTCCCCTCCCTCCTGTCCCCCAACCCTCCCTGGCCTTCCCACTGCAGTTCGACAGTCAGTTTGAGGCAGCTCTGCCACTGTATTTATTATTGTTCGAAAGTTTGTAATGGTCTTAATTATCTACGAAAGAGTGAGATCATGTGGTATTTTTCCTTCATTGACTGGCTTGTTTCACTTAGCATAATGCTCTCCAGTTCCATCCATGCTGTTGCAAATGGTAAGAGTTCCTTCTTTTTAACAGCAGCATAGTATTCCATCGTGTAGATGTACCACGGTTTTCTAATCCATTCATCTACTGATGGGCACTTAGGCTGTTTCCAGATCTTAGCTATGGTGAATTGTGCTGCTATGAACATCTGGGTGCATATATCCTTTCTGATTGGTGTTTCTGGTTTCTTGGGATATATTCTTAGAAGTGGGATCGCAGGGTCAAATGGGAGTTCCATTTCCAATTTTTTGAGGAACCTCCATACTGCCTTCCATAGTGGCTGCACCAGTCTGCATTCCCACCAGCAGTGCACAAGTGTTCCTTTTTCTCCACATCCTCTCCAGCACTTGTCGTTTGTTGATTTGTTGATGATGGCCATTCTGACAGGTGTGAGATGGTACCTCATTGTTGTTTTGATTTGCATCTCTCGGATGATTAGTGACTTTGAGCATGTTTTCATATGTCTCTTGGCTTTCTGAATGTCCTCTTTTGAAAGGTGTCTATTTAGATCCTTTGCCCATTTTTTGATTGGATTGTTTATCTTCTTTTTGTTAAGTTGTATGAGTTCCCTATAAATTTTGGAGATTAAGCCCTTATCAGATATGACGTTGGCAAATATGTTTTCCCACGAGGTGGGTTTTCTTGTTGTTTTGTTGATGGTTTCTTTTGCTGTGCAGAAGCTTTTTATTTTGATGTAGTCCCATTTGTTCATTTTCTCTTTAGTTTCAACTGCCCTAGGAGCTGTATCAGTGAAGAAATTGTTTTGGCATATGTCTGAGATTTTGTTGCCTTTGTATTCTTCTAGAATTTTTATGGTTTCCTGTCATACATTTAAGTCCTTTATCCATTTTGAGTTTATTCTTGTGTATGGTGTAAGTTGGTGGTCTAGTTTCATTTTCTTGCATATATCTGTCCAATTTTCCCAACACCATTTATTGAAGAGACTATCTTGGCTCCATTGTATGTTCATGCCTCCTTTGTCAAAAATTAATTGAGCATATTGGTTCGGGCTAATTTCTGGACTCTCTATTCTATTCCACTGATCTATATGTCTGTTCTTGTGCCAGTACCAGGCAGTTTTGAGAACAGTGGCTTTGTAATACAGCTTGATATCTGGCATTGAGATCCCACCTACTTTGTTCTTTCTCAGGATTGTTGCAGCTATTCGGGGTCTTTTTTTATTCCAGATGAATTTTTGGAGAGTTCGTTCTAGATCTTTGAAGAAGGCCATTGGTATTTTAATGGGAAGTGCGTTGAATGTATAGATTGCTTTGGGTAGTATGGACATTTTAATGATGTTGATTCTACCAATCCAAGAACATGGTATGTTCTTCCATCTGTTTATGTCTTCCTCTATCTCTTTTTTCAACGTCCTGTAGTTTTCTGAGTAGAGGTCTTTAACCTCTTTAGTTAAGTTTATTCCTAGGTATCTTAATTTTTTTGGTGCGATGGTAAATGGGATTGTTTTTCTAATCTCTCTTTCTGAAAGTTCACTATTGGTGTATAGAAATGCCTCAGATTTCTTGGGGTTAATTTTGTATCCTGCTACATTGCCAAATTCATGTATTAAGTCTAGTAGCTTTTTGATGGAGTCTCTAGGGTTTTGTATGTATAATATCATGTCATCTGCAAATAAGGACAGTTTTACTTCCTCTTTTCCAATTTGGATGCCTTTTATTTCTTCTTCTTGCCTAATTGCAATGGCTAATACTTCCAGTACTATGTTGAACAGGAGTGGTGAGAGTGGGCATCCCTGTCTTGTTCCTGTTCTTAGGGGAAATGGTGTTAGTTTTTGTCCATTGAGTATGATATTGGCTGTGGGCCTGTCATATATGGCTTTTATTATGTTGAGGTATGATCCTTCTATTCCCACCTTTCTGAGAGTTTTTATCAAAAATGGGTATTGGATTTTGTCGAATGCTTTTTCTGCATCAATTGATATGACCATGTGGTTTTTTTCTTTCAATTTGTTTATGTGATGTATCACATTTATTGATTTACGGATGTTGTACCATCCTTGCATCTCTGGGATAAATCCTACTTGGTCATGGTGTATGATCCTTCTGATGTACTGCTGGATCCGATTTGCTAAGATTTTGTTGAGGATTTTGGCATCTATGTTCATGAGGGATATTGGCCTGTAATTCTCTTTCATTGTGATGTCTTTACCTGGTTTTGGTATTAGGGTGATGCTGGCTTCATAGAATGAGCTTGGAAGTGTTCCTTCCTCTTGAATTTTTTGTAGTAGTCTGAGGAGGGTAGGTTTTAGTTCTTCCTTGAATGTTTGGTAAAACTCCCCTGTGAAGCCGTCTGGCCCTGGGCTTTTGTTTGCTGGAAGCTTTCTGATGACTGCTTCAATTTCTTCCATAGTTATTGGCCTATTGAGGTTTTTAGATTCTTCCTGATTGAGTTTTGGAATGTTGTATTTTTCTAGGAATTTGTCCATTTCCTCCAGGTTGTCTAGTTTGTTGGAGTAGAGTTGCCCGTAGTATTGTTTAACAATCATTTGTATTTCTGTGGGGTCTGTTGTTATTTCGCCTCTATCATTTCTGATTTGGTTTATTTGGGACCTCTCTCTTTGCTTCTTGGTGAGCCTGGCTAGGGGTTTGTCAATCTTGTTTATCCTTTCAAAGAACCAGCTCTTGGTTTCATTGATTTTCTGTATTGTTTTTTTGGTCTCTATTTCATTGATTTCTGCTCTAATCTTTATTATCTCCTTCCTTCTGCTCACTCTGGGGTTTTCTTGTTGCTCTCTTTCTAATTCTTTGAGTTGTAGAGTTAGATGATTGACTACCATTTTTTCTTGTTTTTTGAGATAGGCCTGTAGAGCTATAAACTTTCCTCTCAGGACTGCTTTCATTGTGTCCCAGAGGTTTTGGATTGTTGTGTTTTCATTGTCATTAGTGTCCAGGATGTTTTTAATTTCTTCTTTGATGTCATTGGTAACCCAATCAATATTTAATAACATGCTATTCAGCTTCCAAGTGTTTGAGTATTTTGGGTTGTTTTTATTGTAGTTTATTTCTAACATTATGCCATCTTGGTCTGCGAAGATGCTTTTTATGATTTCAATCTTCTTGAATTTGTGGAGACTTTGCTTGTGACCCAATATGTGGTCTATTTTTGAATATGTCCCATGAGCACCTGAGAGGAATGTATATTCCGCAGCTGTGGGGTGAAGTGTTCTGAAGATGTCAATTAAGTCCATCTGATCTAGTGAGTCATTTAGGATTGCTGTTTCTTTGCTGAGTTTTTGTCTAGCGGATTTATCCAGTGATGTCAGTGGTGTATTAAAGTCCCCTACTATGATTGTATTGTTGTCAATCTCTCCCCTGATATCTTCCAGAAGTTTTCTTATGTATTTGGGTGCTCCTGCATTGGGTGCATATATGTTTACCAGGGTTATATCTTCTTGTTGTATTGATCCCTTCAGTATTATGAAGTGGCCTTCCTTATCTCTGGTTATGGCCTTCACTTTGAGATGTATTTTGTCAGATATAAGTATTGCTACCCCAGCTTTCTTTTCCTTTCCATTTGCGTGAAAGATATTTTTCCATCCCTTCACTTTCAGTGTGTGTGAGTCCCTTCTAATGAGGTGGGTCTCTTGTAGACAGCAGATGTATGGGTCATGTTTTTTTATCCATTCAGCCACTCGATGTCTTTTGGTTGGAGCATTTAGTCCATTTACATTTAAAGTTATTATTGAAAGGTACTTGTTTGTAGCCATTTCTTTTTTTTTGTGTGTGTGGCTGTTTTCTTCCTGAGCTTGATATTTCTTCTTTTTACACCAGTCCCTTTAGCATTTCTTGCATGGCTGGCTTGGTGGTGATAAACTCCCTTAGCCCTTTTTTGTCTGTGAAGCTTCTTATTTCCCCTTCAATTTTGAATGATAGCCTTGCTGGATAGAGTATTCTTGGATTCAGTCCTTTGCTTTGCATCACTTTGTAGATTTCCGTCCATTCTTTTCTGGCCTGATGTGTTTCTGTTGAGAAATCATTTGATAATCTAATGGGAGATCCCTTGTATGTTACTTTCCGTCTCTCTCTTGCAGCCTGTAAGATTCTCTCTTTATCCTGAACATTTGCCATGGTAATTATGATGTGTCTTGGTGTGGGTCTTTTCGGGTTCACCTTGTTTGGGACGCTCTGGGCTTGTGTGACTTTTTTCTTCCCCACCTCAGGGAAGTTTTCTGATATTATTTCTTCAAATAGGTTTTCTAATCCATGTTCATCTTTCTGTTGTTCTGGCACCCCTATTATTCGTATGTTGTTTCGTTTCATGTTGTCCCAAAGCTCCCTTAGGCTCTCCTCCTGTCTTTTAATTTTTTTCTCCATTTGCCGTACAGTTTGAGTGTGTTTTGCTTCCTTGTCTTCTAATTCACTAATTCGGTCCTCCGCTTCTCCCAGTCTACTGTTGATACTTTCAATGGAGTTTTTTATTGAAGCTATGTCGCTCTTCATTTCTTCTTGGGACTTACTTAAGTTGTTGATTTTTTCATCTGTTTCTTCTAGCTTCTTGCATAAGTAGTTGAGTTTTTCATCTGTTTCTTCTTGCTTCTTGAACATCCGGTGCATGTACTCTAGGAACCTTATTCTGAATTCTTTTTCCGTCATGTTGCATATCTCTGTCTCACTTAGCTGCTTTTCTGGCGAGTCCTCCTTTTCTTTCCTTTGGGGGTTTCTTTGTCTACCCATGTTTGATCTCACTGACATGACTAGTTGTTGAGTCGTTCAGTGGCTGGACCCTGGGTGGCAGTGGCTGCTCCCTGGGTGGCAGTGGCTCCTCGGGCTGTGGTTGCTCCTTGGGCGGTTGTGGTAGCAGCGGCTCCTCTGTTGATAGCAGGGCCTCTGGTGGGTGCTGTTCACAGCTGTGGTGGCTCTTCTGGCTGGTGGAGGGAGGCTTCACACACAGCAACTCTTCCCCAGGCAGAGCGTGTGGTGATCAGGAGGCCGCTGTTGCTTGAATCTGCTTTCCGTGGAGGGGTGCAGGTCTCTTCTGGGCTCTTACAGTCGCGTTGCTTGCGAGTCGTTGCCTCCGGGTTAGTAGCCGCCGGGTTAGTAGCCGATCTCTGGATGCCGGTAACAGCTACCTAAGATGGCGCGGTCTCGCCGCTGCGCTGGCACCCAGGGGGAGGTTTCAGCCTCAATCTCTAACCATCCGCATTTTTTAGGAGTTCTCTGTCTTTCCTGGCTGCAGACTGTCTCTCAGCTGAACCTCCCCAGCTTGATCGGGCTGATTGTTACCCGTTTCAGCTGCTCGCCCCTATCTGCTCCGGGACAAAGCACCAACACGTCCCTCTAAGCCTCCGCCATTTTTTTTCTCTTGTCTCCGCATTTTTTATCCTTTCTTGATGCACCCCCTTGTGGTCTTTGTGCACAGTGTTGTTATATTTAAGCCTTGTTTGTTGTAGGTAACACTGGGGGGGATTTGACCTCCAGGCCAAGTTGCTGTAAGAATCAGCTGTGTCTGCAGTGGGAGAACTTCTGTCCTCTAGGGAGGTGCTAATCTAGCCTTTGCCTAAGGCTATCCCGCAAATGCCTCTGTGCAAGGCTTGGGCAGGGCGGGTCCTAGGGGACCAACAGGGTGGGTGGAGTCGAGCGAGCAGTTATGGCTGCTCTCAGTCCTGTCCCCAGAGGCTCTGCCTCTCAGAGTCCCAGCAACCGCTGCAAACCTCAGAGAGAAAGCTGCCCTCGAGTTCCGACCGATGCCAGACAGTCCCGCTTCTCCCATTTGAGTCTGGGTCCTCAGAGACTCGCCCGGAACTGGAGCTCAGAGCCTGAGACTGCCTCCGGATTGAAATAGACAACCGCGCCCTCAGCCACCAGCCTCCTCCGCATGCACCTCCGCACCTTTGTATTTTCCGCACTGCGCCTCCTCTGAGTCTCGGTATGCTTTTCTCTTTCCTTCTAGTTGTAGAATTTCCCCTCAGCCAGCCTTTCTGTAGTTGTATTTTTGAAGTGGTTGTGCGAGGCAGCAATCTTCGGTGTTTACCTATGCTGCCATCTTGGTTTCTTCCCCTTCAATTTTGAATGATAGCCTTGCTAGACAGAGTATTCTTGGATTAAGTCCCTTGCTTTGCATCACTTTGTAAATTTCCGTCCATTATTTTCTGACCTGATGTGTTTCTGTTGAGAAATCATTTGATAGTCTAATGGGAGATCCCTTGTACGTAACTTTCTGTCTCTCTCTTATAGCCTTTAAGATTTTCTCTTTGTCTTGAACATTTACCATCATAATTATGACATGTCTTGGTGTGGGTCTTTTCAGTTCATCTTGTTTGGGACTCTGTGCTTGTCTGACTTTTTTCTTCCACACATCGGGGAAGTTTTATGATATTATTTCTTCACATAGGTTTTCTAACCCTTGTTCTTCTTTCTGTTGTTCTGGCACCCCTATTATTCATATGTTGCTTCATGTCATGTTGTCCCAAAGCTCCCTTAGACTCTCTTCCAGTCTTTTAATTGTTTTCTCCAAATGCAGTTCAATTTGGGTGTGTTTTGCTTCCCTGACATCTAATTCGCTAATTTGATCCTTTGCTTCTCCTAGTCTGCTGTTGACACTTTCCATGGTGTTTTTTATTGCAGCTACATCAGTCTTTATTTCTTCTTGATTTTTACATAATTTGTTGATTTTTTCACCCATCCAGTTTATGAACTGTATGACCCTTATTCTGAATTCTTTTTCTGACATATTGCATGCCTCCATTTCACTTAGCTGCTTTTCTGGCGAGTCCTCCTTTTCTTTCCTTTGGGGGTTTCTTTGACTACCCATTTTTGCTCTCACCAGCGGACCTAGGTGTAGAGTTGTGCAGGGGCTGCTCCTTGGGTGGCAATGCCTCCTCAGGTGGCGGCTGCTTCTCAGGTGGTCACAAACAGAGACTGCTCCTTAGTTGGCAGAAGCTCCTCTGGTGGGTGCTGTTCGCAGCAGTTCCTCTGGTTGGTGGCGGGAGGCTGCTTGTGCAGCTGGTGCTCCTCAGATGAGGTGGGCTGCTCATGAGGCTGCTGCTCCTCACACAGGGGCGTGCTGTGTGTGGCTACTGCTCCTGTGATGGGGGCAGGCTGCTCGTGCAGCTGTTGCTCCTCAGACAGGGGTGGGCTGCTCGTAAGGTTGCTGCTCTTTGGATGGGGGTGAGCTGCGCACGAGGCTGGTGCTCCTCATAGTGGGGAGGGGCACTCGCACAGCTGCTGCTCCTCAAATGGGGGCAAGCTGCTCGTGCAGCTGCTACTCCTCAGGTGGGTCTGGGCTGCAAGTGGCTGTTGCTCCTTGAGCGGGGATGGGCTGCTCCTTGGACCAGGGTAGGCTGCTCAAGCAGCTGCTGCTTCTCGTATGGCAGTGGGCTGTGCACACGGCTGCTACTCCTTTGACGAGGGCAGGCTGCTTGCACGGCTGCTGCTCCTAGGATGGGGGGTGGGTCGCTCGCACTGCTGCTGCTCCTTGAACGGGGGCAGGCCATGTGAGGCTGCCACTTCTTGGCCTGGGGTGGGCTGCTCTTGGGGTTGCTTTTCCTCAGACAGGAGCGGCTGCTCACATGTCTGCGGCTTGTGTGGTCTCCATGCCCTGGGCTAAAGTGTTGGGCCAGTCAGAAGGGAATGCTCTCCAGAACTCACAGGAGCCTACACCCGGGGTGGCTGGAGTCTTGGTGACTGTGGGACCACAGCTGAGGCAGTAGGTCCCTGGCGGGGGTAGCTGTAGAGTCCCAGGTGTTATCTGCGGGCACCCTGGGTGGAGGTGAGGCTTAGCTTCCAGTCACAGCAGCTCTCCCCTTCAAAAAGGTGAGGCCTCTGAGGAAGAACTGGCTGCTCTGGGGGTGTTTGCAATGATAGCAGCGGCTGGCTAGTTAGGTAAGCCTGCCCCTGAGGGTCCTGCGGGATCTAAGTGTGACACACACACACACACACACACACACACACACACACACACACACCATATGACCACACATTCTTCATTTGCTCCCTCATTCACTCACTTTCTCTCCCTCACTGCTGCCTTCTTCCTGCTTCTGTAGTTGGGTCTGGAGTGTTATTGATCCATTCGTGGATGGAATCTCCTCTCCGGGTGTCTGGTAATGTAGCTGGTTCTCTAGAACACTGGCCAAATAGGATAAAATACACCTCGACAAGACACGACATGAGAACAAAACACAAATGTACTCGTAACACTGATAACCCTAATATAAGTGACCACCAGAGAAAAGAGAATTAGGGGAGAGAAAAGAGAGCACAAATGATATCAAAGAGAGAAAAAATGGTATGAAAGAAAAGAAACAAGAAAAAGAAAGAAAAAGGAAAATTATATATATATATATATATATTAGAGACCTGATGCATGAAATTCATGCATTCTGGGTGGGGGGGGGGGCTCCCTCAGCCTGGATTGCGAGAGGGTGCAAGCCAGGCTGAGGGACACCACCAGTGCACAATCGGGGCTGGGGAGGGATGCAGGAGGTTGGCCAGCTGGGGAAGGCTCCAGGGCTTGTCTGGCCTGTCCCACTCAGTCCTAATGGGCTGGACCACAGCAGCAAGCTAACCTACCGGTTGGAGCATCTGCCCCCTGGTGGTCAGTGCACATAATAGCGACTGGTCAACTGGTCGACTGTCTGCCCCCTTGTGGTCAGTGCATGTCATAGCAACTGTTTGACTCGTCGACTGTTATGCCCCCTGGTGGTCAGTGCATGTCTTAGCGAGCTATTGAGTGGCCTTAGCATATCATTAGCATTTTACGATTTGATTGGTTGACTGGACACTTAGCATATTAGGCTTTTATTATATAGGATATATATATATACACATATATATATATACATATATATATGTATATATATATATACATATATATATATGTATATATATATATGTATATGTGTATACACACACACACACCCACACACACACAAACATATACAGGCAGACCTCGGGTTACATTGGACTTGACGTACGTCGTTTTGTGGTTACATCACCATCTCCCATCTACACTAATAAAAGGGAAACATGCAAATTGACAATCCCTCCGCTATGCCCACCAGCCAATCAGGGTGAGTATGCAAATTGACCCAACAAAGATGGTGGCATCCATGGAGCTGGAGGCTTGGGTTGCCCCTGGCAATGGAGGAAGCCAAGCTTCCTGCCCTCCCTGGCTGCCACTGAAGGAGTGGCTGGGAGCCTGGGTTGCCGGGGGTGGTGGCCAGCCTGAAAACGGCCCTGAGCTCCTCACCCAGGCTGGCCAGGCACCCCAGTGGGACTCCCCAACCTGAAGGGTCTCTGGCCAGCCTGAAAATGGCCCTCAGCTCCTTACCCAGGTTTGGCCACACCCCCATGGAGTAAGACTCCCCGTTGGGGGGCTTGGCCAGCCTGCAAACAGCCATAATCTGCTCACCCAGGCTGGCCAGGCACCCCAGCAGGGACCCCCACCCTGAAGGGAGTATGGCCAGCCTGAAAACAGCCCTCAGCCCCTCACCCAGGTTGTCCATGCCCCCATGGGGTGAGGGTCCCTGCTGGGGGGCATGGCCTGCCTGCAAACAGCCATCAGCCCCTCACCCAGGCTGGCCAGGCTCCCCAGCGGAAACCCCCACCCTGAAGGGGGTGTGGCCAGCTTGAAAAAAGCCCTCGCCCCTCACCCAGGCTGGCCACACCCCCCCCAGCGGGGACCCTCACCCCATGGGGGTGTGGCTGGCCTGCAAACCACCACAGGCCCCTTGCCCCAGCCACCCCATGCCCCAAGGGAACCCCACCCTGATCCGAGACACCCTTCAGGGCAAACCAGCCGGCCCCCACCCGTGCACCAGGCCTCTATACTAATAAAAGGGTAATATGCTAATTAGACTGGGAGACATTTCAGGAGACCTTCTGGACTTTCTTCTGGACAAAGCCATGGTGGCGGGGCCGAGGTAGAGGCGGTTAGAGGCCAAGAGGGGAGGGCAGTTGTGGGTGATCAGGCCAGGATGGGATGGCAGTTGTGGGTGATTAGGCTGGTGGGGGGGACCATTGAGGGTGATCAGGCCAGTGGGGGGGGGGAAGTTAGGGGTGAGCAGACTAGCAGGGGGCCCAGTTTGGGGTTAGCAGGCTGGCAGGGGTCAGTTGGGGGTGAGCAGTCCAGCGGTGAGGGACAGTTGGGGGCGAGCTGCTGGCAGGCAGAGTGGTTAGGGGCAATTGGGCAGGCAGGCAGGTAAGCAGTTAGGAGCCAGCAGTCCTGGATTGTGAGAGGGATGTCTGACTGCCAGTTTAGGCCCAATCCCTGTAAACCAGCAGTAGGACATCCTTCCAGGGGTCCCAGATTGGAGAGAGTGCAGGCCGGGCTGAGGGACATCTGCCCCCCGACCCCCGTGCATGAATTTCGTGCACTGGGCCACTAGTTTATTTATAAAAAATAAGTTCCATTATTTCAATGTATGTACATATGTTGAAACATATGTGCTTTATGTTTTTTATTATTTATTTACCACAAGTAAAGGTCAGGAATCATTATCTTTCTTTTAAATTTTTTTTTCTGCTTCACTACGTACTGCTGTGTATGTGCTCCATGTGAGTGATGTAGGTACATATGTAGGTGGGTTCTGACGGCAAAAATCTTGTTACGTCGCACCATAGGAACGGATCTATATGGAGAAAACACCAGAGAGCAAACAGGTAAAGCAAACCATACAAACACCAAATTCCCAGTAAAGAGGGTGGGGGCAGAATCTTATATACAGAAAGTAAGGTTAAGAATTGGATGAATGTGAGAAGACCTCAGTTCAGTATAGTGGAAGTAGAAAGTGGATGAGTGGATAAGAAGAAAGAGAAAGAGAAGAAAATAGTAATAATTAAAATTTTTTTAAAATTGATTAAAAATAGGATAAAACAAATAAAAATAAACAATTTAGAAGGATGAAAAATAATGTGAAAAGAAATAAAAATAAACAAATTAAAAAAGGAAAAGAAAAAAAGAAAAAAGAGATAACAAAATAATAATAAAACATAATAAAATAAAAATGAAAAAGTGAAGTGTTGTTCCTTTGGCTGGTTTAAATGTTCTCACCACAGAAAAGATACAAGTATAGCAAATATGGAACATGATGCAGGTGTTAGCAAATGCTAAGTTGGTGATCATTTTTTCCAATATATAAGTGTGTCAAATCAACATATCGTATACTTTAAATTTTCACAAAGTTAAATGTCAATTACCTCTCAATAAAGCTGGGGGAAAACTAGGTGGAGCTAGTGGCAATTGCGTTCTTCACTAGAGATAAGGAGCTGGCATGAATGGGTGAAAATCAGACCCCAGCCCATTAGTCACATTAAGTGAAACCCCTCACTATATATGGGCAAAGTCAACTCCATAGAGTGTGAGTGAGTTAGGCATGGCCACATCCTTGTTAATGACCTAACCAGGTCAGGTCCCCTATCAGCATAATCCTGTTGTAGCCCCCCTCCCTCCCTCCAGGCACTGACTGACTATTTTCCTTACATTTCTCATGACCCTCTGGTGGGAGAGCCCTACAGAGATGCCTAGAGTAAGCCCTGAAGGAAAGTGTTCATCCTCTCCCTGTTCTCCCATTTTTAATAGTGAAAAGGCCTTCATTTCCTTTGAGAACCAGGAGACTTTGCAGATGATTCCTGGCACCAGGACCACCTTGGTGGCACTGTCCCAGGGAAGGTGGCTCTCAAGAGGCCATTTTGTAGAAAAAGATTAAAGACAAAAGGTGTTAAGCCTCCTCCGGGTCTCTATTCAGACTCCTTAGCAGCTTGAATGTAGGGCTTGTACAAGTCCAAGAAAATTTTAACCAGAGACTTGAGTCTCTAGGAGCCACTGAGACCTTGGCTCATCTGGCCACCCACACTTGCTCTGTCCCCAGCATTTCCACCTCCACACACAAACTCAATGCCACCTCTAATACTGTTGGGTAATTTTAGGACACTTCGTCACAGCATCCTCCACCTGGTGCCTTCATCGACAGAGATTCCCAGGTCACTGATATCCTTACATCACTAAAGAAACATGTAAAAACAGAAAATTATCTGCAACAGTTGAATGAATATTGGAGCAAGACCCACAAGCCCTGGAAACTATTGGGAACAAGAATGAAACCATCCGTGCCAAATGCTGAGACTTGTTATTCCCTCTGCTGCCAAAGGGTATTGCGGTTCAAGGGTTGTGCACAGATCCCAGCAGAAGCACTGATAGGAATCTTGAGTTTGGTCTTGTCCACTTGTTAATATCCTTTTGCAAGAAAATTCTACCATTGTCACTTTGCTGAGGAAGGAGATGGTCACTGATGAAAATAAAAGAGAAAAAAATAATGGCAAATGTCCAGTGTGATGAAATACTTGATTATTGCTGTTTGGTTGGGAGGAGTGGAGCTCAGAGAGTCCCCAAGGAGCATTGATTGAGCTGGTGGAAATCTAGGAAGGGGCACCCAGAAGTTACAGGGGACGTGCACACCCACTATGGCTGTAATCCAGGCCACTGGGGAAGAGAGCATTTTTGCTGTCTACACATCAATGAAAAGACAGAGATTTAAAACTCATGACTCAACCATATGCTGCTTGCAGAAAAGTCCATTCGAATATTATCATAGAAACAGGCTGAAAATTAAAGGATGGAAAAGATCAGTGGTGGAAGTATTACTCATGTAAAAGGAAGAAGGAATGGCTGTGTTGATAGCAAATAAATTAGACCTCAGAACAAAGAAAATTACCAGAAACAGAGGGGAACATTATATAATGATAAATAGGCGATTCCTCCAAGAAGACAGAGCAATCCTAAATGTATTTCCCAAACAACAGAGATGTGAAATATGTGCAGCAGAAACTGACAACTGAAAGGAGAAACAGACAAATCCACAATTATAGTTAGAAACTCCACCACCCCCTCAACAATTGACAGAAGAGCTACATAGAACCAGGATTAGAAGAATTCCATAACACCCCCAATGAATGCATCTATTGAGGTTTGTAGAAGTTTATATTTGCTGAGGACATATTTTTTCAGGTGCACATGGAACATATACCAAGACAGGCCATATCCTGTGCCATAAAAAATCTCACAATGTTGAAGAGAATTGAAATCATATGGAATATGTTCTCAGACCACAATGGAATTGAGCTGGAACTCCATAATGGAAAGGTAGCAGAAATATTTTCTTCACTGCCCTATCAGCAGTGTCATGAATCTCAATGGTCATCAGAATCTAGAAAAAGACCTTGATGATGGTCCTACAAGGTCAATTTCTACCTCTGAATATGGAGTTTTCTGAGCTTGGAAGACACACACCACACTATCACTGAAGGATGGAACGTAAGGGATAAATAGTCATTTCCCCCAGTTTTTGCTGAAGCAAATCTCCCTTGTTGAAAACAGCGGTTGATGTTCTCCACCCCAAGTCCATTTCCTGGTCCCAAAACTCACTCACCCCCTTTACACTAAGAGGACAGATGACCTTGCTCAAGAAGGGACAACTTCAGTCTCTGCTCACCCTTGGACAGCCCTTCCCCATCATTTATGGTATGCTAGCTCTGTGAGCATGATCGGCCTGGTGTAATTTAGCCTCTTCATACAGGTTCTGAGAGCAGCAGCCTGGTCAGGGAAGACATGTTCCCAGCTGAGTTGACAATCATCCTCACAGAACACTGTCAACACCACCACTGTGAACAGTCTCCTCCTCAGTCCACTCACAGTGGTTTCAGGAGATCTTTAAACTGGAGAGGCTGCTGTCTATTTCTGACAAAGGAGGAAAAAGCAGCCTAGAAAGAGTAGATGGCACACACCAAGGCACACACTGCCCAGAGATCAGGAAGCAAATCTAAGTCTTAGAGTTCCTCTGTCCCTCAGGTAACTCTTCAGATAAGACTGTGGAAAATGTGGTAATGAAACCACAAGTCAGAGTTGGGTGGGGAGATATCTGAACTAGAAAACCCAGTTTCTCTTCCCTTGTCTGTGCTCAATTTAGGAAAAAAGGAAAATAATTCAGAGGAGTGTTGAAATCTCCAACTGTAAATGTGCATTTGACTATTTCTCCATTTGTTTTTGTCAGCATTTACTTCTTGAATTTTGAAGCTCTCTCTCTTTTTATTTTTTTTGAAGCTCAGTTATTTATGAGGTACATGAAAATTCAGTATTATTGTCTTATTGATGAAGTAACCTATTTATCATTATGAAATGTCCTTCTGTATCCAGGGTATAAATATGGTATCATTCTGAAGCCTGCTTTGTCTGATATTAATACAGACCCTGCAGGTTTCATGTGCCTAATCTGGGCATGGTGTATCCCTTTCATGGTATATCTTTTTGAATTCTTTTCCTTTACTCTGTCTGTGTCCCTATATTTAAAGTGGGATTTCCTTTAGACAGCATTCATTTGGGTCTTGCTTTTTCAAAATCCAATCTGACTGTCCAATTAGAGCATTGGGATAATTTACATCTAATATGATTATTGATAAGGTTGTGTTTAAATTCATCCTCTTGCTATTTGTTTCAGCTTGTCCCATCTATCCTTTATTTGCCTTTTTCTGCTTTTTTGTGAATTTTTCAAATTCTGTTTTATTTCAACTCTCGCGTTATTCTATATCTCATTTGATTTTCTTATTCATTGCTCCACAGTTTACAATATACAACTTTAACTTACCATATTCTACTTTCAGCGAATGTTATATCACATCATATATGTTGTAAGGTCTCTTCCCACCTTCTGCATTATTGTTATACATTATATATTTACAGAAAATATAAACTCAACCATATATTATTATTTTGCTTTCAACAATCAATTGGCTTTTGCAGACATTTTTAATTGATAAAAATATTTTCAGTTTATCCACCTATTCACGATTTTAGGTGGCTCCATCCTTTGTTGAGGTGCCAGTTGTCACCCATTTTTATTTTCTACATACCTGACCAATGTTTGAATCAGTCCTGAGCAGCCAGTTTTTCAGTGACTTGACATAGTATATTTATAAATGAGTCTTAGCAAATTTAAGAGTATTGAAAAAACACTAAATATCTTTTCTGACTACACTATTATTCAACTAGAGAAGTCACTAACAGGAGAAAAATGGAAAAACTCACAAAAACATGAAAATTGAACAATACACTCCTGAACAACCCATGGATACAAGAAAGAAGTCAGAAAGGAAATAAAAATATTTTGAAATAAAAATGGAAACACACATATAAAAACATGAAATTCAGCAGAAACAATTCTAAGAGGAAGGTGTAATGATAGACGCAACATTAAGAAAGAAGAAAGATCTCAAATAAACAACTTAACTTTACCTTGAGGACTCAGAAGAAAAGAGAACAAACCAACCTAAAGTCAACAGAGGAAGGAAACAGAGATAAGAAAAACAATAGAAAAGATTAAAAAACAATCAAACAACAACAACAAAAAAACCCTAGGAGCTGTATTTTAAAAAGATAATCAAAATGTACAAACATTTAACTAGACTAAAATTTTCAAATAAAGAAGGCTCAAATAAATAAAATCATAAATGAAAAAGGAGACATTACAATTGATATAAAAAATTTCAAGGATCATAAGAGACTACTGTGAATAGTCATGTGCCAAGAAATGGATAAACTAGAGGAAATGGATAAAATTCCTAGAAGCATAAAACCTACCAAGACTGAGTCATAAAGAAACGAAAAATATGAACAGGCAAGTAATGAGTAAGGAGATTGAAGCAGGAATAAAACATCTCCCTACAAAGAAAAGCCCACACCAAACAGTTTCACAAGTGAATTGTAGCAAACATTTGAAGGACAATTATTACACATCCTTTGCAAACTCTCCCAAAAAGGCAGAGGAAGGAAAACTTCCAAACTCATTTTATGAGGCCAGAATAACTATGATATCAAAACCAGACAAGGGCACTACATGAGAAAAAAACCCCACAAAAACTACAGGCCAATCTCCCTGATAAATATAAATGCAAAAACCCTCCACAAAAGATTATCAAACAGAAATCAAGGGCACATTAAAAGGATCATAGGCTACCCTCAAGTGGGATTTCAATAAGGGTGAATTTCCTGTTATTAGAGTAAACCTGTACCATGCTATGGTGGATATCATTGTTAGTTAGGACAAGAATCTTAAGGTATGGAAGCTCTTACTAAAAGCATCTTGCCAAGTGTTTAAATGTAGCACAGTATTTTGTAGGCATAGCGGGAAGCAAGATGAGCTTGACAGAAACCCAACCCAATCCCACAATTGTAGCCAACCGCAAAGAAGAAATCAATGTTTAGATTTGCATCTCATGGATGATTTGTGACTTTGAGCATGTTTTCATATGTCTCTTGGCCTTCTTTAATCGTCATTTGAAAAGTGTCTATTTAGGTCTGTTGCACATTTTTTTGATTGGGTTATTTATCTTCCTTTTGTTAAGTTGTGTGAGTTCCCTGTACATGTTGGAAATTAAACCCTTATTGGTGATAACATTGGCAAATATGTTCTCCCATGCAGAGAGCTTTCTTGTTGTTTTGCTGATAGTCTCTTTTGCTGTGCAACAGGTTTTTATTTTGATGTGGACCCATTTGTTTATTTTCTCTTTAGTTTCCATTGCCCTGGGAGCTGTATTGGTGAAGAAATTGCTTTGTCATATGTCTGAGATTTTGCTGCCTATGGACTCCTCTAGTATTTTTATGGTTTTTCGTCTTATGTTTAAGTACTTATCCATTTTGAGTTTATTTTTGTGTGTGGTGTAAGTTGATATGCAGGTAAGAACAGTATGGAGTTTTCTCAAAAAACAAAAAATGGAACTCCCATTTGACCCAGTAATCCCACTTCTAGGTATGTATCCCAAGAAACTAGAAACACCAATCAGAAAGGATATATGCACCACTATGTTCATAGCAGCACAATTCACCATAGCTAAGATTTGGAAACAGCCTAAGTGCCCATCAGCAGATGAGTGGATTAAAAAACTGTGGTATATCTACACGATGGAATACTACACTTCGGTAAAAAAGGAGGAGTTCTTACCATTTGCAACAGCATGGTTGGAACTGGAGAGCATCATGCTAAGCAAAATAAGCCAGTCAGAGAAAGATAAATATCACATGATCTCACTCATTTATGGAATATAATGTACAACATAAACTGATGAACAAAAACGGATCCAGAGACAAAGAAGCATCGATCAGACTGTCAAATCTCAGAGGGAAGTTAGGGGAAGATGGGGGTAAAGGGAGAGATCAACCAAAGGACTTGTATACTTGCATATAAGCCTAACCAATGGACACAGACAACAGGGGGGTGAGGGCATGAGTGGGAGGGGCAGTGGGCAATCGGCCGATAAGGACACATATGTAATACTTTAATCAATAAAAAAAAATAAAAAAAGGAAAGAAATCAATGTTTAATTAACCAGATAGTGTATAAAAGCACTCCTTTTGGGGAGACAGAGCTTTGTCTGTGAATCCTCCATCTCCTTTACTTGATGAAGAAAATAAAACTACCTTGCTTAAACCATGTTTTGTGCTTAAATAGAGGATCCAAGCATGAAAGCCTTGAGTAACATCAGGAAAATTTAGCCACAAAGTGACTAAGTCCAAGACAGGTTAGAAGATATAGGATCTAAGAGTTGCTGGTCAGTTAACAATAACTAGTACAGATGTCAACCAAACAATAGTTTCCTGCTGTGGAAAACAAACACTCTTCTACTTGCAACAAATGAAGAAAATGCTATAGTTCAATGACTAAAATGACCCCTTTATGATGAGTTTGGCCTTGTAGCCAAACTCTTCTCAAAGTAACATCTTGCTTGTTGCTTTTTGCTATGTGATCCTAAATTTAAGACAAAGGTTGGGGTGAAGTGTTAAAAAACACCAATTTATTTCCAAAACAGTGGCCTCTAATTTTACATACTTTTCTTGGTGTCCAGATTGGAGGAGCTCAATGTAACTGTTACAGGTGGAGCCAGAATATGTGTGAATAATGGGCACAAGGTTCTGCATTATGGTGGCTTTTCCCTGCAGAAATTTTCAGACCAAGTATTTCCAATGGACTTGGTGACTTATCCGGCAGATGTTAGTGAAGTGCCCAGCGAGGAACCCATATTTTAAGGACCTTTAGAACTCCAGCTCTGAGCAAAAAACAAGTGCCTGGTCTCAAGCTGCACCAGAAGCCACCCAGAGTGTGAAACCACAAGAGCAAAGTATAAGCCAATCTCAAACCCAGTCACCTAGAAAACAAAGGACAATGAGGCCAGAATTGCAAAACAGGAAGCACAGCACAAAACCGCTTTTCTCAGCCAACATCTTGAGACTGTAAAGAAAATCAAGAATGAAAAAGAAAGAGAAAGCAACCAAACAACTAAAATAACTAGCAGCAGCCAGCAAACTGATAGGAAAACCAGTTGGGGAAAATTCAAAAGCAGACAGCCCTTTTCCAGCAGCTAGGAGATTTGAAAGGAGTCTTAAAAGTCCAAGAAAACAAATGGATACCAGAAATAATCACACACATGTCTTCTTTTAAATGGGATGGGAGTAACCTGAATGTCGTTTGGTCCACACTTGATATTTGCCTATAATTTATCCAGTATTTTGAATATGTGGAAGATTTAAAAATGTTTGTTAAATTGACTAATTCCTGCCTTTCAACATAAAGTGGGGAGCAGGGAGGGGAGGTGTTTTGGTTTGTTGCTCTCTAAACCAAAGCTGGAGTGTCTAAAAGAGACATGATTTTTATCCACTAAGGGACAGAATCTCATATACACAAATAAAAGCGTCTTAAAAATTAGAGGGGGAAAAAGAGGGAAGAGCAAAGAGAAGAGAGTCATCAGAATGAGAAAGAATGTGTGCTGAATCTTGTATTCTGTAGCATTTCCAGTAAAGTTTCTAAAACTAAAAACGAAATAGCTGAATATGAATAGTTCTGCATAAATACTAGTGTGTTTTAAGAAACAGTAAAAATGGTGCACGTGGGGTCTTCAGAGTCACAGCCTGAAGTAAAAACAGGGTACAATGTCATAGGAATGAGGCAACAGGAGAGGCTGAAGAAAACAAAGGGGAACTCTTAGAAACAGAGGGGAGGACTGTGAAGTCTTCCATGCTGTGTAATGGTAGTTTGGACCAATTTCACCAAGTCATCAAGGAGTGGGGGACACTCAACTGACATATGACTAACAAATAGTTGAGGGCCTTGGACATAGTGGATATTGGGGTGTAATTCAATAAGTAAACTATAGTATAAATCCCAGATATCTATACTTATATATAGTACATACTTCTCACATATGTACTTGTATTTGTAAGTTGCCTCATTCAATTTGCTACTATTTTGGTGAGGATTCTTATGTCTATATTCATAAAGGATATTGGTGTGTAGTTTTTTTTCTTGCAGTATCTTTGAAGGATACTGACCTCATGGAGTGAATGATGAAGTACTTCCTCCTCTCCTGGTTTTTGAAAGTGTCTGTAATGTATTGGTGTTAATTCTTTAAATGTTTAATGAATTCACTAGTGAAGCCATCTGGTACTGGGCTTTTCTTCGGTTGTAGGTTTTTATTTTAATTTAACCTCTTTTCAATTTTATTTTGGCTTGAGTCACCTTCAGTAGTTTGTGTCGTTCTAGCAATCTAATGTACAGCATAAAAAAGCAAGAGAAGAAAAGAAAATTAAGTTTGCAGTTAGCTGACAGATTCCAGCTGCCAGAACCCATCTGAGGTTTACCTATGGAGGGCCAAAAAAAAAAATCCCACTAAATTAATAGAAAAGTGTGCAAACATTTCTATATAACAGAAGCAACCTGAATAGCAAACAAACTATGAAAACCACTTTTAAATTCAATGGTAATCAGTAAAATGGATTTGTAAATGGACGAAGACATCATTATGTATGTCCGTAAGGTGATAAAAAATTAACAGTGGAATATCACCAAGTGCAAGTGCAGATTTGGGGACTTCTCACACATGGCTTGTGTCAATGAGAATTGGCATAGGGGTCTCAAGTCATATTGACAATATCTAGTCAGATGAAAGCCATCCATCAATTGTTGCACAGAGATATGCAGTATGTGGGGATTATTTTTGCAGGAAGCATATATTTTGGAACAGATTAAAAGTTTGTTAATAAAAAATTGGATACAATTTTATACAAATAACATCTTTTATGTAAAAGCTTAAGATACAAAATCAGTATTAGATATTATCTACAGATACATGTGAATGTAGGAGTGTAAATACTCACATGAGATGATACACAAAAAGCTCAGAATATTGGTTGCCTCTGAAGGGCAGAGGGAGGGAGAAAAACATAAATGAAATTCATGTGTAATGTGTTAACTTTTTAATCAAATAGAATATCTGCAGTAAAACTGCCAAAGTACTTACATTTGTTCATTGCAAATTGTGGTTTTATTTTTTCATAAGTTCACTTAAAAACTTGTTTCACAACTGCTTAATACTTAAAACTGAATAAGTAAATATAACCTCATCTTAGGTATGTAACATCTTGTCTTTTCTAACACAAAAATGAGTGACGCAATATTATGCCTCATTTGAATGAGACATTTATGCCAATTCATGCCAATGGTTGTGCCAATTTCTGTTTAAATCTACTGGGACACAAAATGGTGATCACTGGGAGACAAGGACCTCAGAGCCAGCCAGGAAAAACATTTGATTAAACACTGAGCAAGAAGTGAGTTTTTCTTAAATTTGTGCTCAGTGCTGATTCTTTCTCTTTGGATATGGCACCCCATTCTCTCCACCAGCTGCTCAGGGGGCTAACAACAAACTTACTATAACAGAGGAAAAAAATTACCATGCTGTAAATGACATTGGCTTGTTTGAAGTAATGAGAATTTCCAGTGCCCAACATGCTTTGTGTCACATGGGTATGCAGTGGCCAACAGGAAAAGTACAGTGCACCTTCCCTGGAGACGGTTGGATCTGGGACATGAGTCCTTCAAGGACTGACATGAGAGGGAGTACTGTTTCCAGAAAGCCTATTAGGATTCCAAAACACAAAATAAGATAATGTTCCCCTCCTTCTTCCATAAGGAATGCCTTTTTCACTTCATGCCTTTTCCAGTTGGAGGGACGTAAGCCATGGATTGGTTTTAAAATACTTCCTGCTTTCCTGTAAGCTGAGACAGAAGAAAAAAAAGGGACCAAGCATTGTGTTCACAGTGCATTGTGTTAGCATCACCAGGTTCGCTTAAAGTTATGTGTAGACTTTTGAGGGCATAATTTGAGTTAGGAAACTAGCAATGGAAATGGTTCCTCGATGGAGAATTATTCTTTGGAGTCTGAACTTGAGGTGACTTCAGGCCTTACCAGCTCAATGTGGACACTTACTTTTTATTCTTTTCCTGTTTTTATTCTGGAAGAGGATGGAACGACTTCCGAAGAGCAGATATGGAACTAAGGCTGAAGGTAAGAAAGCCTGCAAGAGGCACTGTTTCCTCACCTCAAACACAGTGACAGAAACCCAGTGTTTTAAACTGAAGAAGAAAAAGTAGGTCCTCATTTCTTCTTTACCTTCCCAACCACCTTCACCCTCATCTCCACCTGACCCCTTCAGTATAATGCTCTCTGTGCACATGATGTGTGGAAAATGTGGAAATGAAACTTCAGGTCAGAAGTTGCAGGGTTTTGAACTGAATTGTGAATAAATGTTCTCTTTCCTTGTCCACTTTGAGCAGAAAACGGAAATATCTCCCAGAAAGATTTACTAATCATGCATGCTACAAAACATCCCAGAACACTGCAGAAAAGGAAGAGCCAACACAGAGTAGAAGAAATAAAATAATAGATTTTAAAACACTGCAATGAACTTGGAATCCATTTGGGCTCATAGAATTCTAGAACTCCTCAGGTTCTCAGCCTTCTTGGTCCCTTGAAGGTTTTAGCTCCTGGCTCAGTGTCACCCTCTCCAACACCACTTTTGTTAACTTCCTGTAATCAATCAGCCAAGTAGGTGACCTTTCCATCCCATGTACTACTAATGGTTTTAACTTCCATCCTCTTCAACCACCCATCCTGAGTCATCTCTCAGGCTTTGCCTTTGACAGTATCTATGACCTTTCTGTTGTTTCAATTTCAAGCAGAGAACTCCCCACCCAAAGAACAGAGACCCAGGGACCTCAGCTCGTCCTTGGTGGAAGGTCAAAGCTGACACTTCCTTTTCTCCCAAGGTTTAGGTGAATAAATATGTTGAGCACTTACTTCTACACAAGTGTTTCTGGTTATTTTTTGAGTGAAAAGAGGTAGTAATATTTTCCCACTTGTGACTTCTCACCCTTTGTATCCTTCTAATCTCACATTTATTTAACATGAAACTGGGCCAGGCACCATCCCTGCAGAAACACAGGGACCACTTTTCTTTCAGAAAAACTGTCTTCCCCTGGACTTGATGAAGGACTTGGAGCAACCTCCTCAGTGTAGTAGTTCATACTGTTGGCTATGGGTCCAAAGTCGACTTCCTATGTAGACTTCCTATGACCTGAGAACCTCCTAAAGTTGTTGGAAATTTGTGTATGTATTTAGATATGATAGATTCCTGGGAGGGAGATTAACAGCTTTAATGAGATCCCATGAGTGTCCATGACTGAAAAATCGGAAGCAACCCTAGCTTAATAAGACACACAATTTTTTTTTCTTATTCAGGCAGTGTAGAAGATAACCAGTTTGCATCATCTTCCTCACTGAGACTCATCCTGGTGGGCAAATCTGGTTGTGGAAAAAGTGCCACTGGGAACAGCATACTCTGTCAGCCTGTGTTTGTGTCCAGGCTGGGGGCCCAGGCCGTGGCTGGGACGTGCCAGTTGGCCACAGGCATGTGGAATGGAAGGAACATCCTAGTGGTTGACATGCCCTCCATCTTTGACCCAAGACCCAGGACCAAGAGATGTACAAGCACATCGGGGACTGCTATGTGCTCTCAGCCCCAGGGGCCCCATGTGCTTCTGCTGGTGACACAGCTGGGGCGCTTCACTGCCCGGGACACAGTGGCAGTGAGTCGGGTGAAGGAGGTCATTGGGGAAGGAGCCATGAGACATGTGGTGGTCCTCTTCACCCACAAGGAGGACTTAGGGGACATGTCCTTGGATGAGTATGTAGTCAAAACAGACAACCACAACCTGCAGATCCTGGTCCATGAGTGTGAAAATAGATACTGTGGCCTCAACAACCAGGCCACAGGGGAGGAGCAGAGGGAGCAGCTGGAGAAGCTGATGGCTGTGGTTGAGAACTTGGAGAGGGATAACCAAGGTAACTACTACACAAATGACCTCTTCTGCAATGCACAGGTGCCCCAGGGAGGGGACAGCACCCTAGTAGAAGAGCACAGGTGCTACTTGGCCACAGTTCAAGAGCACATTGAAGAGCAAAAGCAAGACCTGAAGGAGACTGGGAGTCACTGGGCATTCAAGGCAGTGCACAGAGTTAAAAAGTGTATTTTGCCTGATATAAATGTGCTATCTTAGCTTTTCTCTTTTTTCATTTTCATTTCATGAAATATATTTTTCATCCATTTACTTTCAGTCTCTGTCTGTCTTTCATTCTGTGGGGAGTGTCTTGTATACAGAATATATATCAGTCTTGTTTTGTCATCTATTCAGCTACCTTATGCCCTTTGATTGGAGCCGTTCATCCATTTATCAATTTCATACATTTAAATTGATTATTGATAAGGATGTATTTATTGACATTTTTTAAATTTACACCTATGTTCCTTTATTTAATTGTTGCTTCTTTGAGAAGTTCCTTAAATTTTTCTTCTAACACTAGTTTAGTGGTGATGATCTCCTTGAGCTTTTTCTTGCCTTGGAAGCCTTTTATCTCTCCTTCAATTTTAAATGATAACTTTTCTAGGTAGAGTAATCATGCTTGTAGGGCCTTACTTTTCACGGAGTTGCATAATTCATACCAATCTCTTCGGGCCTTGAAAGTTTCTATTGAGAAATTAACTGGTAGTGTTATGGGAGCTCCCTTATAGGTCTTTTTGTTGCTATTTTTTAAGATCCACTCTTCGTTTCTATGCTTTGCCATTTAAATGATGATGCACATTGGTGTGGGCCATTTGGGGTTCATCTTGTCAGGGACTCTCTGCACTTCCTGGACTTGTGTGTCTTTTTTCTTCACCAAATTAGAAAAGTTTTCAGTCATTATTTTTAAAAATAGGTTATTAATCTCTTGCTCTCTCTTTTCTCCTGGTGTCCTTATGATGGGAATGTTTTTATGCTTCATATTGTTCCAGAAATACCTAAGATTATTCTCACTTTTAAAAATTATTTTTTCTTTTTGCTGCTTTGATTTGATGATTTCCACTATCATGTCTTCTAAATTGCTGATTTGATTATTTGCTTCACCAAATCTCCTGTTGGTTCATCCTGGTGTATTCTTCATCACAGATATTGTATTCTTCATTTCTGACTGGTTCTTCTTTATGGTTTCTACCAGTATGTCCTTTTTTATGCTTGCTATCTCTCTGTTGAAGTTCTCACTAAGTTCCTTCATCATCCTTATAATCGTTGTTTTGAACTTTGTATCAGTTAGATGGCTTGCCTCCATTTCATTTACTCCTTTTTCTTGTGATTTCTCCTGTTCTTTTGTTTGGAGCTTGTTTCTTTGTCTCCCCAGTGTGGCTGCCTCCTTATATTTGTGTCTGTGTATTAGGCAGATCTGCAATGTCTCCAGTCTTGGTATACTTGCCTGAATATTAGGTCAGCATACCTTTGTGGTTCAGTCACACAATCTCCCTGGTCACTTGATCTAGGTGTCCCAGGAATATTCCATGTGTGGAATATGTGAGCCATCCTATTGTAGTTGAGTCTTGATTGATATTGTCCCATCCATGGGTGGAGTTCACCCTCATGCTGGCTATGAGAATAAACATCAACCACAGTGTACAAGCTGCTATGAGGGGTCTGACCCAATAAAGCAGAATTTCCCCCATCATGGTCTGGTGCCTACCAAGATCTCCCTCTGGGTGTATTGCTTGTGGGTTCATTGGGTCATACTCTGATATGTTGTAAATCTCACAACCAGGTGTGTGAGCTCTCAGACTTATTGAAGGGGGGGCACTTTGGTATAGGCCAATATCATTACCTGACTGTGACCAATCCTGGGCCACCTGTTTGGAACTATGAAACAAACTAGTTTTTTACTGGCTCTACTTGGCCTGAGTATGTGTGGAAGGGGCCAAGCTGTGCACAAATGATGGAATCCACCAGCACAAAGTCTGGGCGAAGGTCAACAAAAAGAAATTTGTTTTAGATAGTAAGGTGGACCCATCTCTTACATGAGCAAGTTTGTGCAGCTTCTCCCCTAACTTCCTCTTTCCTTTTCTTCCTCAATATCCTCAGCTTAGCATTGACTTCACATTTACAGAAGGGAATAGGACCCAGATTTTCCATGTAAAGGAAGATGGGTGTTTGTATGTATGTTGTGGGGAGATTCAGGGATATGTGGGGTTTGGTGTTGAGAGGAATTCTCCCCAGTATCTATTTCTTAAACCTCCTGGCAAATTTTCTCTCAGTGTGGACTTAACAATGTATCTATCTCTATCTCCATCTCTATCTATCTCTATCTCTATCTCTATCTATCTCTATCTCTATCTCTATCTCTATCTCTATCTCTATCTCTACACTAATAAAAGAGAAACATGCAAATTAACTATTGCCCCCTGATGCCCACAAGCCTCACCCACCAGCCAATCAGGAGTGAGTATGGAAATTAATGAGACAAGGATGGCTGAGTCCAAGGAGCCAGCCAGAGCAGGCAGGAGGCTTGGGTCACCCCAGCGACAAAGGAAGCCAAGCTTCCCACTTGCCTGGGCTGGCACCTAAGGAGGGGCGTCTAGGCAGCATCCACGGAGCAGACCAGAGTTCAGGGAGGCCTGGGTTGCCAGGGGCAACCCAAGCTTCCCTCCTGCCCTGGCTGGAGGCTTAATGAGGGACCTGTGGGCCTGGGAGGCTTGGGTCATCAGGGCAGGCTGCTGAGGGAGGGGCCTGTGACCGGCCCTCAGCCCTCACACAGGCTGGCCATGCCACCATCAAAGTAAGGGTCCCTTCTGGGGGGCATGGAAAGACTGAAAAAGGTCCTTAGCCCCTTACCCAGGCTGGCCACATTCCCATGGGGTGAGGGTCCCTGCTGGGGGGCATGGCTAGCCTGCAAACAGCCATCAGCCCCTCACCCAGGCTAGCCAGGCACCCCAGCAGACACTCCACCCTGAAGGGTGTGTGGCCAGACTGAAAATGGCCCCCAGCCCCTTACCCAGGCTGGCCACACCCCCATGGGATGAGGGTCCCTGCTGTGGGGTGTCGCCAGATTGAAAACAGCCCTCAGCCCCTCACCCAGGCTAGCACCAGCCCCAGTGGGGACCCCCACCCCAATGGGGGCGTTGCTGGCCTGCAAACCACAACAGCCCCTCTTCCCAGGCCGCTTTCCCCCAAAGGGAACCCCCCACCATGATCCGGGACACCCTTCAGGGAAAACCAGTCGGCCCTCACCCATGCACCAAGCCTCTAGCTATACTAATAAAAGGGTAATATGCTAATTAGACTGGGAGACCTTCCAGGAGACCTTCTGGACAAAGCCATGGTGGCGGGGCCGAGGTAGAGGTGCTTAGGGGCCACAAGGGGAGGGCAGTTGTGGGTGATCAGACCAGGATGGGATGGCAGTTGTGGGTGATCAGGCCAGCGAGGGTGAGGGGCAGTTAGGGTGAGCAGGCCAGCAGGGGGGCAGTTGGGGGTGATCAGGCTGGCACAGAGGGCAGTTTGGGGTAATCAGGCCAGTGCGGGGCCAGTTGGGTGCAAGCAGGCTGGCATGCAGAGTGGTTAGGAGCAATCAGGCAGGCAGGCAGGTGAGTGGTTAGGAGCCAGCAGTCCCAGATTGCGAGAGGGATGTCTGATTGCTGGTTTAGTCAGACATCCCTCGAGGGGTCCCAGATAGGAGAGGGTGCAGACCAGACTGAGGTACACCTTTCCCCCACCCCTCCTGTGCATGAATTTCATGCACTGGGCCACTAGTGTATATATATATTGTAGAGGGCTGCCTGGGAGGCACCTAGGCATTTTCTTATTATTGTCAGCTGAACTCAGAGCATAGGCAGCCACGCCCTGGGAACATGCTTCCCCAATAAGGCTGGACATGTTAATCAGGCAGGGGCGGAACTAGATATGTAAATCTAGGCCTTTAAAATAAACCTGCTGTGTGGCTCAGCCGCTTTGCCACCTCTCCATCAGAGAGGATGGCGCCCACCTGGCCCCAGCTTAAAATCTATTTCTGCATCTTGATCTTTCTTTAATTTCTTAATCCCCAGCTCCTCCGCTCAAGAACCTGTCGTTTTCCCATGCGGGTCGCGGGAAACAGAAACAGCCCACCACATTTGGCGCGCCGAACAGGGATTGTTTAAGGAGGCAAGAGAAGAAAGCGAGGGGATCGCTCCTAGAAGTGCGCACGCGACAGATTGAAGGTAAGGAGTGTATTGTG
The DNA here is from genome assembly GCF_000147115.1 of Myotis lucifugus. Lineage (NCBI taxonomy): Eukaryota > Metazoa > Chordata > Mammalia > Chiroptera > Vespertilionidae > Myotis > Myotis lucifugus. Next base: position 72,261 of record NW_005871219.1, on the reverse strand, counting down.
TGAATTGAATCAACCGGGTGTAAAATATGGGTAATTCAGAGTCTCGGGAAAGAGATCTCTACTCTCAAATACTTATAAGTATGCTTTAAACTATGCTCTGTTAATTGTAGTCATATTCTTGATTTCTTTCTTAAGCTTTGTTGATGAAACCTGGGAAAAGGTTAGAAAGCAGTTGTGTGACCAATACTCAGCAAAAAGTCCAGAGAAAATTCCTATTTTAATTGGCGATGGCCTTGATTCAGCACAGGAGAGTTTATGAATGTCTAAGTGGGGTGCAGCCACGGCCTTACAGCCTGGAGTGGAAGGGTGCGAGTCTCTAAGAATACCATCTGCACCTCCTCTGCCTCCACGTGTAAACTACTTGTAACCAAGTAGAAAAGGATTAAAGGAATTTCTCAGCAACTGCCAATGATTCTTTATCTTTAAAAATCTTTTCTTTCCTTTAAAAATAAATAAAAATTGAAAAATAAATAAAATAAAAAGAGTAAATGCCAGACCATTACTGAATCTTCCCCCTAAGAAACAAGGAGGTGGGGGAAGCCACGTGGCCATCCAATATGGACGCCACTCCCCAAGAAAGCCACTTCTTCTCTTCATCTTTGCCATCTTTATCTTTTTTTCCAGCTAATGACTTAAAGCTTTTACAAATTCATAAATGCTTCTGGGATTTCTGTGCACATGTAAAGGGAAAAGGCCAGTTTAAAAACGAGTGCGCATAGTTTTGAGCTGAACTTGAACTTTTGCTGTGTACAGAATAAAAACCGAGACTGTTTTGGCCTTAAAAATGGCGGAGATGAACCTGAGAAATACAGGCTGGTTTCCCAAGGCGATTCAGGTAATCCAATTCCCGCCAGCAGCCATCTTTAGGAATGCTAAATTTGCATTTCAATGGCTACACCTTTTGGATTTACTTCTTGACTTCCCCAGCAGGAAAATTGTGACCATTTTGAAACTTAGCAGTTATGCCAGGCTTATTGGCTGGAAACTTAAAAACTTTTAAGTTTAAATCATCTAAAAGTATTGAGATTTATAATACTGAAATGTTGATCTGAGTATGCCTAGTATGAAGTCTAAATGATAGAAGTTAATCTATTAATTGAAAATGCCTTATATTTTATTTGAAATGTATCCTTAAATGTAAAAGTATTGATCTGAAAAATGCTAAGTATTTAATTTGCTACCTAAGATTTAAAGCTCTGAAAGTTTAAGGTCTCTTGCCATTAAAAAAGTTTAAAGCTACACCCTTTTTTGGTGGAGGGAGGGGTAGACACGCCCTTCCTTTAGCATGCAGGTAATACAATTCCCACCAGCAGCCATCTTTAGGAATGCTAAATTTGCATTTCAATGGCTACAACTTTTGCTATCAGACCTTCCCAGCAAAGGTCAAGCGGCCAAAAGTTGGTACCTTTGAAATCAGCTTTCCACCAGTAGTCATTTTTTAATACAAGTTTGCTTCTCAGTTTCCCTGGGCAGAAAAAACATGGTTTAAAGTTAATTATTAGATTTTAAAATTTATTCTTAAAAATATAAAAGTGCAGTTAATCAAAGAACTGCTAATATTTGACTTGTAAGCTCTGAAAGTTTAAAGTGCAAATTGAATTGGGAGAAATTAATTAAATATCTAAAGTATAACTTGTTTTTGAAAAAATAAAACGTGTATTCTCTTAAATAATTAGAAATTCAAAATATGTTACTTCTTGGTCTGATTTAAAAAAGATTAATTTTATAATCTCAACTGAAAATTTTTAATACAAAAACCAGTTTAAATTTGATTGATATTTTTTAAGATAATTATAAAGGGTATAAACAGCTAATGAGATTTCTGTTTGTCTACAATATAATGTTGGTCATCTATCTTTTAGGGATTTTGGTTTGCTCTGTCAAAGAACAGTGTAGACAGCCACCATTTTGGGCTGCATGACTTTGCAGCTGCCATGTCAGCCACATGGCCTGCCGCTCGCTCCCCTGGGGGCCGCCATCTTGAAACAGCAAAGGCCCCTCCCTCTGATTTAGTCAATCACAGAAGGAGTGTCTGCTCACTGAAGCAGGATGGGATTTCAGGGGTGGAGTTTTACTACAGAAATGTGGATGGGGAAGAAAGTCTGCTTGCCTCTCGGATTTATTTAATACTATTTTTAAGAAGATATTTTTAATGCTTAATAAAGTTAGCAATCACGGTCTTAATATAATTTAAGTGATATGATAGACCAATGTTTTAAGCAGTTGACTCTATAAGGGCGGACTATAGAGCTTGTATTCCTTTAAAAGGCTAAGTCATTTTTCTAATCTCTTAAATCTAGAAAACCCTACTTTCCTTAAACTAAGGACAATTAAAGGTTATACGTTCCCTCCCTAAACAAAAGTTAAATAGCTTATGTCAAAGTATTTCAAAGGGACTGATAGCAGTAATCCAATTTCTGTGATCCCAACCGAAATTTTAAAACCAGTTTAAATTTAATTGATATCTCTTAATAATTATAAGAAGTATATATATATATATATTTGATGGTCTTTTTAAGTTGGATTTCAAAACTATAACCAAGGAATGACTTTAAGAAATTTCACTGGCCCTGAAATGTTTTCAAAAGTTTATTCTCTCTTTTTAAAGGATTTTTTAATTTAACCAAATTTAATATACTTGAAATCACATGGAAAGCTTTATCAAATAAAAATTAATAAATATATATTTTAAGTTTTTGCCTCTGAGAAAGGGCAAAACAAGTTATTTTGTTTAATATTTCTTAAAATACAGCAGTGGAATTTTAAGATGTAATTTGCAATAACAAAAGCTCCTTGCTACTGCATTTTAAAATTAGGCTGGAGGTGGGGCAGCATTTGCCCCTTGTGACTCAGAAGTATACTAAACACTAAATGTACTTGCTTTGCCTTTAAAAAAATAATACTTAAATTACTATCCTTGTAAGCAATTGAATCCTAGTAAAAGGTACATTTTTCCTTTACCTGGGAAGGACAGCACAGCTACCCCAAGGTCAGAGGGCTCCAGTTAACGTGTCAACAGTGTTCTGGAGACCCAAAACTGTAATTTAGATAACATGCCTAAGTTTAACCCAGGTCACCCAAGGGTTCTAGACCCAAAACTGTAATTTAGATAACATGCCTAAGTTTAACCTAAGTTACCCAAGGACTCTAGATAATGTGTTTACCCAAAACTGTAATTTGGCTGTAAATTGCCCTTTTTTTTGCAAAACTAGGTTCCTCATTCCAAACCTTGAGACAGCCAGTTTAGAAAATTAAAGTTGTCATGACCTAGAGCAAAGAATATTCTTACATGGTATTATTCTACAAGTTTCATTAATAATTTTGATGCTTTAAAACAGTATATTGTGCATTTATCCCAAACAAACTTACAAATCAATTCTACATGAAAGGATTTATTCCCTCCTGGGAAGGCACTTAAACATTCTGTATTGACCTCTCTTGAATTTTTTTTTGCCAAGAGGATTCCAATTGTCTACAGCTGTTATCTGAGCTCTCCATTCAAGCTGAGATCATGAAAAGCTGGTACCATGGATCTGTCTCTTGCCCAATGGTGTAAGCTGGGCCCTCTCTGGAGAAGAAACCTGGGTTCCCTATGATCAATGCCGGGGCCCCGCCAGCAGGCAAGGGGATCCAAAGGCAGTAGCTGGGCATGGAGGCCAGAGGGACATAGGTTAACAAGGAGACAGAACTGAACCTCACATAACCCTACTTGGCCCAGAGAGTACGGCTGGTAGTCAAAGACGGGTAAGACCCCACAGGGTGGGGCGACCTAAGACAGGCACAGTCAGGGGGCCAGTAGGAGAAAACTTGGGGTTCAACAGAGGTGGGGCACAGATCCTCACCCCCCCAATGGTGTAGGGGCTTGAACACTCGCCCCTTCTGAGGAAGGTCTCCTGTCCCCATGGCTGCTTCTTGCTTCCCATGCCCAGCCCAGATCAGGAACCAAATAACAGAAGAGACTTGGTCCAGCTGAAAATGGTATCCAGAAAAACGAAGGCTTAGTTAACAGACTCTAAATTTAAATCTAGCCTAACAACAGGAATGCTTAAGCCTCCTCAAAGACGTAAAGTGATCCTTTCAATTATATTCACAGTGCAAATTAAGATTATTGTTAAAATATTAAATTTGACAGTAAAATAGTTGTCAAGTTTTCAAATTAAATTTGGCTAATTTGAAATAAGTAATTATTCAAAAGGTATTAACCAAAATTTTCATTTCGTGATAAAATTGCTTAACATGCTATGAACCTAAAGCAGTCATATTTTTGTGCAAAAAGTTGGAATTTAAAGTTATCTAGACTGCATTGTAAATTTTCCAAAAATCCTCCTAATAATTAAATAAAAAAGGGGGGATAGTGGAAAAATACCATGTAAAGAAAAATATCCTATAACTAAATTACATTTAGATAAAATTTTTCATTTAATGCTAACAGCGAGACACCCAGAAAAAACACATGATGTCAGGGAAAGCCAGGAGAAGATCATTTTAAAGAAAAGACCCCAAGTAAGTTTTTCCCTTTAACCTTTGGTCGAGAATATGTTTGTATATTTTTAGAAGAACAGCTCCCAGACCATGTGGATTCCTGCAACAACAGATCCCAACTGACCAGATTGCTCCAGCCACAAAGACAGGAGAGACAGTTCAAAGATGGAAGTGGTGAAGACGCCTTGTCATGATAGCAGTCAGCCCCTGTGCATTGCTGCAGGTTGCCCAGGACCAAGAGCAAGGAAGAAGGAGAAATGCAGCCAATTCGGGTACCAGAGCGTTACATCCGTCACCACAATGGACTCAGACAAGCTCCTGTGTCCATTCACTCGAAAGGACTAAGTACTGCCCTAATGACAGCAAAGGGGAAGAAGAAAACTGAAAGACGCAAGGGACTGTTGTGCCAATGTGGAGTCATCTGAAGAAGTTAACGACTGAAGCACAACAGATTGTGGAAAAGCAAGAAGTTGAAGCTACTTCTTCAACCATGTTCCTGCTCATGCTAGCATCTGTTATCTGCCAGTCTTCTGCAAAGCCTTGCGCGGCCAAGTCCAAGGACTCTGAGTAAATATACACCAGCAGCAAAACAGACTTTTTATTCATTTAGTAGCAAAAATGTTAATATGTCCATAGTTCTGATTTCTCATATTGTTGTTTTGCATTGGCATTGTTTTGTTATTTAATAGCCAGTTTTGTTCTTAACGTTCAAATTTTGAAAATGATAACATGTATGTAGTTTAGTTTTTGCATTTGCATTGTTTACAATTGTTTTAATTCTAGAGCCCTACTATTAATGTTTAAAATTTTACTTTTATCATAGTAGCTTAAAAAACAAAAACGGGGGAGATGTAGAGGGCCGCCTGGGAGGCACCTAGGCATTTTCTTATAATTATTATCAGCTGAACTCAGAGCTTAGGCAGAGCCACACCCTGGGAACATGCTTCCCCAATAAGGCTGGACATGTTAATCAGGCAGGGGCGGAACTAGATATGTAAATCTAGGCCTTTAAAATAAACCTGCTGTGTGTCTCAGGCCGCTTTGCCGCCTCTCCATCAGAGAGGATGGCGCCCACCTGGCCCCAGCTTAAAATCTATTTCTGCATCTCGTTTTTTCTTTAATTTCTTAATCCCCAGCTCCTCCGCTCAAGAACCTGTCATTTTCCCGTGCGGGTCGCGGGAAACAGAAACAGCCCACCACACCTTTGTATTTTCCACACTGCGCCTCCTCTGAGCCTCGGTTTGCTGTTCTCTTTCCTTCTAGTTGAAGAGTCTCTCCTCAGCCAGCTTTCCTGTGGTTCTGGGTGATGTCTGTTCCGTCTTTTAGTTGTATTTTTGAAGTGGTTGTTTGCGGCAGCAGTCTCCGGTGTTTACCTATGCCGCCATCTTGGTTCTCCTCCATATATATTTATTTTAAAATACATTTTTATTGATTTCAGAGAGGAAGGGAGAGGGACAGAGAGATAGAAACATCAATGATGAGAGAGAATCATTGATTGGCTGCCTCCTGCATGCTCCCTACTGGGGATTGAACTGACAGGGAATTGAACCGTGACCTCCTGGTTCATAGTTCGATGCTTCACCACTGAGCCACACCAGCTGGGTGCCAATTTGCACTTTTTAATCCCTTCACCCTTTTCACCCATCTCCCCAATGTCCTCCCATTTAGCAACCATTCGTTTGTTTGAACAGGTAGTGATTTTGAGTAATTAGCCCGAAAGTAAGTTTGACCTAAACACAGATGAGCTGATCACAGAGCTGGGACTTTAGTCAGTACTCAGTATTCAGACTGATGGTAGTAACAGGAAAAATACCAAAGGAACAACCCCGGGTTAAACCCCCTGGCAGAGAGGCGCTGTTCTAGTCTCTGCACATATGTGGCTCTAGGACAACCGTGGGCAAACTACCGGCCGCGGGCCGGATCTGGCCCGTTTGAAATGAATAAAACTAAAAAAAAAAAGACCGTACCCTTTTATGTAATGATGTTTACTTTGAATTTATATTAGTTCACACAA
>NW_005871219.1:23878-65665 GCF_000147115.1 Myotis lucifugus | reverse complement strand
ATCCTTGAGGTATAAAGACATAACTCTTCTTTCAAGCCGTTGAAGTGTGTCTATTTCAGTGATGGCGAACCTATGACACCCTGTGTCAGAGGTGACATGCAAACTCATTTTTTTGGTTGATTTTTCTTTGTTAAATGGCAATTAAATATATAAAATAAATATGAAAAATATAAATCTTTGTTTTACTATGGTTGCAAATATCAAAATATTTCTATATGTGACACGGCACCAGAGTTAATTTAGGGTTTTTCAAAAGGCTGACATGTGGAGCTCAAAAGGTTCGCCATCACTGGTCTATTTAATAGTGATTCAAGTTTTTATATGATGGCTTTCTATCAGATGAGCCAGTTTTCAACAACAAGCATGTTCAGCTTGCCCCAGTCAAAGTCTGCTCCAATATGAGTTATTCAAATGGCTTTCCCCATTGCCAATGTTTCTAGATAGCAAGGAGAAAAAAATATTTAAAACGTAATTGTTTAACTCTGACCCATGTGGCTGAGTGTCAGCCCATGCACCAAAGGGTTGTGGGTTTGTTTCCTGGTCAAGGGCACATGCCTGGGTTGCAGATTAGATCCCCTGCTCCAGTTAGGGCTTGTGCAGGAGGCAACAAATCAATGTGTCTTTCTCACATCTCTTATTCTCTCTCTCTCTCTCTCTCTCTCTCACTCTCTCTCTCTCATTCCTTCTCTCCTTCCTCCACCCTTCCCTTCCACACTCTCTAAAAAATATCAATCAAAAAAATATTCATAGGTGAAGATTAACAACAACAAAAAATGTAATTGTTTGTTTCTGTGACACTAAACATGATGAATAAGGAAAGGATAATCTTTTACACAGATGTAGGCTGGACATAATGATCAAAGAGAAAGTAAGAATCAGAGATTTTGGTCAATTTATTTATTTAACAAATATTTATTGATAACCACTCTTTGTCCAGTATTGTGTTTGTCCATAGGTAATAGTGGAAATACAAGATGCAGATGGTCCTACCATCCTCACAGATTAAATTTACTGGGGTGACATTGGTTAATAATATTATATGAGTTTCACATGTATAAATGTACAATACATCATCCGTGTATTGCATTGTATGCTCACAGCCCCAAACCTTGTCTTATTCCATCACCATATATTTGACCCTCTACTCTCTTCAACCTTTCCCAACCCCACTTTCCATCCAGTAACCACCTTACTGTTGTCTGTGTCTGTTAGTAGTTAGTTAGTTAGTTAGTTAGTTAGTTTTTTGTTCTCACCTAAGAATTTTCTTAGATTGATTTTTTGGAGAGAGTAGAAGAGAGAAGAGGGGAAGAGAGGGGGAGATGGGGGGAAAAAGGGGGAGAAAGGGAGAGAGAGAGAGAGAGAGAGAGAGAGAGAGACATGGACGTGAGAGAGTACATTGATTGATTGCCTCTTGCAGGGGCCCTGTCTAGGGCTCTGTCTAGGGCTGGGTATGCAACACCCCACCCAGGCATGTACCCTTGACGCAGAATCAAACCCATGACCCTTTGGTTTTTGGTCTGATGCTCTAACCATTTAGCAAAGCTGTCCAAGGCTATGAGTTTATTTGTTTTGTTTGATGACTGATTGATTTCTATTTTATATCCCAAATATGAGTGAAATCATATGGTCCTTGTACTTTTTCTTCAGACAGTTGTGCTGAGTATGATACTCTCAAGATCCAGCAACTGGGTAGTTTTGAGTTGGATTGCCCCATGGACATGTCTGGTAGTTAGCAAGCTCTTGGGCAGGCTCAGGTGATGGGGTTAACTGTGCCTTGTGTCCCTCACCATCAATCAGTCTGGTCCTGGCCTCTTTATGAAGCTTTTGTAGGGTTCTGAAGACCAGAAAGAGACAGCAAGCCACAGGGCATCAGCACTTTTGGAGTCTACTTGCATCATGATTCTACTGCCCTATTGTCCAGAGCAAACACACAGGGCCCACCCAGATGCAAGGGGTGGAGAAACAGACTCAGCACCTTGTGGGGGGAGCTACAGATCCACAACCCAAAGAGGCAAGTGTACAGAGATGGGAATAATTCATGGCTTTATCTGCCATCTGTCACACAGATTAACATAAGCTGTCAGCATTGCAGCTGGGCTTTGATGGCTTATTGTTTCATCTCCCATGATTTTCCTACTCCCCATCTTGATAACCAACTAATGCCCTCAGGATAACCACAGGCTGGAGTTTTCCATTGAGATGTTAACTAAAGAATAATCTGAACTTGTACCTACAGTTTCCCTGAATCTTAGCCATCCTGAAGCCAGTGCTCTCAGTTTCTGGAAATTTACTTCTTTCATCTAAGGACTCTGGTTATCAAATGTGGGAAACTTTGCTTCAGGGATGCTCTTGCCAATCCTTGGTTTAGCAGCAGCTTCCTCATAAAGTGTGTGGGAGATGGGGAATAACTACCGATTTCATGGAAGCCAGAGTGGGGGGTTCTGCAAAATCTCTCTTCCATTTGATTGATATTTCAAAAAAAATCATTTCAATTTACAGAATTGATGAAAGTGGCAAGTTAGGGGACTGCTGAGTCATGGTTGTTGGTGGTAGCTTGGCCTTATGATGGTCTTAAAAATGGAGAAAAGTTGTCAGATTTGTGGATAGAACCAGGAGAACTTGTAGATGGATTGTTTCTGAAAAGTAAGACAAAGAGAGGAATCAAGTGAGATTCCTACTTTTTTGATCTGAGGAACTGGATGAAGGTGATGATATCTGTGAAAAATACAGTGGAGTTTACAATCATGTCTGCTATATTCAGTGTGATGATGTATACATGGACTAAAAGCAGAGACAGGTGGTTGTAATATAGGATTGCCCTGTGAGGAATAAGTCTTTTTATTCCTATTAATATATTTTTGTTGCTGTTAGTGTTACAGATATCTTCCATTTACCCCCCTTCTTTCTCCTCCTCTGAGCTCCTACCCACCCACCCCAGAACTTCACTGCACTACTGCCTGTGTCCAAGGGCTATGCATATAAGTAAACAAGTTCTTTGGTTTATCTTGTATTGTCTCCCCAATTCCAACCGCGAGTTATGTCAGTCTGTTCCGTGCCTCCATGCTTCAGTTCTTACATTGTTGGTCAATTTATTTTGTTCATTAGAGTCTACAAATAAGTGAGATCATATGATATTTGTCTTTCTACCTTTGGCTTACTTTACTTGGCATATTATTTTCCAGGTCTATACATGCTGTCCCAAAGGTAAGAGATCCTTCTTTTTCACAGCTGCATAGTATTCTGTAGTGTATATGTTCCACAGCTTTTTTATCCATTCATCTGGTGATGGGCACTTGGGCTGTTTCCAAGTCTTAGCCATTATAAATAACTAGTGGCCTGGTGCACAAAATTCGTGCACGGTGGTGGGGGGTGTCCCTCAGCCCAGCCTGCACTCTCTCCAATCTTGGACCCCTCAGAGGATGTTCGACTGCCGGTTTTGACCCAATGGGATTCCATTAGGCCTAAACTGGCAGTCGGACAACCCCCTCGCAATCCAGGACCACTGGCTCCTAACTGCTCACCTGCCTGCCTGCTTGATAGCGCCTAACCACTCTGCCTGCCAGCCTGCTCACCCCAACTTCCCTCTCCCCTGACAGCCTGCTTGCCCCCAACTGCCCCTTCTTTGGCCTGATTGCCCCCAATTGCCCCCCTGCCAGCCTGATCACCCCAACTGCCCTCTCCTCCTGGCCTGAAAACCCCTAACTGCCTCAGCCTCATCCCCACCACCATGGCTTTGTCCAGAAAGACATCAGAAGGTCTCATGGTACAATTAGCATATTACCCTTTTATTAGTATAGATAGGATATGACATAGTGCCATAATTATATCATATCTACCAGTATTACTCTATGAGAATATGTACTTCATGCAATTGGAAGGCATGTAATAAATTACATTATATATGTTGTATGTAGTAGGAAATACTGTATTTGTAGCAATAATATATACCCTGTGAATTCCCTTCCTGATTTGGGAATGGTTCCTCATTTTTTTGAACATTTCCTGGCCCCTGATGTTATTTTGTCGTTTTTTTGTGTCATTCTGTGGAACTTTATTTACAGTTTATTGCACATGATTTGAGGTATTTAATTTCTAACCACCAACGATTGAAAGGCCTATTTTTTCCATGAAGTTTAACATTAACATTAGTGAATTCATGTATTCGTGTGTTTTTATTGTAAACATCTGAATTATTCACATTGCCATAGATATTGAACTCATAAGCATGTACCATGCACAGGCTGGCAGCAAGCCAGGAAGCCACTCTGCAAACTAATGGATACTCTGCATAAGAAGAAAATTCATAGCACAACATTTAATGTCCAACCTGAGTCACCCCAGAATGTTACATATATTGACTTCTTTATTCATATAATATCGGGAACTCAACTGCTTGGTTGGTGATGGGGTTGACCTGGATTCGGGAGGATTATTCCTAAAATAATTAAGGAAAGTGGGGCTCAATCTTTCTTCTTGGTTGCTTGCTCCTCCCAGCACCTTCATCTTTCTTTTTTTTTTCCGATGCAAAAGCATAAGAGTCTTTATTCGAGACATCTTTCTTCTTGTCCTCAGCTTCTTGAGTATCTTCTTCTTCATCTTCACCTCCTTCTTCCTCCTTTGCATCCTCAAATTCTTCCTTGGCACCTTCTTCCTCTTTCTCTCCTTCCTCTTCCTCAGCCTCTTCCTTCTCCTTCTCCTCCTCTTCAGCTTCTCCTTCAGAGGGGGGTTCATCCTTAGCTTCCTCATCTTTTGCAGCCTCAATGGTCTCCTCCACCTTGATCTGCTCTTCATGGACGTGGCTGGTGTATTAAGAAGGGAAGGAGAGAGCAGACACCAAGTAGCAGTTGGTCTGTAAACCACTGTAGGCAGATTTGCCAAGACCTGGGAACTCTGGGAGTAGCCATTGGCTATGCTTCTCTGCTGGTGAAACTAAGCTGGGTCTCCTCACCTTCCAAGAGTTTCCTGTAAGCTGCAATGTCAACATCCAAAGCCATCTTCACATTGATGAGGTCCTGGTATTCTTTTAAATATCATGCCATTTCATTCTTTGTAGTTCTCAACTCATTTTCTAATTTGTTGATTGTGTTCTGCATAGCACTAATGTTGGCATTCTGCTTATCCTGCAGCTCTTGTAGCTGTTTTTCCAGCACTTCGTTCATGCCCCAGCATGTTTCCATCTCCAGGGTCTTGGCCATGGGCAGGCAGCAACTCTCGGACACCTTGTCCTTGGCGGCACACACCACTTCAGTGTTCTTGGCAGTGCTCTCTGTCAGCACAGTTAAGAGGCTCTTGAACCATTATTCGGCATTCTGCATGCTCTTGGCAGCCAGCTTCTCCTACTGGACACAGATGTCCTTGAGCACGGTGGGTGCATCCTGCTGTCAGCCCGGCGACCAGGGCCCTCTGCTCCCATCCCCACCCGATACCCAGTGCCTCCTAATCGGGTCCTGAGGCTGCACCCCCAATCCTGCTGCCCTCTCCTTTCTGGGACCCCTCTCCTCACTCTGCCCACTCTCAGTGCCTGCCCCCCGGGCCTGGGCTGAAGGACTCCCAGAGGGGCATCCGCAGACTCTGCCGGCTCCTAGCACACCCCCTGGCCCCCCTGCTGGGGCTGCAGGACTCCATGTGGGGCTGAGAGGACTGGGTACTGCCATCTTGTTGCTACGGGCGCTGCCATCTTTGTGATGGAGTGATGGTTAATTTGCATATTACTCTTTTATTAGACAGGATGCTGCTTTGAACATAGGGGTGCATATATTTTTTCAGATTGGTGTTTGGGGTTTTTAGGATATATTCCCATCATGGTGTCACTGAGTCAAATGTACGTTCCATTTTAAATTTTTTTTAGGAAACTTCATACTGCTTTCCATAATGGCCACACCAATCTGCATTCCCACTAGCAGCCAACTCATGTTCCCTTATCTCCACATCCTCTCCAGCACTTGTTTTTTGTTCATTTTTTTATGATAGCCATTCTGATAGGTGTGAAGTGATATAACATACTGGTTTTAATTTGCATTTCTCTGATAATTAGTGACTTTGAGCATTTTTTTATATGACTCTTGGCCATTTGTATGTCCTCTTTGAGAAAAGTCTAGTCAGGTCTACTGCCAATTTTTCAATTGAATTGTTTATCTTTCTTTTGTTGACTTGTATGAGTATTTTATATATTTTGGATATTAACCTCTTATCAGATGTATCACTGACAAATATGTTCTCCCATACAGTTCCCTTTTCATTTTGATGGTGGTTTCTTTTGCTGTGCAGGAACTTTTTATTTTGATATAGTCTCATTTGTTTCTTTTCTCCTTAATTACTTTTCTCCTAGGAGATTTATCTCTACACATATTGCTATGTGAGATGTCTGAGATTTTACTGCCTATGTTCTCCTCAAAGATTTTTAAGGTTTCATGCTTTACATTTACATCTTTTATCCACCTTGAATTTATTCTTGTGTATCATGTAAGTTGGTGGTCTAGTTTCATGTTTTTGATTCCCAGCACCATTTGTTGAAGAGACTGTCTTTACTCCATTGTATGATCCTGCCTCCTTTGTCAAATATTAATTGACCGTAATGATGAGGGTCAATTTCTGGGATCTCTGTTCTGATCCATTGGTTTATAAGCTTGCTCTCGTGCCAGTACCACACTGTATTGGTTTTAATGGCTTTGTAGTATAGTTTGATATCCAGTATTTTGATCACTCTGACTTGGTTCTTTCTTCTCAAGATTGCTTCAGCTATCTGGGGTCTTTTATGGTTTCATATAAATTTTTGGAGTATTTTTTTTCTAGCTCTGTAAAGTATTCCATTGGTATTTTAATAGGGATTGTGTTGAATCTGCAGATTGCTTTAGGTAGTATAGACGTTTTAATGATGTTAATTCTTTGAATCCATGAACATGGTATATGCTTCCATTTGTTTGTATCTTCCTCTATTTCTTTTTAAATATCTTTATTGATTAAGGTATTACATATGTGTCCTTATCTCCCATTTCCCCCCTCACTCCCCTGTTGTCTGTGTCCATTGGTTAGGCTTATATGCAAGCATACAAGTCCTTTGGTTGATCTCTCCCCCTTACCCTTACCCTCCCCTACCTTCCCTCTGAGGTTTGATGGTCTGATCGATGCTTCTATGTCTCTGGATCTGTTTTAGTATATTATATTGTTTATGTTGTTCATTATATTTCATAAATGAGTGAGATGATGTGATATTTATCTTTCTCTGACTGGCTTATTTCACTTAGCATAATGCTCTCCAGAAACTCCATACTATTCTCTACAGTGGCTGCATCATTTCAATGTCCTATAGTTTTCCAAGTATACATCTTTGACATCCTTGGTTAAGTTTATTCCTAGGTATCTTTTTGTTGTTGTTGCAATGGTAAAAGATATTGTTTGTTTAGTTTCTCTTCCTGAAAGTTTATTATTAGTGTATAAAAGTGCTATCAATTTGTCAATGTTAATTTTGAATCCTGCTACCTTGCCAAATTAATTTAGTAAGTCTAATAGTTTCCTGGTGAATTCTTTAGGGTTTTCTATGTACAACATCATGCCCCCTGCAAACAATGACAGTTTTCCTCCTTTCCAATTTAGATACCTTTATTTTTTTTTGGATACCTTTAATCACTCTATGCCTGATTACTGTGGCTATGACTGCCAGTACTATGTTGAAAAAGAGTGGTGGAGCCCTCACCGGTTTGGCTCAGTGGCTAGAGCGTCAGTCTGCAGACTCAAGGGTCCCAGGTTTGATTCCGGTCAAGGGCATGTACCTTGGTTGCGGGCATATCCCCTGTAGTGAGTGTGCAGGAGGTAGCTGATCGATGTTTCTCTCTCATTGATGTTTCTAACTCTCTATCCTTCTCCCTTCCTTTCTGTAAAAAATCAATAAAATATATTTTTTAAAAAAAGAAAAGAAAAAGAGTGGTGGAAGCAGATATCCTTGTCTTGTTCCTGTTCTTAAGGTAAACACCTTTAGTTAATGCCCATTGAGTATTATGTTGGCTGTAGGTTTAATCATATACTAGAGGTCCAGTGGACAAAGAATGTGCACTTGAGGGGGGGTCCCTGTGCCCTCTCACAATCCCGGAGCCCCATGATCGATCACCCCAAAGAGGTAGGCCCGGTTCACCCAACCAGGGCTCTGTGATGGAAAGCACCCTCGCATAGGAAGGCCTCGCCCACCCACTGAGGCACCACTGTGGGGTAGCCTGGGCCTTTCTCTTTGGGGAAATTGTGGCACCCACTGATTGATCGCCCTGTCAGCCAGTGGCCTGGGCCTCCCTCTGCAGGGGGTTAATATGATCTATAGCACCCCGCAGAGGGAGGCCCTGCCTACCCGCCACAGCCCCCGGTCAAAGGCCTGGACCACCCTCTTTGGGGCAATTGTGGAGTCCCCTGTTGATCGATCGCCCTGACCAATTACATTGCACCTGCCTTGGCTGTCCTGGCGTTAATGAGTGTCATAGCGTGGTCCTCCAGATGGTCATTTGAATGGTCGTTCCGCTGTTCAGCCGTTTGGTCAATGTGCATATTACACTTTTATTATTATAGATGACCTTTATTATATTGAGGTATGATTCATCTATTCCCACGTTACTGAGAGTTTTTATTAAAAAAAAAGTGCTGGATTTTGTCAAATGCTTTTTCTGCAGGTATTGATATGATCATGTTATTTTTATCTTTCAATTTGCTTATGTGATATATTACATGTATTAATTTGCATAAATTGTATCAGCCTTGCATCCCTGGAATAAATCCCACTTGAACATGGTGTATAATCTTTTTAATATATTGCAGGATCCTATCTGCTAATATTTTGTTGAGGATTTTACCATCTGTGTTCATCAGGTATATTGACCTGTAATTTTCTTTCTTTGTAGTGTCTTTATCTGGTTTTGGAAGTAGGATAATGCTGGATTCACAAAAAGACCTTTCTCTTGAATTTTTTGAAATAGTTTGAGGAGGATAGGTGCTAATTTCTTGTGTGTTTAGTAAAATTTTTCTACAAATCCATCTGGTTCGGGAATTTTATTTCCTGGAAATTTATTTCTGTGCTGTCTGTTGTTATATTGCTTCTTTCCTTTCTGATTTTATTTAATTAAATTAGTTTTAGGTGTAGATAGTTTATTAGTGCTTTCTTGTTTCTTAAGGTGGACCTGTAGTGCTATGAACTTCCCTCTCAGGACTGCTTTCACTGTGTTCCATTGGTTTGTGTTAGTTTTCATTTATTTTTAGAATGTCTTTAATTTTTTGATTTATCTCATTGGTAACACATTCATTGATTAATAATATGCTATTTAGCCTCCATGTATTTTAGTGTTCTTGAGTTTTTTTATTGTATTTGGTTTCTAACTTCATGTCATTTGATCCAAGAAGATGCTTGGTACTACAGCAGTCTTCTTGAATTTGTGTAGCATTTTCTGGTGCCCTGACACGTGGTCTATCATTGAGAATGTTTCATGTGAAGAGACACTTGAGAAGAATGTATATTCTTTGTATTTTGCTTTGGGGAGAAATGTTCTATAAATATTCCTTGGATTCCTCTGATCTAGTTCATCATTTATAGCCTCTGTTTCCTTGTTAATTTTTTTACTGTAAGCTCTATCCACTGATATCTGGGGGTGTTAACATGCCTTACTATGGCTGTATTGCTGTCAACTTCTCTCTTAAAGTCCATCAAAGCTTATGTATTTGGGTGCTCTTATATTGAGGTATCAGTCTTATTCAAGGGCTGTGCAGGAAGGGTCTCCTTTTAGGGAGAAACAGACTCTCAGATGTGGTTGTTGGTTGTTTTCCATGGTCTGGGCCTGTGCTTAACAAATCCTCTAGACTTTAACTTTATAGACACATTAAAAAGATAAGCAGAGAATTACTGAATAGAAATAGAGAAAGAGCTATATAGATGATTTGGTGTTCAACTTAAGACACAGTGATCTTTAAAACATCATTCATGTTATAGGCTATGCTGTTTTGTTATCAACTTTCCAGTGTCCTATTAAGTAGACATGCCTACAGAAGTGAAACTAATAACCCATGCTATTCTGTATGAGATGTTATTATTACTTATGTATCAAGAGACTTTAGAGCAACTCCATAGGACTGTCAATACTTTGATCTACACCTCTTCAACATATTTGTTTGTAATAGAAAAAACTTTATTACATTTTTATGATAAGGTGGTAACATTTAAAGTAAGGCATTTTATTCTCCCGTGGTTCAGAAACCCTGAGGAGATGGCTGCATACATGAAATCTAAAGGAATACTTTGCCTTACTGTCCATGTGCCCTTTCTCTCCTACAAGGAAGGGATAGATTAATCACCCACCTACTTTGCTTCTCTTTTTTTTAGTATATATTTTTATTGATTTCAGAGAGGAAAGGAGAGGATGGTAGAAACATCAATGATAAGAGAATATCATTGATTGGCTGCCTCCTGCTCATCCCCCCTCCCTGCCATCCCCCCCCCCCCCCGCTTGGGGATCAAGACACCAACCTGGGGCTGTGCCCTGAATAGAAATTGAATGGTGACCTCCTGGTTCATAGGTCGATGCTCAACCAGTGAGCCATGCCAGCTGGGCTACTTAGCTTATTAATGGGAAGAAGAAAAGTTCCATTTTGAATATTAATAGGGAGAAGGGAATTTTCACTGTGATGTCCCTAAGTCAGATTTTGTGTTACTTCCTACATTAGCTTATGAGAAACAGCTACCAGCAGCAGCTCAGAGTTCTCTCTTGAACCACTTTGCTCCCTTATCCCTGAGCACTTACCTTCCAAAGGTCAGACAGAGTGAGTAGCCCAAGGGATACCTTAGAAGTGCCCAGCGTTCTCCAAGTCCTTTAGGAGAGAGGTCATGCACAAGGGTTCTATAGACCTACTGTGAGTTCAGAGTTTGCTTACAGATAGGACACTAGTGAACAATAGAGAAGGCCACTGTTGGGCAGAGGCACTGCAGTGGGAAAGGTAGGAAGTCAATGCTAATGCTGTGGTTTTGTTTCCTGCTGTCCCAGGGCTTGGAAATCAAGAACCCAGAGATCAGAACTGCGACTTGTCTTAGTGGGTAAGAGTGTAGCAGGAAAAAGTGCCACAGGGAACAGCATCCTTGGAAAGACAACATTTCATTCCAGAATTGCAGCAAAATCCATCACCAAGGCCTGTCAGAAAGTGAGCCTCACATGGAATGAGAAATTGTCATTGTGGACACACCTGGCATTTTCAACACTGAAATATGGGATGCTGACACACATAGTGAGGTTGCTAATCTTATCCTTCTGACCTACCCCAGGCCTCACGCTGTGCTCCTGGTGGTCCCGCTGAGCCGATACACAAAGGAAGAACAAAAGGCCATGGAGAAGATGCTATCAATGTTTGGACCCAAAGCTAGGAGATACATGATTCTCTTATTCACCTGGAAAGATGACTTGGACGGCATGGAGTTCCATGATTACTTAAAGGAAGCACCAGAAGGCATTCAAGATCTGATGGAGCAGTTCAAGGATCGTCACTGTGAGTTCAACAATAAGGTGACAGGGACTGAGCAGGAGGCTCAGAGGACACAGCTGCTGGACCTGGTCCAGCACATGGTGAAGCAGAACAAGGTAGGATTCTACTCTAATAAGATGTACCAAAGGGCAGAGGTGGAAATTCAGAAACAGATTCAAGCTGTAACCAGAAAAATACAGAGCTCAGCTGAAGAGGGAAAAAAGAAAGTTAAGAGAGGAGTATGAAGAGAAAATCAGAAAGCTGGAGGATAAACTGTAGCAAGAAAGGAGAAAGGCAGAAATGGAGAGTGAATTTGAAGAAAGGAAGAATTACTATTCCTCAGACAGCCAAATGCCAGAGGTGAAGTTGAGAGTCAGGAATGAATGCTTGACTTAATCTTCAGAAGATTGAGAGTAATCTGGAGAGAAATCTCTGTTCAAGGAAGATTAGGCTAATGAAAATCTGTCTGTATTTCCTGTGTGTTTTCAGGTGTGTCTGCCCCATATAACTCATTCCCTAAAGTCAGAGCTCTCTGTTTCTGTCTCTCAGGCTCTCAGGACTGGGGAGTGTAGTAAAGTTCAGTCATGGAAATTGGTAGACTTTTGGTTGACGAAAGAGGGAAGGAAAACATTCTCAATGTGTAAAACTCCAAAGCAGAAAGTATGGATGCTCCTTATCTTCTGAACTCTCAGAGACAGAGAGAAAATGAATGCAGGATATCTAAAGACCATGACCCCAAGCTTTCTCTATTTATCCTTAGTAAAGTTTCCTCCTCTAGATTCTTTCTAGATTAGCACATAATCTCCACCTGTGGCTTCTACTCCTTATTTTTATCTTTAGGATCACAATGCTCATTTTACACATGTGGTTAGAGAAATCAATGCTTTGCCTTAGATAATCTTTAGATAGAGATGCTTATGGAATTCTTTCTATATGTACATACATTTCTTGAATTTAATTTTTATGGGAGGACTGAAATTGGTCCTTATCATATGCCCACTGGAGAACAAAGTTTTGTCTGGAAAATGTTTCTCAGAACTCAACTAAGTGAAATGCCAGAAAGAACAAAAGACAAGAGATTCAAAGTTAACAGAACAATGTTCAGTATATTCAGATGTTTCTTTAGAAAGTTGTTGACCAACCTCAAGGTAACCACTTTGCTGAATAACTTGTTCTCTTCTTCTTTTGTGAAACTAACTGTTGCTACTACACTTCCATCACCATACAGCTTGGTTACTTACTTCTAGGTGAGTCATCGCCACACTGCTGCCTCCATTCATTTGAGTTGTTTGCTCATTGTTACTATAATAAAATTTTTCTATTTTCTTATATTTGTGCAAAACTAGAATATCTTTTACCTTATAAAATATCACCAATTCTTCTAAGGGTACTGGGATAATTTCACTTTTTGATAAAAATTCAAGATTATTTTGGGGCTTGGCTTGGTCTGCACCCTAATATGTAATTCCTTCATTCTCCATTTGAACCACAATCTTTTTTTTATTCTTTTTAAACAAATATTATAATAAGTATTACAAACGGTATTACATATGTGTCCTTCCTCCCCGCCACGCCCTTGACAATCCCCTGTCCTCCCTTACCCCCCAGTGTCTTATGTCCATTAGTTATGCTTATATGCATGCATAAATTATTGTTCAAAAGTTTGTAATGGTCTTTATTATCCATGAATGAGTGAGATCATGTGGTATTTTTCCTTCATTGACTGGCTTATTTCACTTAGCATAATGCTCTCCAGTTCCAACCATGCTGTTGCAAATGGTAAGAGTTCCTTCTTTTTTACAGCAGCATAGTATTCCATCATGTAGATGTACCACAGTTTTCTAATCCATTCATCTACTGATGGGCACTTAGGCTGTTTCCAGATCTTAGCTATGGTGAATTGTGCTGCTATGAACATAGGGGTGCATAGATCCTTTCTGATTGGTGTTTCTGGTTTCTTGGGATATATTCCTAGAAGTGGGATCACAGGGTCAAATGGGAGTTCCATTTCCAGCTTTTTGAGGAAACTCCATACTGTCTTCCATAGTGGTTGCACCAGTCTGCATTCCCACCAGCAGTGCACGAGTGTTCCTTTTTCTCCGCATCCTCACCAGCACTTGTCATTTGTTGATTTGTTGATGATAGCAATTCTGACAGGTGTGAGATGGTACCTCATTGTTGTTTTGATTTGCATCTCTCGGATGATTAGTGACTTTGAGCATGTTTTCATATGTCTCTTGGCTTTCTGGATGTCCTCTTTTGAAATGTGTCTATTTAGATCCTTTGCCCATTTTTTGATTGGATTGTTTATATTCTTTTTGTTAAGTTGTATGAGTTCCCTATAAATTTTGGAGATTAGACCCTTATCAGATATGACGTTGGCAAATATGTTTTCCCACGAGGTGGGTTTTCTTGTTGTTTTGTTGATGGTTTCTTTTGCTGTGCAGAAGCTTTTTATTTTGATGTAGTCCCATTTGTTCATTTACTCTTTAGTTTCAACTGCCCTAGGAGCTGTATCAGTGAAGAAATTGTTTTGGCATAAGTCTGAGATTTTGTTGCCTTTGTATTCTTCTAGAATTTTTATGGTTTCCTGTCGTACATTTAAGTCCTTTATCCATTTTGAGTTTATTCTTGTGTATGGTGTAAGTTGGTGGTCTAGTTTCATTTTCTTGCATATATCTGTCCAATTTTCCCAACACCATTTATTGAAGAGACTATCTTGGCTTCATTGTATGTTCTTGCCTCCTTTGTCAAATATTAATTGAGCATATTGGTTCGGGCTAATTTCTGGACTCTCTATTCTATTCCACTGATCTATATGTCTGTTCTTGTGCCAGTACCAGGCAGTTTTGAGAACAGTGGCTTTGTAATACAGCTTGATATCTGGCATTGAGATCCCACCTACTTTGTTCTTTCTCAGGATTGCTGCAGCTATTCGGGGTCTTTTTTTATTTCAGATGAATTTTTTGAACCACAATCTTAATCTCTCTGCCAATCAGAGACCACATTCTCCTTGGATTTATTCATTATGTGCTGATAGAAATTATGTGTATCCATGTTTTTAGAGATCATTGTGAGTTTCTTGGGGGGGGGGTATCTCTTTAATATATGGATAACAGTACTTGAAATTTACTTTTTTTTCTAATAGGTACTCTTACCATAATAATTCATAGGCTTTCCCGGAGCATATTTCCATGTTCTACCAGTATGTCCTGGTGTTCACATGCCATTGTCCTTGTTCTGCCATCTTAAAAGTATCTTTTCCATTTCTCATTCACTTTTGTCCCCAATATACCTACCCCTTATTTCCCCCAAACACAAATGAATTTAGATTGTACATTTAACATAAGTTAACAAAGGTTCAAGGATATGAGATATATGATTCTATTATTCACCTGGAAAGATGACTTGAATGTCATGAAGTTCCATGATTACTTAAATGAAGCATCAGTGACTGATTCTTTCAGAAAAAGTCACTCACAGTGAGACATATTTGATTTCATTCTGCAGAATATGGAGTGCACTGTGTCTATTAAAATTCATTGGAGTTTTACACAAATTTATGAGGTTGGAAGTTAACATCCTCTTGTATAATATTGAACCAAAGAGCCACATATACCTAACATGAAAAAATTAAATACAGGCTTAATATGAAAAAAGTCTTTAAGAGCTCTGTGGTAAATTCTGTGTACATGCAACCACTTATTCTTACCCTTGCATTCAGGTTAATGCTGTAGATGAGGCAAAGTAAAAGGTTCTGCTCTTGATAAGCTGTGAGAAGATGAGTAGTCCATGTGAAAACCCTGAGAGCAGTGTTGCCCATTTGTCTCTCTGGGCAGAAGGCAGACAGAAGGTCTTGATAAATACCATGCATTGTGGTTAATATGATGGAAGAATGATGCATGTTCCTTTCTCTAAAAAGTGTTGGGAGTTTATACTATTCATACATTCACTAACAGTCAGTGATTGTTTGAACTTGGTGGAAGATTTCATACGAGACATTGAGAACTTAGAGAAAGTAAAATAAAGTCCCTTTTGAGACTGGCTTCCTTCACTTAGCGTAATGATTTTGAGAATCATTCAAGTTGCTTGTCAATAGATGTTCTCTTTTACTGATGATTAGTTTTCTATCTTATGGGTGTACTGAAGTTCCTTTATCACTTCTTCTTTATTTATTCTTATGCCCCTAATTGATTTATCTTGTCAAATTTCACTGGCTAAAACCTCCACTATAACATTGAATAATAATGGAAGGGCATGCTTGCTTTGTTCCATGATATGCCTTTAGTATTTCCCTGTTAAGTGAGTGAGATACTGGAATACAGGAGTATATGGTATGTATTTGTGTGTGTGTGTGTGTGTGTGTGTGTGTGTAATCATATTAAGAAAATATCTCCCAATCACTATTTTCTTTAAGGTTTTTCATCATTCACAGCAATTAATTTTGTCAAAGGCTTTTAAAATTCAACTAGGTGGTACTTGGTGGTTGCCTGTGCAGCCAAACTGGAGAAGTTCTCTGTGATGCAGAAGCTGGGCACTGAGGAAACCACATACACCTAGTGAGTCCATAGGTAAAATATCCAATGAGGAGGACAGGAGAGAAGCTTATGTCCTCATGTGATAACCAGTACTTTTGGAGCTGATAAAATGAAGTGGAGACACAAATGGCTGCCAGATAGGCATCAGTGTCATGCACCTCGTCCTAGGGCCAGAAAAGCAACTAAATCCAAATATATTTAGGCTGAATTAACAAATTAACCACAGTGGAGGAGACAATCTCAATAGAATAAAAGGCTAAGCAACCATTATGGTTGAATGACTGGAACGACTGGCCTCTATGATGCACCCTGACCACCAGGGGGCAGATGCTCAATGCAGGAGCTGCCCCCTGGTGGTCAGTGTGCTCCCACAGGGGGAGCACTGCTCAGCCAGAAGCCAGGCTCATAGCTGATGAGTGTAGCTACCAAGGGGAGAGCCTCTCCCAAATCCACGACAGCACTACTTTATGGTGGCAGCAGGCACCACATGAGTGTAGTGGCACACAGCCCAGATTTGGGCTCTTCCCTGGCTGCCTGCTGCTTGGTGCACTGCTACATCCCTCAGGGATCCTGGCCTGTGAATGGGCGCAGGCTGGGTTGAAGGACCACCCGCCAAGTGCACAAATTTCATGCACCAGGCCTCTAGTTTTAATAAGAAAGGGCAGAGGATGTTTAGAGAATGGAGCTTGCCAGCCATAACCCATGTGGAACCACCACCATGCCCTGGAAGTGAGTGGCAAAGTACCTCCCGGCAGGCTCTTAGATGTCTACAGGGAGCACACCATGCCAGAGTGATCTCCCACACCAGGCCTCCTCACCAGCCTGCTGGGACCCAGTGTCCTAGGATCTGGCTCCAAGACTCCAGAGTGAGGGCAAGCCAGGGAGAACCCTGTGCCACACCCCCACCACAGACCCCAGAACTGTGCTTCTACTCTGACCCAAAGCCACTCAGTACCCACACTACTCCCAGCACTTGGCCCTGCTGTTGGGATGACCTCGAGTAACCCAGAGCACACCACAGAGGAGCTCTGACTGTGCAACATAGAGCAACTCATGCACATTCCACACCATCCCCCAGGACAGTCCTGCCAGGACCATCCAGATCAAGGCCCTGGTGAAAAGGGAGAACAGACTGAGTGACTAAGGGCAACCAGCCCCAACTCCACAATGATGAAGGGGAAAACTGGAGCAACCCAGCACATATCTCACTCCAGCTACATCAAAATGGGACTCAGACCCAGAGCAATGCCAACCCTCTTCTTCTCAGCCCCTGGGACAGTTCTGCAGGGGCTACCTAGAGCAACCAAGCACATGCCTCACTCCATGCCATAGGAAAGCACTGATGAGGCAACCTGGATCAAGCTATTGTGCTCAGTCAGGGCCACAGGAAAGTGCTGCAAGTGCACTGCCAGAAGGACCTAGGGTGCTACCCTGCCATGGATGCCAAAGCTGCACAGCAAATTGCATGCCAGAGGGCTCTGGGTCCTCAAAGGGCATCTCACATTAGATAACTGTACACACCCTCCCAATACCCTGAGCATCTGAAGGAGACAACTGAGGGACCAGATTCATGGGACAAGTGGATACAATGCAGAGTAGAGACAATAAAGGAAAGAGACTCAAAGCTTTGGGATAACAATTTCTGGACCATTTCCCTGATAACATCTAACACCTCACAAACCCCAAGCAGGGTGAACAGGGCCAGAAAGAGACAGTAAAAATGGGGAGTCAATAAAACAACCCCCCAAGTTAAGAAAAGGAGCAATCACCAGAAAAGGAACTAAGTGAAACAGAGGTGTGCAATATGTTAGAAAATTAACTCAGAGAAAGGGTCATAGTCCCTAAATGAGATGGATGAAAAAATCAACAACTTATGTAAGAATGAAACTGAAATAAAACATGATATAGCTACGATAAAAAGCACGATGGAAGCTTTCAACGGTAGACTAGAAGAAGTGGAGGTCCAAATAAGTGAATTAGAAGATAGGATAATTAAACACACCCAATCTGAACAGCAACTGGATAAAAAATTAGAAAGCAGGAGGAGAGCCTCAGAGAGTTTGGGAACAACATGAAACAAAATAACGTACGTATAATAGGGTAACCTGAAGGACAAGAAGCGGAGCAAGAATCAGAAAACCTAACTGAATAAATAATGACAGAAAATTTCGCTGATTTGGGAAAGAAAAATTAACAGAAGCACAGAGAGTCCCAATCAAGATGA
Organism: Myotis lucifugus; assembly: GCF_000147115.1. NCBI lineage: Eukaryota > Metazoa > Chordata > Mammalia > Chiroptera > Vespertilionidae > Myotis > Myotis lucifugus. Next base: position 47,425 of record NW_005871219.1, on the reverse strand, counting down.
ACCCCAAAAGACCCACACCAAGACAAGTCATAATTACAATAGGAAACATTAATGACAAAAAGAGAATCTTAAAGGCTGCAAGAAAGGGACAAAGAGTTACCTACAAAGGATCTCCCATTAGATTATCAAGTGATTTCTCAATAGAAACACATCAGGCCAGAAAGAATGGAATGAGGTATACAAAGGGATGCAAATCAGTGGACTAATTTCAAGAATATTCTATCTAACAAGGCTATCACTAAAAATTGAAGGGGAAATCAGGAGCTTCACAGACAAAAACAAAATGCAGAGGGAGTTTATCACTACCAAACCAGCAATGCAGAAATGCTAAAGGGATTGTTGTAAAAAGAAGAAATAAAAAGGGAAGAAGGAACACAGGTATGAAGAATAGAAATACTAGTAGCTAGCATTGTTTCTTTCTCTCACATATATCTTTGTTAATTTCAGAGAGGTAGGGAGAAGGAAAGAGAGATAGAAACATCAATGATGAGAGAGATTCATTGATTGACTGCTTCCTACATGTCCCCTACTGAGGATTAAACCCTAACCCAGGCATGTGCCCTTGACCAGAATTGACCCTAAGACCCTTCACTCCACAGGCTGATGCTTGATCCACCGAGCCAAACCAACTAGGGTTAGAGCTAGTTCTTTGAAAACATAAACAAGATTGATGAACCTCTAGCCAGGCTCATGAAGAAACAGAGAGGACCCAAATAAAAAAATCAGAAATGAAAGAAATGAAGAAACAACTGACCTCACAGACATACAAAGGATTGTAAAAAATATTACAAACAACTCTATTCCAATAAACTGGACAATGTAGTGAAATGGATCTACACTAATAAAAGAGAAACATGGTAATTAGCGTACGACCACTACCCTTTTCATTGGCTAATCAGTGAGTATATGCAAATTAACTGTCAGCCAAGATGGCGGCCGGCAGCCAGGCAGCTGGAAGCGAACATGAGGCTTGCTTGCTGCAGTGACTGAGGACTCCAACGTTCCCCGCCTCACTTGCCCGCCTCTGAGCTACAACTCTAAGCAACTATGTACTATGTTGCAAATACGAAGCTAAACAAAACCCCAGAAACCGGCTTTCATTCAGCCGGGCTTTAGCAACATTGTATCGATGTTTTCAGCAGCGAGGCCTCAGAGCTAAAGCTGGCCCAGAATAAAAAAAAAAAAAAAAGAAAACAAGGAGCGGTTGGGAGCTTCAGTCACTCGCTTCCGGAAAACAGCCCTCAGCCCCTCACCCAGACTGGCCAGGCACCCCAGTGGGGACCCCCACCCTGATCCAGGACACCCTTCAGGGCAAACCAGCCAGCCCCTACCCATGCACTAGGCCTCTATCCTATATAGTAAAAGGGTAATATGCCTCCCGGCACCGGGATCAGTGTAGCAGCGAGGCTCCCGGCACTGGGATCAGTGTGACAGGGGGCAGCGCCCAAACCCCCTGATCGCCCTGAGGCTCTGTGTGTTACAGGGAGTGGGGCTACAACCTCCCTATCTGCCCTGCTCTGTGCCTGATAGCAGGGAGCTCCCCAATCCCCTGATTGCCCTGTGGCTCTGTGTTTGACAAGGTGCAGTGCACCAACACCCTGATCGGCCCTGCTCTGTGTGTGACAGGGTGCGGCGCCCCAAACCGCCCCCCCTAACGGGCCCTGCTCTGTGTGTGACAGGGTAGAGCCATAACCTCTCCATCGGCCCTGCCCCAAGTGTGACAGTGGCGGCGCCCCAACCCCCTGATTGGCCCTGCTCTGTGGGTGATAGAGGGTGGCGCTCCAACCCCCCTCCACGGGCCTTGCTCTGTGTGTGACAGGGTAGAGCTATAACCTCTCCATTGGCCCTGCCCTGAGTGTGACAGGATGCAGCGCCCCAACCCCTTTATCCGCCCTGCTCTGTGTGTGACAGGGGGCGGTGCCCAACTCCCCTATCGGCCCTACTCTGTGCGTGACAGGGTACGGAGCCCCAACACCCCTGATGGGCCCTGCTCTGTGCGTGACAGGGGGTGGTGCCGCAACCTCCCCATCAACGCTGCCTTGAGTGTGACAGGGGGCGGTGCCCCAACCCCCCAATCGGCCCTACCCTGAGTGTGACTAGGGGTGGCATCGCAACCTCCCGACCCGCCCTGCTCTGTGCATGACGGGGTGGCGCCCCAACTCCCCAATCGGCCCTGCTCTGAGCCTGACCAGGGGCTGCACCTAGGGATTGGGCCTGCCCTCTGCCACCTGGAAGCAGGCCTAAGCCAGCAGGTTGTTATCTCCCAAGGGGTCCCAGACTGTGAGAGGGCACAAGCCGGGCTGGGGGACCCCCCCCCCCCCAGTGCACAAATTTTTGTGCACCGGGCCTCTAGTATATTAATAAAAAAATACAAGCTTCCAAAAATCATTCAGGAAGAATAAAAAAAACCTGAAAAGGCTGATAACTACCGATGAAATTGAAGCAGTAATCAAAAAAACTTCCAGCAAATAAAACCCTTGGTCCATATGGTTTCATAAGGGAGTTTTATCAAACATTTAAAGAACAACTAAAACATATCCTCCTCAGAATATTCCAAAAAATCAAGAGGAAGGCACACTTCCAAGCTCTTTCTTTAAAGCTAACATTACCCTACAACCAGATAAAGACGCTACAAAAAAGAGAATTACAGGCCAATACCCCAGATGAACAAAGATACTAAAATCCTCACCAAAATTATAGCAAATCAGATCCAGCATTACATTAGAAATATCTTACACCATGACCAAGTGGATTTATTCCTGGGATGCAAGGCTGGTACAATATCCACAAATTATTAAACATGATACATCATATAAACAAATTGAGAGACAAAAAATCACATAATCATATCAATTGATTCAGAAAAAGCATTTGACAAAATCCAATACTGTTTCTTGATAAAAACTCTCAGCAAAGTGGGAATAGAGGGATCATACCTCAACATAATAAAAGCCTTATATGATATATCTATAGTCAACATCATACTCAATGGGCAAAAATTAAACTCATTTCCCCTAAGAATAGGAAGAAGACAGGATGTCCAATTTCACCACTCTGATTCGACATAGTACTGGAAGTGCTAGCCATAGTGTTCAAACATGAATAAGATATAAAAGGTATCCAAATTGGAAAATTAGAGTAAAGTTGTAATTATTTGCAGATGACATGATATTGTACATAGAAAACCCCAAAGACTCCATCAAAACAATACTAGACTTAATAAATGAATTTGCCAATGTAGTAAGATACAAAATGAACACTTAGAAAACTATGGGTTTTTGTATATCAATAATAAACTCACAGATAGAGAAACTAAAAAACTATCTCATTTACCATTGCAACAAAAACATTAAGATACCTAAGAATAAACTTAACTAAGGAGGTAAAAGACCTGTACTAATAAAACTATAGGATGTTTTATAAAGTGATAGATGAAGGTATAAACAAGTGGAAGAATATGGATTAGTAGAATCAACATAATTAAAATGGCCACACTACCCAAAGCAATCTATAGATTCAATGCAATATAATTAAAATACCAATGGTATATTTCATAGACCTAGAGCAAACTCTCCAAATATTCATGTAGAATAAAAAAAAAGACCCAGAATACCTGCAACAATCCTGGGAAAGAAGAAAAAAACTGGAGGGATCCCAATACCAGATATCAAACTATATTACAAAGCCACTATTCTCAAAACTGCCTGGTATTGGCATAAGAAAAGACATATAGATCAATGTAACAGTACAGAGAACCCAGAAACCAACCCAAGCCATTATGCTCAATTAATATTTAATAAATGAAGCAAAGCATACAATGGAGTCAAGACAGTCTCTTCAATAAGTGGTGTTGGGAAAATTGAACAGATAAATGCATAAAAATGAAACTAGATCAACAATTTATACCATACATATAAATAAATCAAAATGGCTAAAGGACTTAAATGTAAGATGGGAAACCATAATAATCCTACAAGACTCCATAGGCAGCAAAATATCAGGCATTTGTAGTAGCAGTATCTTTACCAATACAGTTCCTAGGACAATGGGAACAAAGGAAAAAGTAAACAAATGAGACTACATCAAAATGAAAATATTCTGCACAGCAAAAGAAACCATCAACAAATCAACAAGAGAGCTAACTGCATGGGAAAACGAATTTGCCAATGTTATATACCATAAGGGTTTAATCTCCAAAATTAATAGGGAAATCATACAACTCAAAAAATCGGCAAAGGGCCTAAATCGACACTTTTCAAAAGAGGACATACAGAAGGCCAAGAAACATATAAAAACATGCTCGAAGTCACTGATCATCGGAGAGATGCAAATCAAAAAGAAAATGAGTTATCTCCACCTGTCAGAATGGCTATCATAAACAAATCAACAAAGGACAAGTGCTGGCAAGGATATGAAGAAAAAGGAACGCTCCTCACCGTTGGTGGGAGGCAGATTGGTGCAGCCACTGTGGAGTATCATCAAAAAATTAAAAATGGAACTCCCATTTGACCCAGTAATCCCACTTCTGGGAATATATCCAAAGAAATCAGAAAAATCAACCAGAAAGGATATAGGCACCCCTATGTTCATAGCAGCACAATTTTCAATGGCTAAGATTTGGAAATAGCCTAAGTGCCCATCAGCAGATGAGTGGATTAAAAAACAGTGGTACATTTACAGAATGGAATACCACGCTGCTGAAAAAAGAAGGAACTCTTCCAATTGGATGGATTTGGAGACCATTATGCTAAGTGAAATAAACCAGTTGGAGAAAGATAAATTTCACATGATCTCACTCATTTGTGGAATATAAGGAACAACATAAACTGTTGAACAAAAATAGATCCAGAGACAGAGAAGTATGGAATAGACCATCTAACCTTATAGGGAAGGTCGGGGTGGGGGGTGGGGGAGAGTAAGAGACAAACCAAAAGACTTGTGTGCATGCATATAAGCATAACCCATGGACACAGACACTAGGGGTGTGAAGGCATGTGCTGGGGGGCGGTGTGGGAACAGTTGGGGAGAGGTTAATGTGGGAAAAATGACTCAAATGTAATAATTTAAGCAATAAAGAATTTAAATTAAAAAACAACAACACATGACCCAACCATAGCCTTCTTTCAGAAAAATCCTTTCAAATATTATGGTTGAAACAAGCTGAAAATTAAAGGAAGGAAAAGATAAATGGCACAAATATTACTCATGCAAAAGGAAGGAAAGATGTATTGATAGCAAATACATTAGACTTCAGAACAGACACAGAGATGAACATTATATAGCGATAAATAGTCACCCCAGTTTCTGACTCTGCAAGGCTGTCAATCAAGGTTATTTCTAGATGTGGGGCTCAAGGTTCCTTCTGCTGGAATGAAAGCAAGCAGTGACAATCTGACAGATCCTCCTTATCTGCAGTTTGAATGTCTCTGGTGATGCGTTGAGGTGCTCAGGTACATTCTGCAAGGTTTATACAGGATCAGTCACTGAGATTGTTAAATATGCTGTTGTGATTTTTCAAGTTTATATCATTCAGTGTAGCTGCACTTTGCAATTCCAAGGATCAGGGGAAATTTTTAGGTTTCAGTAACTTCAAGTCAAATGATGAGAGAAAAAGAAAACATTAGTTCAGAGGGTTGTAGCCCAAATATTTAAGAAAACTAGAAAAATTCAGGATCCAGTCAATGTATAGGTGGAAATAAAACTTTCAAGGTAATTTGAACAGGAATCTGATATACACAAAAATGTGTGATAAATACTTTTGAAAGACAATTTCTCCACTTAAAATCACCCTCATTTATTAAAGTTAGCCAAATTATGAATATTTGCTGCATTAAGTCATTTTAATTTGGCCTGGTTATTTCCATAAACAAAAGATTAGCAATTGACTGTATAGGCTTTCCTGAATCTGTTTTGTTGCAGTTTCATAAGGAAAATTGAACTTTAGTTCGCCTTTCTTGGAGAAGAAACCCAGCCACATAGTTGCCATCATAATTTGACTGCAATACTCATACTTTTTGGAAAATTCCTCTAATTTTTTTAGTCCCCCAAAATGTCTTGAAGCTCTTTCTTTGCCATCTCCCAGGAAAGCAACCTTTGTTGCTTCCATGAAAAGAATGCCATGGACCATGTGAATAGGCAAGGCACCAGGCTGTTTTTCAAAAGGCTTTTATAGGCTTCAAAGTCAATCCTAAATCCTTAAAGGTTTCTGGTGACATCCAGATACTAGGCATGTTTCTCCCAAACATGACATTCCAGTCAAAGTTGTGGTTAATGAAACCACTTTACAATCGTGTCCTTTTATAAAGAAAATAGATTCTTATTGGATTTATAAATTCTAAAGGGGTACGTAGGGAGACAAATTTGAAGGGTCTAATATTGCTTATCAAGGTATAATTCACTAAATTGTAAACAAGCAAACAAATATGTTTCATTATATCTGGTAAACAAACTGAAAAGATTTAGAAGTCAGCAATATTTTAACAGTCATAAAAGTAATTATGTTCTGTTCATCCAATCCCATAATCAATTTTTATTTATCTGATTATTTGCCAGTATGTCTACAAATCCAGTTATTCCTTAGAGTTGTATACATTTTCATCCCGTTCAAAGATATGGTCTGAACATTTATTCTCGGAATCTATATTTTAAAATAAGTCAGAGTCCATTCTGTTGATCTTTTTGAAGATGTAACATATTTGCAAATGCATCAGAGTGCAACATTAAGTGCCTCCAAATGAGAAAATCAATTAAAATGTCATAGTTATAGATCTGAATATGATGGAACTGTCAAAGGAATTTGCTTTTTAGTAAAAGTGATACACAGACTTGGGTGAGCTTGGACTTTCCTCACAGGTTCTTCTCTCATGAAGTTTGAAGAATAAATTTGCAGACTAAAAGGATTTTTTTTTTAGTAAAACTGTGAAAATTAACCCATTCTCTATTTCCTTCACAATTCATCTCCATGCCTTATACTTTCTGTAATCCCACTGTATAATTTTTAACTAATAACTCTTAGAAGTCTTCATTTCTAATTACCAAGAACAGCAAATAACCAGCATCCTTAGATTGATTCTTAGGAACATATTTCAAACATTTAGTTTCAAAGTACACTTTTAACAAAGCAGAAGACCTTACAAGGGTTCTAAATCCACTTTATAGACTTTGGCAATGAAGACAAAGCAGGCGATCTAGCAATCAATGGGTTAACAGCTGAAAAAGGAAGGTGAAAGAGAACTGCCTGTTTAAGGCAGCAGCTGCTTGAGACAGCAGCTGCAGCAAATTAAGTGGCCAGTGGCCCCTGCAAGATCTCCAAAACTACAAAGGGGACAGTGGGGAGGCGACAGAGTCCGCTTACTTATTACTGGGCATGGAGAGATGATACTGCATGGTACCCGCACGTTGGGCACAAATCTGAAATGCAGAATTGGGCGAGCTAGGACTTTCCTCCCAGGTTCTTGCCTCATGAAGTTTGAAGAATAAAGTCATGGACTAAAAGGCATTTTTTAAAATAAAAGTGTGAAAATTTATTGGAGGCATATCAAACTCCCGAGTTAGGAGTGGTTCCCAAGTGGGTAAGCAGTAAAGCCTCTTTGTCTAAAGCAGTGGTTCTCAACGTTCCTAATGCCGCTACCCTTTAATACAGTTCCTCATGTTGTGGTGACCCCCAATTTCATTGTCACAACTTGAACATAATTAAAGAATAGTGATCAATCACAAAAACAATATGTAATTATATATGTGTTTTCCGATGGTCTTAGGCGACCCCTGTGAAAGGGTCGTTCAACCCCCAAAGGGGTCTCGACCCACAGGTTGAGAACCACTGGTCTAAAGGTTTATAAAAGCTGGCAGCTCTTTGTTTATATATGCTACCTTCTAATTGGACCCCTTCTCCATTTTATGTTCCCTGTGCTCTTCTAACTGGCTCTTTCCCTGCCTTTCCTTAAGTGGTACTAGATCCAAAGTTTCAAAGCCCATCCGCCTCTTCTTCTTCTTCCCCTTATCCTATAACATTCCTCCATCCTCTGTGTATGTGAGATAAACATTCTGGTAGCTTGGAGCTATCTCTGCCCATTACATACGTCTTCCTCTCCCATGAACCCCCTTCCCTAAAACTGCCTTCCCTGTCTCTAAACTCCTTTTAGAGCATTTTAAGAGAACAATTATATAATTTCTAGAACATCCATTTAATATTAAAACTATATGTATACAAATGGAACATAATTATTATTCTTTATTTGATTAAGTTTCTTATGCACTGCAATTACAGTGGAACCAATCTGTTCAAAAACCAAAACCTTTTTCCCATTAGAAAAAATGTAAATTGAATTAATCTGTTCAGACTCCCAAATTATTCCTTGTTTAACCATTTCTTATATACAGTGCATGTCTATTGCACTGTTTTATTTATAAATAAACAATTTTTTAAAATTTATGGAACCACCCCCTACTTGCCTCAAAAAATTTTTTCATATATCACTGCCTCTGAAATGCTGTCACCTGCTAACTGCTTTTCCTTTATCCAAATAACAGTTTTGTTTTTTTTTAGTTCACAAGGCTTCTTTCTTTCTTTCTTTCTTTCTTTCTTTCTTTCTTTCTTTCTTTCTTTCTTTCTTTCTTTTTCTTAAATTTTTTTATGTCTTAAAGTATTACAAAGGGTATTACATATGTGTCCTTTTTTCCCCCGCCCTTGACAATCCCCTGGCCTCCCCAACCCCCCAGTGTCTTATATCCATTGGTTATGCTTATATGCATGCATACAAATCCTTTGGTTGATCTCTTACCCCCCTCCCTCCTGTCCGCTAACCCTCCCCAGCCTTCCCGCTGCAGTTTGACAATCTGTGTGAGGCAGCTCTGCCTCTGTATCTATTATTGTTCAAAAGTTTATAATGGTCTTTATTATCCATGAATGAGTGAGATCATGTGGTATTTTTCCTTCATTGACTGGCTTATTTCACTTAGCATAATGTTCTCCAGTTCCATCCATGCCGTTGCAAATGGTAAGAGTTCCTTCTTTTTTACAGCAGCATAGTATTCCATCGTGTAGATGTACCACAGTTTTCTAATCCATTCATCTACTGATGGGCACTTAGGCTGTTTCCAGATCTTAGCTATGGTGAATTGTGCTGCTATGAACATATGGGTGCACATATCCTTTCTGATTGGTGTTTCTGGTTTCTTGGGATATATTCCTAGAAGTGGGATCGCAGGGTCAAATGGGAGTTCCATTTTTAGTTTTTTGAGGAAACTCCATACTGTCTTCCATAGTGGCTGCACCAGTCTGCATTCCCACCAGCAGTGCACAAGTGTTCCTTTTTCTCCACATCCTCTCCAGCATTTGTCGTTTGTTGATTTGTTGATGATAGCCATTCTGACAGGTGTGAGATGGTACCTCATTGTTGTTTTGATTTGCATCTCTCGGATGATTAGTGACTTTGAGCATGTTTTTATATGTCTCTTGGCTTTCTGAATGTCCTCTTTTGAAAGGTGTCTATTTAGATCCTTTGCCCATTTTTTGATTGGATTGTTTATCTTCCTTTTGTTAAGTTGTATGAGTTCCCTATAAATTTTGAAGATTAGGCCCTTATCAAATATGATATTGACAAATATGTTTTCCCATGCAGTGGGTTTTCTCATTGTTTTGTTGATGGTTTCTTTTGCTGTGCAGAAGCTCTTTATTTTGATGTAGTCCCATTTGTTCATTTTCTCTTTAGTTTCAACTGCCCTAGGAGCTGTATCAGTGAAGAAATTGCTTTGGCATATGTCTGAGATTTTGTTGCCTTTGGATTCTTCTAGAATTTTTATGGTTTCCTGTCGTACATTTAAGTCCTTTATCCATTTTGAGTTTATTTTTGTGTATGGTGTAAGTTGGTGGTCTAGTTTCATTTTCTTGCATATATCTGTCCAATTTTCCCAACACCATTTATTGAAGAGACTATCTAGGCTCCATTGTATGTTCTTGCCTCCTTTGTCAAATATTAATTGAGCATATTTGTTCGGGCCGATTTCTGGGCTCTCTATTCTATTCCATTGATCTATACAATAAAAACAACCCAAAATACTCAAACACTTGGAAGCTGAATAGCATGTTATTAAATATTGACTGGGTTACCAATGAGATCAAAGAAGAAATTAGAAGCATTCTGGAAGCTAATGACAATGAAAACACAACAATCCAAAACCTATGGGACTCAATGAAAGCAGTTCTGAGAGGGAAGTTTATAGCTCTACAGGCCTATCTCAAAAAACAAGAAAAAAAGGTAGTAAATCATCTAACTCTACAACTCAAAGAATTAGAAAGAGAGCAACAAGAAAACCCTAGAGTGAGCAGAAGGAAGGAGATAATAAAGATTAGCAGAAATAAATGACATAGAGACCAAAAAGACAATACAGAAAATCAATGAAACCAAGAGCTGGTTCTTTGAAAGGATAAACAAGATTGACAAACCTCTAGCCAGGCTCACCAAAAGCAAAGAGAGAGGACCCAAATAAACAAAATCAGAAACGATAGAGGCGAAATAACAACAGACCCCACAGAAATACAAATAATTGTTAAAAAATACTATGGACAGCTCTACTCCAACAAACTAGACAACCTGGAGGAAATGGACAAATTCCTAGAAAAATACAACATTCCAAAAATCAATCAGGAAGAATCTAAAAATCTCAATAGGCCAATAATTATGGAAGAAATTGAAGCAGTCATCAAAATCTTCCTGTAAACAAAAGCCCAGGACCAGACGCTTCACAGAGGAGTTTTACCAAACATTCAAGGAAGAACTAAAACCTATCCTCCTCAGACTACTACAAAAATTTCAAGAGGAAGGAACACTTCCAAGCTCATTCTATGAAGCCAGCATCACCCTAATACCAAAACCAGGTAAAGACAACACAATGAAAGAGAATTACAGGCCAATATCCCTCATGAACATAGATGCCAAAATCCTCAACAAAATCTTAGCAAATCAGATCCAGCAGTACATCAGAAAGATCATACACCATGACCATGTCGGATTTATCCCAGGGATGCAAGGATGGTACAATATCTGCAAATCAATAAATGTGATACATCACATAAACAAATTGAAATAAAAAAAAACACATAGTCATATCAATTGATGCAGAAAAAGCATTGGACAAAATCCAACACCCATTTTTGATAAAAACTCTCAGCAAGGTGGGAATAGAAGGATCATACCTCAACATAATAAAAGCTATATATGACAAGCCCACAGCCAACATCATACTCAATGGACAAAAACTAACACCATTTCCCCTAAGAACAGGAACAAGACAGGGATGCCTACTCTCAACACTCCTGTTCAACATAGTACTGGAAGTATTAGCCATTGCAATTAGGCAAGAAGAAGAAATAAAAGGCATCCACATTGGAAAAGAGGAAGTAAAACTGTCCTTATTTGCAGACGACATGATATTATACATACAAAACCCTAGAGACTCCATAAAAACTACTAGACTTAATACATGAATTTGGCAATGTAGCAGGATACAAAATTAACCCCAAGAAATCTGAGGCATTTCTATACACCAATAGTGAACTTGCAGAAAGAGATTATAAAAACAATCCCATTTACCATCGCACCAAAAAAATTAAGCTACCTAGGAATAAGCTTAACTAAAGAGGTAAAAGACCTCTACTCAGAAAACTACAGGATGTTGAAAAAAGAGATAGAGGAAGACATAAACAGATGGAAGAACATACCGTGTTCATGGATTGGTAGAATCAACATCATTAAAATGTCCATACTGCCCAAAGCAATCTATAGATTCAATGCACTTCCCATTAAAATACCAACGTCATACTTCACAGATCTAGAACGAATTCTCCAAAAATTCATCTGGAATAAAAAAAGACCCTGAATAGCTGCAGCAATCCTGAGAAAGAACAAAGTAGGTGGGATCTCAATACCAGATATCAAGCTGTATTACAAAGCCACTGTTCTCAAAACTGCCTGGTACTGGCACAAGAACAAATAACAGTTTTTTCCACCTATTTAATTGCCCATGATTGTTGTTTTATGAGCATTTTTAGACTCTTACCAACATTAGCACTCTTGATGGACTTCTTGTTTTTAAATTGTGCTAATCTTGATTTCAACAGAAACAAAGCATTCTTTTCTTTGTTACCCAAGAGAAGTTTTTGTCATGGTGAGGTATCAGCATTAAAGGGTTGTCAGATCTAAAATGAAGTTTTGGTGGACAACCCAGACATTTCTTCTGTGAACAACTTGGTTGAGAACTGAATGGCTGGAGATGGAAGTCTGGGAACTGAGGTTTGGACTGTATGTCAAATAGGCCTAGTTAGTTTTAAATTTCTCTTTTATAAGGAGAGAGAACAAATTCTTCTGGCATTCCAAGGGGCTCCTTGGAATAACTTAAAGCCATTTCTAGGATAAGAAAATGTCTCTTAAAATATAAACACTGAGAAGGATGAGAAAGGCTGTTTGTTGCATCTGTGTGGTAACTCCTGCTACTGAAATGGTTGTCTCACTTCTTTTGGTCATTTTTGTATTTAGCACCAACTAAGTGTCTCCAGTACTGACTAAGAAATCATCAATTTGTTCCCCACTGTCACCTCTACTTGACACCTGAGCTGTGTCTTCAGGTGAGCTCTGAGGAGGAGCTCTATGACTGCCTCTATTATACTATCTGTGTGACTGGTGGGGCAGGACACTGCAAGCGCCAGATGCAGCAAGAGTGGGAACTGCACACCCACTGGCCAGTGCCTGGTGGCAAGAAGGACAGAATTGCACAGAACCTCCTCCTCAATGGCCAGCACAAGTTGCAGCCCCAACCACACACTTCCCTTTCCTCTTTCCGGACACCAAAGGATCTGATTAAAGCACTTTCTCTGACTCCAGCTGTAACTGAGATCTAAGGGGGAAAGAATCATTGTTGGTCAACAGAATTTGTTTTTACATCCCTTAAGATTACTGCTTCAGTATCCTTTCCTTACTGATTGATAATTGAGTAACATCAAAGTGGGTATGGCTTTTTATGGTTGCTAATTAACAGAGAGCAGCAGAAAAATGTTACCAGTAATTATAAAGAAGACAGGATTTTTCATTGTCCTTGAAAACATTTCAAGAGGTTGGCTTGCTAATTCTAATAACAGGCATGACGGACTTCAGCCACTGGAGTTTTTTAACACAATGCCAGTTTTTTCCTTCACATGGAGGAGGTGCAGTCACCCTCCTGCCTCACAGTCTGCACAGGTTTGGGGGTGGCATTAATTCCCCCATTGTCCCCAGAACCTCAGAGCTCCCAGGCATCCAGGAGGAGGATTTGGGGTGTTTAAAAGACTCATTGTATTATTTTTTCTTCTTTATGAGTTTTACTGTTGGGAGGCAAGTGAGATATGTTCCCCCTCTTTGAACCATCCGTGGATATCAGTGGTTCTCAAGCTTCCTAATGCCTCGACCCTTTAATACAGTTCCTCATGTTGTGGTGACCCCCAATTTCATTGTTACAAATTGAACATAATTAAAGCCTAATGATTAATCACAGAAACAATATGTAATTATATACGTGTTTTCCGATGGTCTTAGACGACCCGTGAAAGGGTCGTTCAACCCCCATACGGGTCGCGACCCACAGGTTGAGAACCGCTGATGTATATCCTTTTTGAATAGAATATTTATTATGTAACAACATGAAAGCTTATGAATACAACTAAAACCTATCCCATTTACCAGAACTTTGGCAAAACAATTCCAATTAGCCATTGGCTTATAGCTGTAAGTTGATCAATCAGCTAGAAAAGGCCTAATAGACTCTCTGGTGGAACTGAGACTGAGCCACCCATTGTAAAACAGAAAGAAAGTTTGGCACATCTACGCAATGGAATACTATGCCGCAGTAAAGAGGAAGGAACTCCTCCCATTTGCAAGAGCATGGATGGAGCTGGAGAGCATTATGCTAAGTGAAATAAGTCAGTCAGAGAAAGATAAATATCACATGATCTCACTCATTTGCAGAATTTAATGAGCAACATAAACTGATGAATAAAAACAGATCTAGAGACAGAGAAGCATCAATCAGATGCTCAAACCTCAGAGGGAAGGTAGGGGAGGGTGGGGGAAAGGGAGAGAGATCAACCAAAGGGCTTGTATGCATGCATATTAACATAACCAATGGACACAGAAAACAGGGGGTGAGGGCATGAGTGGGAGGGTGTGGGGGGACAATTGGGGGATAAAAACGCATTTGTAATACTTTAATCAATAGAAATTTTAAAAAAGTATAAAATAAAAATACAAAAAACAAAAATAAAAAACAAAGATAAAACTCAAACAAATGAGTACTCTCAAGCCAAATCCTCCAGAAAGAGGGTGTGAGACACTAGTCTTAGAATCTTATCTCACACAAACCAAGTACACAAATGACTTTTACAAGATCCAACTGTCGCACAGTCCAAATGGAAGAGATAGAGGATTGCAGGTGTGCACACCTGTTCGACTTACCCAGGCTTGGAGCCCAATCACTTCCTTAATGATGGATTTATTCCACCAATAAATTTTTTGCAGGCAGCTGATGCTATGAGAGGGTGATCAGGGAGAGTCCTTGAGGTAAGAAACTCCAGGCAGCTGCTGGGAAATCCCTGGAGTCTCTGATGTGGGGTTGGCCTGCCCCACGCAGCATGTGGACTGAAAAAGGCTATATCTGTCGGGGTCGAAGACTTCCTGGCTGGCACACTAATTCTGATACCAAACCCAGGTTTGACTGCCTGCTACTTGAAAGTCAATAATTAAGAGACAGAGGCTGGTGGCAGAAAAGTAGGCTTATTTGAGAGCCAGCTGCTTGAGAAGACAGGCAACTCTCATTACAAAGACCTTCCTAACAATTGGACATGGGCAGGGGGTTTTGTAATGAGGAAGAAAATAAAACAGAACAAGGAAATCTAATTAAGGGAGGTCAGAGATCTCTGAGAAGGGGACTAAGTGCAAGCCAAGGTGGTTTTTTCAGATAACCTGTTGAAGGTCAGCAAATATCCCAGAGCCATAATGTCTAACTGTCAGTCTGCTTGTTTTGGCCTTAGTTTCTACAGTTCTTAAGCTAGAGGCTGTTTGTCTGTGGTAACATATTACATAACAGCTCATCATTTTTAGAAATAATGTGAAAAGAATGGTGGGGTGGGTTACATAGTCACATACAAAAGGAAAGAAGTTGACCACTACCTTATATGATATGCAAAAATTAAGTCAAAATGGATTAGAGAATTGAAGAACATAAAACCTGACCATGAAATGCTTAGGTGAAAGCAGAGGCAGTAAGCTCCTTGACTCAGGGCTTGGTGATAATGTTTTGAATCTAAAAACAAAACAAAATGAATAAATGAGACAACATCAAGCTAAAAAGTTTCTCCCCAGCAAGATAAACTATCAACAAAATGAAAAGGCAACCTACTGAATGGGAGAAAATATTTGCAAATCATATATTTGATAAGAAACTAATATCAAAATATACAAAGAAATCATACAACTCAATTAAAAAAAAAGGACACAGCAAGTTTAATTTAAAAATGGGCAGAAGATTAGACATTTTTACAAAGAAAATCTACAGATGGCCAAGAGGTACATGAAAAGATGTTCAACACCACTAACCATCAGGGAAATACAAATCAACACCCAATGGCTCTTTGGCATCATCATGTACACTGTGGCTTTGATCCCAGGTCAGGGCTCATACCTAGGTTTCAGGGTAGATTCCCTGTCAGGGTGTGTGCAGGCAGAAGGCAACTGATCGCTGTTTATCTGTCTCATCAGTATTTCTCTTTCTCTCTCTCTCTCTCCCTTCCTCCCTCTCTAAAATCAATAGAAATATCCTTGGGTGAGTTATACAGTAAGATATCAACCTCACATCTGTTAGAATGACTATGATAAAAAGAAAGTAGAAAATGGAGTCAAGTCAGAGCAGCCACAGCCATCTGGAGCAGAAGGGGCCAAGCTGAAAAAGGTCCCTCCTGATGTGTCACCCATGTTGCCAGACCTCCAATCATTCAGGGTCCAGCCAAGTAGTGAAGGCAGGACTTACCATCTGCTTCCTGCCTTTGAATTGGTGCTGTCCTTCCAATTGAAGCAAAGAGCACTAGCTTCACCTCAGGAAGAGGAATAAGGTGGGATTACAGGACTCAGCGTGAACTCTAGGATGGTTCCAAGTGGGCCTGTTGCTGCAAAATGATGACCTTGATTCAGTAGTGTATCCAGGGCCTTAGAAACAATGTCAACTTACTCTTTCAAGTGGGGGAGTTCCATATTCTGTTCTTGAATCCATTTTGGAGAGTTCTACACCTGATCAGCTACATCGCCTAGAGAAATACGCTGGTGCACTAGCTGAAGAAACAGTTCAATCATGGAAGATGCGTTGTCACTGCAACTTTTAGAAAGATCAGAAGAACATGAGTCATGGTGGGAGATGCACATGTGGCTTCAGGATGCCAAATAGAAGCAGCTGCGAGCACTGACACTGAAGATCTGTGCCAATAGGCCCAAGGGCTAACAAACAATGACCACCTTCTCCCCTTATTTGAAAGAGGAGGAGCAGCTGTCCAGGAAAAAGTTAAGGTCATGTCAGCCCTATACCCCACAAGAAGCATCGTACTCCTCTAACAGTGCCTGTGGCCACAGCTTTTACCCCATCCCTGAGAAGCCGGCTTATGACTACACAGGCACCACCAGTACCCACTTGGCACAGATGGTCAGTAGCAGCAAGAAGCCTGGAAGCACATTGCACTGATGATGGCCAAGACCACTAAAGATTTCAAGAGCAGATTCTCCCAATGATGAACCAAGGACTTGCCCCTGGGATGGAATTTGGAAGGAGGAATACAAGGACAGTGAGGGTATGGGATGGTACTTCCACTGGAGACCAGAATCGTTGGCTTTGTGGAACTTTTGGACCATGACTCCTGTAGTTTCCAAGTGTTGCACCTGTGAACCTTCATGCCACAGCAGTCGGGAGTGTGTATGTGCCCATGCATGTATGTACCGCACACAGAAAAGGAACTGGATGGATACATGGGTAGACACTAAGGTTCACCTTTAGTGTATCTGGGTTGTGGTAATGTGGTGAACTTATTTTTTTTTACTGCAATTTTTTACCTATCATTTCTTTAAACTTGATTTAAGATTCTATAACTAACCATGTATTATGTGAACTTTTAATGTATACTACTGAGAAGAATGATCACAATCATTTCTGTCAGGAATTCCTAGATCTGATAAATTCCAAGACTTGGGATATCTTTAAAACCCAGAAGAAGAAGGGAAATACAAACTGTTCAACTAAATAATTAATGTTAAAAAAAATAACATGTGTTGGCGAGAAGGAGAAGAAAAGAGAAACCATATGCAATGTTAGTGGGAATGTAAATGGGTTCAGCCACTGTAAAAAACAGCATGGAAGTTCTTTAAAAATAGGACTACCATATGACATATGTATGATTCAGCAATTCTACTAATAGGCACTTAGCTGAAGAAAACAAAAACACTTACCTGAAAAGATATCTGCACTGCTCTTTTAGTTCAGCATTATTTGCAATAGCCAACACATAGAAACATATGGATGAATACATGAAGAAATTCTTATTATATATATATTAGAGGCCCATTGAAGGAAGATCCCTGCAAGAATAGGGCTTCCTGCAGCTGGAGAAAAGCAGAGAAGAGAGCGAAAATCACTGAGGAGGGCTTTGCTCCTTCCCCCAGCCGCTGCGCTGAGTTTGCCCAATCCGCCTCAGCCACTGTGGCTGGGTTTGTCCAACGCACCCCCAGCCACTGCTGCTGAGTTTGCCCAATCTTCTCCCAGCCACTGCAGCTGGGTGGGTTTGTCCAACCCGCCCCAGCCACTGCTGCTGGGTTTGCCCAACCCACCCCCACACGCTGCAGATGGGTGGGTTTACCCAACCCGCCCCCAGCCACTGCTGCTGGGTTTGTCCAACCTGCCCCCAGCCACTCTGGCTGGTTTTCCCCTCTTGCTCGCAGCTGCTGTGGCTGGGTTTCCCCTCCTGCCTCCCGCCACTGCAGCCTTGGCTCCTTTACTGTGTCCAGGGCCTCTACTTTGCTCCCTTCTGTAGCGCTTGGCTTCCATGTTGTCTTCAGTCTTCGCTCAGAGCCAGTATATGTAAATTAACTGCCATCTTTGTTGGCGGTTAATTTGCATATAACCCTGATTAGCCAATGGGAAGCGTAGCGGAGGTACGGTTAATTACCCTTTTGCCATATATATATATATATATATATATATATATATATAGAGAGAGAGAGAGAGAGAGAGAGAGAGAGAAAATTAGTCAGCCATAAATAAACAAAGTCTTGCCATTTGAAATGTCAATATTACCCAAAGCTATATACAGATTTAATGAAATCCCCATCAACATCCAGTGACATTTTAAAAAGAGGCACAACAAAAAGTCATCAAACTTGTGTGGATCCACACAAAAAAATCAAATAGCCAAAGCACTACTGAGAAAAAAGGAATAAAATCGGAGGTGTTACACTCCCTGACTTCAAATTATACTGTGAAATTACAATAATCAAAATAGTATATTGGCAGAAATGCAGACACACTGATCAATGGAAGAGAATTGAGGGCTCAGAAATAAACTCACATATATATGGGCAAATAACTATTAAAAAAGGGGCCATAAACATACAATGGAAAAAAGAAAGCCTCTTCAATATATGGTGCTAGGAAAACTAGAAAGGCACATGCAAAAGAATGAAACTAGACTAGACTGCTATTTATTATCATATATAAAAATTAACTCAAACAGAATCAAAGGCCTAAATGTGAATCCTTAAACAATAAACACATAGAAGAAAACATAATACCAAACTTATAACCTTGGTCTTGGAGATTATTTTATAAATTTCACCCCCAAATCAATGGAAATAAAAGCAAAAATAAATGAATGAGACTATATTAAACTAAAAAAAAACTTCTGTAACAGCCAAAGAAGCCACCACAAAACAGAAAGACAAACAACCAAATGAGATATTTGCAACAACACCTCTAATGATGGGTTAATATTCAAAATATATAAAGAACATATACAACTCAACAACAACAGTCAAACAATCCAATTTCTAAAATGGGTTAAGGCCAGAGCAGACACTTCTCCCAAGAAGACTTCCAAATGGCCAGCAGATATTGGAAAATACTCTCAACTTCACTAGCTATAAGGGAAATGCAAATCAAAACCACAATAAGATACTACCTCACACCTGATAGAATGGCTATTATGAACAAGAAAAGTAATAACAAGTATTGGATATTGTGGAGAAAAGTAAATGGAACCCTAATACACAGCTGGTGGGAATTTAAACTGGCACAGCCACTATGGAAAACAGCAAGGAGTTTCCTCAAAAATTAAGTGTAGAACTACCATGAGACCCAGCAATTCCTTTTCTGGGTATCTACCCCCAAAATCTGAAAACATATATGTTCATTGCAGCATTGTTCACGGTAGCCAAGATATGGAAGCAACCTAAGTGCTCTCTGATGGGCGATTGATAAAGATGTAGTACATATATACAATGCAATACTACTCAACAATAAAAAAGATGAAATATTGCCAATGGATGGATCTTGAGAGTTTCATGCTAAGTGAAATAAGTCAAATAGAAAAGGACAACAACCATATAATTTCAGATGAATGTAAGATATAAAACAGAATGCAACAAAAGAAAAAAAACAAGAAAGAAAAAAAAAGCCTCATACACACAGACAACAGTATGGTGGTTACCAGAGAGGAAGTGGTCTGGGAAGAGATGGAAAAGGGTAAAAGGGTTCAAATATATGATGATGAAAGAAGACTTGACTTTGGCTGGTGAACATATAACATAATATCTAGATCATGTATTATAGAATTGTACAGTTAAAACCTTTGTGATTTTATTAACCAATGTCACCCCAATAAATTTATTAATATAAAAATATAAAAATATAAAATAAATATAAGTATAAAATATAAAAGTAAAAATTTTTATTATATAAAAATAAAGTAAATAAAATTACTATCTTGGAAAAAAGGGTACATATTAGGAAAATGAAACATAATTTTAAAAATGTATCTTAAGCAATAAGGAAAAAAATGGAAGAAATACTTTCAAATCACACATCTGATAAAAAAAAACCTGTAAATATATTTGATAAAAACCTCCCAAAGATCAGGATGTATAAAGAACTCTTGCAATCCGTTAATGAGAAGACAAATAACCCAATTAAAATGGAAAAAAATTGAATAAGTGATTTGGATATATATTGCACTAGTGAAACCATCACCGCAACCAAGGTAAAATAGATAGAGTCATTACCTTGGTTGTGATGATGGTTTCACTGGTGCAACCCTGACCACCCCACTTACCTTGCCACCAAAGCCCCAACAACCACTTGTGTGCTATGAGAAGATATGCACCAAAATCATTCTTTGATGTGAACATGTATGTGAGGGGCTGAGACTTAGACTCCAAGGTAAGATCTCAGACCTCTGTGGAGGAGGAGATGATGATTTTCTCTAACATGAAAATTTGTTAATCCCAAATCCCAATTTAGAAAAAAATTTAGAAACACAAGATGCTTTTTAATAGGATGAAAGAGCTTGAGAACCATTGCCTTAGATACTCCATTTTTTATATTTGCCTAAAAACATAGATGAGACTGCTCTTTTAAAAGCATATGTTGTTGAGAGACAGACTCATAGATGAAGAGCAGGCTGATAGCTCTCAGGGGAGTGGGGAGCTAGGGAAATTGAGCAAAAAAGAAAAATTAAGAAAATAATAATGGACAAGGACAACAGTGAGGTGAGTAGGTGTGTGGAGGGAGGTGGAGAATGGGGGATGCATGATGAAGGAAGGAGACCTGACTTGGGGTGGTGAACACACAATAGATAGAATTGATGTGTTTTATATTTGTGCACCTGAAACCTATGTAAGTTTGTTAACCAGTGTTACCCCAATAAATTCATTAAAAAGAAAAAATAAATTTAAGAAAAGAAAATTTATTTACAGTACTCATCCCAAAAACAAACAAACAAACAAATAAATAAATAAATAGAGAAATCCTCTATACTAATAAATGGGTAATATGCTAATTAGACCCGAAGACCTTCCAGGAGATCTTCCAGACATCCTTCTGGACAAAGCCATGGGGCCAAGGCAGAGGCAGTTAGGGGTAATTAGGCCAGGAGGGGAGGGCAATAGGGGCAAGCAGGCTGTCGGGGGGGGGGGGCAGTTGAGGGTGAGCAGTCCAGCAGGGGTAATAGTTGGGGGCGAGCAGGCTGGAGGTGGAGTGATTAGGGGATATCAGGCAGGCCAGCAGGTGAGCAGTTAGGAGCCAGCATTCCAGAATTGCGAGAGGGATATCCAACTGCTAGTTTAAGGGATCGGGCCTAAACTGGCAGTCAGACATCCCCCAAGGAGTCCCAGATTGGAGATGGTGCAGGCAGGGCTGAGAGACACCACCCCCGTGCACAAATTTTGTGCACCAGGCCTCTAGTCCTATCTAATAAATGGGAAACATGCAAATTGACCATAACCCCAACACCCTTCCCATTGGCTAATCAGCAGGATAAGCAAATTAACTGCCAACCAAGATGGGGGCCAGCAGCCACGCAGCTGAAGCGAACAGGAGGCTTGCTTGCTCCAGTGATGGAGGAAGCCAAGGTTTCCTGCCTGCTGCTGCCGGGCTCTGAGCTGCATTCTAAGAAACAATGTTGCAAATATAGAAGCTAAACAAGCTCCAGAGACTTGCTTTCAGCCAGCTTCAGCCTCAGAGCTTAGAGCTGCAGTGATGGCAACAGAGTTTCAATTATAGAAGCCAAACAAACCTAGAAACCTGCTTACGGCCAGCTTCGGCCTCAGAGCTTAGAGCTGCTGTGATGGCAACAGAGTTTCAATTATAGAAGCCAAACAGACCCAGAAACCTGCTTTCAGCCCTCAGAGCTAGAGCTGGCTCTCAGCTCCAGTGACAGCTATAGGAGGTAAATAAATCTCAGAATAAAAAAAAAAAGAAAAAAAGAGAGGCTGGGAGCTTAAGTTGCCATCCAGCCTGAAAACGGCTCTCAGGCCCTCACTCAGATTGGCCAGGCACCCCAATGGGGACCCCCACCCTGAATGGGGTTTAACCAGCTGCAAACTGCTATCAGCCTGTCATCCAGGCTGGCCAGGCACCCCAGTGGGGACCCCCACCCTGAAGGGGGTGTGACCAGCTGCAAACAGCCATCAGCCTGTCATCCAGGCTGGCCAGGCACCCAAGCGGGACCCCCACCCTGATCTCGGACACTTTCAGGGCAAATCAGCCAGCCCCCACCCGTGCACCAGGCCTCTATACTATACTACAGGCATGGAGGGACAGCATGAGCTGCCATCTGGGCCCCATGTGCAGCCCTGGGCAGCGGGGTATAAGCCCTGCCCCCAGCTGGGACCCCTGTGTGCCACCTGAGCCCCCAGCCGGACCGCCGTTCAGCTTAAGCCCCGCACTGCTAAGCCCCGCCCCCAGCCGGGGCCCTATGACTATTGGAGAGCAGGAAAGAGCCACTGGGCCCTGGGTCACTGTGGTGATCCGGCCATCGGTAAGTAGAAAATTGTGGCCTGTAGGCAGCCCCCAGCTGCGCCTGACCCGGAGCAGGAAAGAAAGCCCGGCCTGAGGGCAGCTCCCAGCTGCGCCTGCTCCCTGGTTGCCATGGCCATCCAGGAGCAGGAAAGCCCGGCTTGCAAGCAGCACCCCCATCCTGGCCATAGCTCAAGGAAGAGTACAACATGCAGTGGAGCCAGGAGCCTGAGAGATCAACACAGAGGGGCTCCTGCTCCAAACCTCCATGGTGTGGCTGGGGGCAGGCCCCCAGCAGACACACACACACACACACCACACACACACACACACATGGGACGCCTGCTCCGAGCCTCTGCTGCCAGACTGTGCCATCAGTAGGACATCCACTGAGGGCTCCTGGACTGTGAGAGGGGCAGGCTGGGCTGAGGGAACCCCAACCCCCAGTGCACGAATTTCGTGCACCAGGCCTCTAGTCTACACTAATAAAAGAGAAACATGGTAATTGGCGCACGACCGCTACCCTTCCGATTGGCTAATTAGCGAGATATGCAAATTAATCACCAGCCAAGATGGCGGTTAACTGTCAACAAAAATGGCGGTTAATTTGCATATGTAGGCACAATGCAGGGAGGCAAAAGGGAAAGCACCGAAGAAGCCCCCTGGCACTGACAGTGATCGGAACCAGGGGGGAGCTAAGGAAGCGGGGGGTCAATCATCCCCAAACACCCCTGATGGCACCCCTTCCTGCCCTCCCTATCCTCCTTGGAATGCTGACATGTCCGATGTGGATTGGATGGAAAGGAATTCGTGGGGGTCTTTGTAGGGTTTCTAGGCCACTCCCCACTAAAAGCACCTGTACGTTTTAGGAGTTCTCTACCTTTTACACAGCCCACCCCTCCAAGGACACGCTCCCCGCTTGATTCCCTCTTATATTTACTGTTATATTTTTTTGTTTGTCGCATGGTCCTGGGTCCGCTC
>NW_005871219.1:19925-23778 GCF_000147115.1 Myotis lucifugus | reverse complement strand
TCGTGGGGGTGGCTGCAGCTGTCGGTCTCCGCTGCCCGAGCCACTATCAGGGAGCGGTTGAGCTATGGTGAGGAGCGCGGCTGCAGCTGGGGGTGTCACTGATCTTGGGCATAATGCGTCGGCCAGAGGCGATTAGGCCCAGGGCAGGGGCGGAGCCCACGATCGGGGGGCGGCTGCAGCGAGGGTCCCTTGCCCGGGCCTAACGCCTCGGCCAGAGGCGTAAGGCCCGGGCAGGGGCAGAGCCCACGATCAGGGGTGGCTGCAGCTTGGGGTGTCCCTTGCCTGGGCCTAACGCCTCGGCCAGAGGCGAAAGGCCCCGGCAGGGGCGGCTGCAGCTGGGGGTCCCCACTGCCCGGGCCTAATGCCTCGGCCAGAGACGTTAGGCCCGGGCAGGGGCGGAGCCCACGATCGGGGGTGGCTGCAGCTTGGGGTGTTCCTGCCTGGGCCTAACGCCTCAGCCAGAGCGTAAGGCCGGGCAAGGGGCGGAGCCCCCGATCGGGGGTGGCTGCAAGCTTGGGGTGTCCCCTGCCTGGGCCTAACGCCTCAGCCAGAGGCGAAAGGCCCGGGCAAGGGGCGGCTGCAGCTGGGGTCCCCGCTGCCCGGGCCCAACGCCTAGGCCAGAGGCGTAAGGCCCGGGCAGGGGCGGAGCCCACGATCGGGGGAGGCTGCAGCTGCGGGGTCCCTTGCCCGGGCCTAATACCTTGGCCAGAGGCATTAGGCCTGGGCAGGAGCAGTGCCAGCGATCATGGGGAGCAGGGGCACAGTCGCTGATGGTGGGAGCTTGGGGTCCCCTGCCCAGGCCTAATGCCTTGGCCACAGGCGTTAGGCCTGGGAAGGGGTGGAGCAGGAGGTCCCTTGGAGAGCTGTGGGTCCCCTGCCCAGGCCTAATGCCTGGGTGAGAGGCATTCGGGCGGAGCGGTCAATCGCAGGGAGCAGGGGCCGAGTTGACGATGGTGGGGAGCTGGGGGTCCCTTGCCCAGGCCTAATGCCTTGGCCAGAGGTGTTAGGCGTGAGCATGGGCAGAGCCAGCGATCGTGAGCAGGGGCAGCGTGGGCGATCGTAGGGAGCTGGGGGTCCCCTGCCCACCCTGATCTGGGACACCCTTCAGGGCAAACCAGCTGGCTCCCACCTGTGCACCAGGCTTCTATCCTGTATAATAAAAGGGTAATGTGCACATGCAATTTTTCCCCCCAAATATATTTTATTGATTTTTTACAGAGAGGAAGGGAGAGGGATAGAGAGTAAGAAACATCGATGAGAGCGAAACTTCGATCAGCTGCCTCCTGCACACCCCCTACTGGGGATGCGTACGCAACCAGAGTACATGCCCTTGACGAGAATCGAACCTGGGACCCTTCAGTCCGCAGGCCGATGCTCTATCCACTGAGCCAAACCCGTTAGGGTGGTAATGTGCAAATTGACCCTAACAGCAGAACGACTGGGAATGACTGGTCACTATGATACACACTGACCGCCAGGGGGCAGATGCTCAATGCAGGAGCTGCCCCCTGGTAGTCAGTGCACTCCCACAGGGGGAGCTCTGCTCAGCCACAAGCCAGGCTGACGGCATCACAGTGGCAATGGTAGGAGCCTCTTCTGCCTCCTCAGCAGCTCTGTGGATGTTCAACTGCAGCTTCGGCCCGCTGGCAAGTGGACATCCCCCAAGGGATGTATCACTGCCAGCTTAGGCACAATCCCCCGGGGAGCAGGCATAAGCCAGCAGGTGGACATCCCCCGAGGGGTCCCAGACTGTGAGAGGGCACAGGCTGGGCTGAGGGACCCCCGAGTGCACAAATTTTTGTGCACCGGGCCTCTAGTATATAATAAAAGGCTAATGCACAAATAGACCAAATGGCAGAACAACCAGTTGCTATGATGTTCACTGACCACCAGGAGGGTGCGTGGAACTTGGCAGGCGTCGGCTGCAGTGGGATGGTGGAACAGGTGAGCTGGGGCGCCAGATCAAGGCGGGGGCTGTTCGCTGTCATGAGGGCGATCCTCTGGTGGTTACTGAAAATTCTTTGCTCCCACATTCTGCAGTTCGGCCAGATGCTTGCACCTGCTGCTGGCGCTGGCCCCGCTCACACCCACTGCCGGCACCAGAGCTGCCACTGCTACCCATTGCCGGCGCTCGGCAAAGGCCCAGATCACTTGGTGCCATCAGTGGGTGCGAGCGGCAGCTGCTGGCCCCAATTGCCCCTCAGGGCTTCTCCATCTCCCTCTGCTCCTAAGGGGAGATAAGGGTTGGCAGCCGTCTCTCACACCCACTGCGGGTGATGGCCCTGCTTATACCTGCTCCTGGTGCTGGAGCCTCTGCTTGAGCCCACTGCCAGTGCTGGCCCCACTCATAACCACAGCTGGTGCTGGATCCGCGGCTTGCACCCGCTGCTGGTGCCCAGTGCTGGTCCTGATTGCTTGGCGCCATCAGTGTGTGCAAGCAGCGGCTGCCTTCCTTGATCACCCCTAAGGGCTTCTCCACCTCCCCCTGCACCTGAGGGGCAATTGGGGCAGCAGCTGCTGGTTGCACCTGCTGCTGGCGCTGGCTCCAATTGCTCAGCACCTTCAGCCGGTGACTGTCAGAATGTGGGAGCGGAGGTGGCCAGAGCAGAGCTGCTGGGAGACAGGGGACTAGGGGCCATGGTGGGAGGTGCTGGGCAGGGGCATGGAGGATGGGCTGAGACCTGCCTCTGTGCCTACCACAGCCTCCTGGCCCACAATTCCTTTCATTGCATGGTTTTGTGCACTGGGCCCCTAGTAAATAAATAAAAGCATATGTTGGTTCAAAATCTCCCAGGAATAATCTGAAAGCAACCCTCATACATAGGGCAAGGAGAGACCTAAGAAAGAGGCAGACCACTGCAGAGGTTAGGTAGCAGCTTAATAAGCCAGGGAACTTACTGACAAGGCTTGTCTTGAGTGGCTTGAAGACAAACATTCTCTGCACCTGCCTGCCAGATCTGAAAAGTTGATATAGAGACCTTAGCTGGGCCTAGTCACATACAACATCCAAATGGTCTCAGCAACACATGACTAGCTCCAGGCTGTGTGTCCTTGAGGCAGCTCCTGGGAAGGGAAAGGGCAAGTTGAGTGCACATTCCAAAGATGGTCGGGGTGAACCTTCAAGAGGCTGGGTCCAGCCTTTGGGTCAACTGGAGGTCACATCTTCTCCATGACCTTACACAGTGTAGCAGAACACAATGAGTTCAAAGGAGCATAGTCTTGGTGGGAGAAAAAGTTCTATTTTCACTTGAGATCAGTAAAGGAGATAGGTGAATAATTTCCAAAGCTCTGCTTCTCCTAGGGGAGGCTTATATACTAGGTATGATAAATTACATGTTGATTTCTTCTTTGTAACTGGATAAACTTATCAGTCATGGTTCTGGTCAAGTTCATACCAGTTACAATTCCTTGGCAGAATACTGTGCCACATTTTAGCATTTAGTAAGAACAGCCCTGACTTGAGACCATTTTTCCATCTACCACCAACCCTCATCCACGGTGACCAGCTCCTACAATTTCCTATGGCCCCCTCTTCTTCTGAAGTGTGCCCTGAGAGGTCAGCAAGGGGCTTCACTAGCATGCATGTGGCTCATTTGTTGGCTGCTCTCTCATATCCATAGCAACAATACAATCATATGCAAAAGAAAACACAAGTTAAGACACCAATTCCTAAAATTAGGAGCAATATTTTCCACTCAGAACCTATGACCCAATCCATTGACTTAGAAAGTGCCCTGGGCTGGGGGACAGATCACTCAGGTGATTGACTATTACTCCCGTGTGATTTAGCAAAGATGGTACATTGGCAGGCTCACCAGGTATGAACACAAAACGTTCTGCTTGTACAATGACA
>NW_005871219.1:0-17945 GCF_000147115.1 Myotis lucifugus | reverse complement strand
AACATAGGGATATATATATATATATATATATATATATATACTATTTATAGTATATATATATATACTAGAGGCCCGGCGCACAAAAATTTGTGCACTCAGGGGGGAGAGGGGGTCTCTCAGCCCAGCCTGTGCCCTCTCGCAGTCTGGGACCGCTCAGGAGATAATGACCTGATGGCTTAGGCCTGCTCCCAGGTGGCAGAGGGCAGGCCCAATCCCTAGGTGCAGCCCCTGGTTGGGCTCAGAGCAGGGCCAATTGGGGAGTTGGGGTGCCGCCTACTTTCATACACAGAGCAGGGCGGATCGGGAGGTTGTGGTGCCACCCCCTGTCACGCACAGAGCAGGGCCCATCAGGGGGTTGAGGAGCTCCCCCCTGTCACACACAGAGCAGGGCGGATCAGGGGGTTGGGGCACCGCCACTGTCACACTCAGGGCAGGGCCGATGGGGGGGAGTTGGGGTGCCACACCCTGTCACACACACAGCCGCAGGGCAATCAGGGGGTTGGGGAGCTCCCCCCATCACACACAGAGCAGGGGCCGATCAGGGGGTTGAGGAGCTCCCCCCTGTCATGAACAGAGCAGGGCAGATAGGGAGGTTGTGGCCCCACTCCCTGTCACACACAGAGCCGCAGGGAGATCAAGGGATTGGGGAGCTCCCCCCTATCAGGCACAGAGCAGGGCTGATCAGGGGGTTGGGGCGCCTTCCCCTGTAACGAACAGAGCAGGGCGGATAGGGAGGTGTGGGCCCCGCCCCCCTGTCACTCACAGAGCCGCAGGGCGGATCAGGGGGTTTGGGCGCTGCCCCCTGTCACGCTGATCCCGGTGCCAGGAAGGCCTCTCGGCTCCGCTGATCCCGGTGCTGGGTGGCATATTACCCTTTTACTATATAGGATATAGGCCTGGTGAACGGGTGGGGGATGGCTGGTTTGCCCTGAAGGGTGTCCTGGATCAGGGTGGGGGTCCCGCTTTGGTGCCTGGCCAGCCTGGGTGAAGGGATGATGGCTGTTTGCAGCTGGTCACACCCCCTTCAGGCTGGGGGTCCCCACTGGGGTGCCTGGCCAGTCTGGGTGAGGGGCTGAGGGCCGTTTTCAGGCTGGCGGGTGACTGAGCTCCCAACCTCTCCTTTTTTTCTTTTTTTTTTTATTCTGGGCCACCTT
Organism: Myotis lucifugus; assembly: GCF_000147115.1. Classification (NCBI taxonomy): domain Eukaryota; kingdom Metazoa; phylum Chordata; class Mammalia; order Chiroptera; family Vespertilionidae; genus Myotis; species Myotis lucifugus. The sequence goes on along the minus strand of NW_005871219.1, from coordinate 16,791 downwards.
TAGCTCTGAGGCTTGGCTCCAGCTCTGAGGCCTCGGCTGCTGAAAGCAGGTATCTGGTTTGTTTAGGTTCTATAATCAAAACACTGTTTCAACTCCAGCTCTGAGATCCCGGCTGGCTGAAAGCAGGTTTCTGGGGTTTTGTTTAGCTTCTATATTTGTAACAATGTTTCAACCTGCAAGCTCAGAAGCCGGCAGCAGCAGGCGGGGAAGGTTGGCTTCCTCCGTCTCTGAAGCAATCAAGCCTCCTATTTGCTTCAAGCTTCCTGGCTGCCGGCCGCCATCTTGGCTGGCAGTTAATTTGCATATTGCCCTGATTAGCCAATGGGAAGGGTAGTGGAGGTATGGCTAATTACCATGTTTCTCTTTTATTAGATAGGATGCTACTCTTGTTCAATGTTAAAATGTATGAGACCAACTAGAAACAGGATGAGCTTGACAAGAACTCAACAGGACAAGAACAGCAAAAGGAAAAAAAAAAAGAGAAAGAAATGTGAAATTGACCAAATAGTGTAAAGAATGGCTAAGCCTCTCTATTTGGGGAGACAGAGCTTTTGTTATGAATCCCGTCTCCTTAACTTGCTACAAGTAAATAAAACTACCCTGTGACAACCATGTCTCCTTCTGGAATAGGACACCCCAAGGGGAGAAGCCCTTGAGTTTGGTAACAATATGATCCTAGAGATCAGCCTCCTGGGGTAAAGAGCTAAGATGAAGGAGGGAAAAGTGTGGATCTGCAGATGTGAATTAAAAATACTTAGCACAATAGAGATTTTTAAGTTACAGTCAGGAACATTTTTGGATGGCACCTATGAAAGACAAGAGAGAAAATCAAGAAGAGAATTTGCAACTTCCAAACATCCATGTGTTACCAGACAGGGACTGGCCCATAGTGTGTGAGTTCTTGACTTGGTGCAGGAAAGAAGATGTTTATTAAAGCAGGGGACAGTGAAAAAAAAGAGGGTTTAGGGTAGAAGACACAATAGGAGAGAGCTGAGGTGGGGCTGCTTTGGCTCCCTAGAAATGTTATAGGAAAGAAGTGAGTCAAGGTGGGGCTGCTTCAGCTCAAGTCGGGGAAAAGGGGGCCTTGGAGACCGGATCAGGCGCTGAGGCTGGGTGCAGCTGCCACTGCCCACTGATCCCTGGGTTGCAAGTGCCTCATGGGGACCCATAGAGTTTAGGAAGAAATAAAAAGTTCATGCCTGGTACAGGGCATGGGCCTGTGCTAGAGCGAGTTTTTGTCCTGAGGATTTTTTTTTCCATTTTTTTCCAATCAGCTGTCCAGGTGCATTTTTAATATGCTGATACATCAAGATAAGTGTATAGGGGAGTTTTGGATTATGCTTTGGTGTTTTACTGTTTTATTTTATCGTTGTTGTGTCTGGCTTTAATGGCTTTTTGTTATTTTTCCCTGACTTCATCTGCCATTGGGTTTAGCTGGCACAAATCACATGAATTGGGCCTTTGTGCTCTACTTCCCAGACCAGAGTGATTAAACTATGTATTCTCTGGGGAGGGAGGAGACATATAAACCATTTGCTCTCAAGTGCTCTTGTTTGGGGAATATAAGGTCTTGTGATTAACTAGCTGGCTACAAGCTTCCCAAACAGTTAATTTTTTCATCTCAGTTTCTCTATTCCATTTGTCCAGGAGTTTTTCTCGCTTCTTACTATCCTGCCTCACACGGACCACAGAACCATCTTGTTGGAGAAGCCTGCTGCTTCACCAACAAGGTGCTCAGAGACGTGGACTGAAAAAAATGTCCATCACCGGTGGTGCTAACACTTGACACAGGCAGGAATCCTCATTTGAACTTTCCTAAATTGAGTCTGTGAACTCTTCATAATATATTACTGCCTGATTATACCAATTCTGTAATTTCTTCAGTTTGTTAGCATTGTGGGTATTGGTGATGAGTGAGCCAGGAAGATGCTGGTGGTTGCTATCACAGCATAACAAACCATCCCAAAGCCTAGTGGTTTAAACCAACAACACTATTTTTCTCATGAATCTGAAATCTGGGCAGGATGCAGGGGGGTGGCCCATCTTTGCTCTTCGCTGCTTCATCTGAGATGGCTCAGTTGGCAGCTGGAGAATCTGCTTCCATGTTGCCTCATTTGCATGGCTGGCAAGTGTTTCTGCTGTAGATGAAAGACCAGCCAGGGGAGTGAGCCAGTGACTTCAAGTCTTCTTCGCATGGCTTCCTCACCACATGGTGGCGAAATGCCAAGCCCACAAACCCTAGGGAGCAAAGAGGCATTTTCCCTATCTCACTAGTTGTCAAAGCAATTGCAAAGTTCATTGAATTTCACGGTAGGGGAAAAATGCTATCATTCAACAGAAGGAAAAATAAACTCAGATTACAAGGAGAATGGGTGGGATAGAATAGATTGTTCTAGTCATCTTTGGAAAATAGATTTCACCACATTAACAAATCATAGTAAATTAAGAGACAAAAATAAAATTTACATCATTTCCAAAACATATTCCATATTTTTGAAAGTGTATTCCAAACCATATTTACAACATCTTGAAATATATTCCTTTCAGCTTCTTTCTCAATATTTTTAATACGTTCATTATACTTCTCCAATAAGGAATTTTTTTTCTTCTCCATTTTTTGCTCTGGTATTTTTCCCTGAGCAAATTGCTCTTCAACTAGTTTAGTTTCCTTCTTCAATTGCTCAGCATAGATTTTCTTCAAGGCTTCTGCCTTGTTTTTCAGCTTTTTGTCTATGTCCTTGTAGATGGCTTCAGAAAAGTGAAGCCCTCTGTTCTTCCTCACCGTGTCCTCTATCATCTTCACCAGCTCTTGCAGTTGAGCTTCCTTCTCAGCCTCATCTACACTTTGGTTATTGAAGGCACAGCAGCGGTTCTCACACTCCTTGATGATGTTTTTCAGGTTTACGTCTGAAGCTTCTATAAACCCAGACAGTGTCTGATCACCCAAATCATCTTTGCGAGTGAACAAGACGATCATGTGCTTCATGGCTGACTCCCCAAAGATGACCTTGATCAACGCAACTGTTTTCTGCTCCTCCTCCGTGTAGCGGCCCAGCTGTAGAACCAGGATGATGGCGTGAGGCCCAGGACGGGAGAGGAAGACACACTGGCTGATTTCCTCACAGGTGGTCTTCAATGTCTCCTTGGTGTCAAAGAGCCCTGGGGTGTCCACGACAAGAAGGGTCCTCCCCTTCCAGTGTCGACTTGCACTCTGACATGCCGTGGTAACAGCGTGAGGAGCAACTTTAGATTCAAATTTTCTTTCCCCAAGAATGGTGTTTCCTGTTGCACTTTTTCCACTTCCGGTTTTCCCCACCAGAACAATCCTCAGAGTGTTGTCCTGAAGGCCAGCCATGTTCTTTCAAGAGGCTCTGAGATGCAGGTACCAACAAGACCTTAAGGAAGGAAATACTTAGGTAAGTGGGGACCATTCCCAAACCTCTTTTCTTCAATCTTGTCCTCCCTGAAAATTTGTAATGGTCTATTATTCATATAGAAGAAATAATAAATTTTTCACACAAAAGAGTACAATGTCCAGGTGCTTTCATAGGAGAACTCACTTAAACTTCTACAAAGCTGATCATCTCAATGTTATGTGAATTATTCCTGATCATATAAAAAAGGGGGAAATCTTTCCATTCTTTCTCTGAATCAAATGTGATATTGATCCTAAAGCTAACAGAGATTTAACCAATAAATAAAGCTACAGGTGCATCTCATTTGGAAATATTCATACCAAAATTTGTTGTTACAACACATCTTATTAATAGATGAAGTAAAAAATTACCTAGTGCAGTCAAGACATTTGACTGAATTCAAAAATAATCCATGTGTAAAGCATTTTATACATTGAAAATAATTATCTAACATGATCTTATATAACTATAAATTTAAATTTTTTATCATCACTTTCTCCCTATAGCTGAGAAAGAGTGGATAATAAAGTTAAAATAGCAGGTTATAAAGTTTTTGGACGAAGAAAAAGCAGGTACTTCTCTAACATTATTTTATATAACTGTAAAGTTGAAATTTTTGTCATCACAATTTTTTTATGCAGGTGAAAAATAGTGGAGTATAAAGTTCATTTGGATGAAGAAAAAAAGAAAGTTACTCAGCACCATCGAGAAAAACTATGAGGAAGGACTACCTGTACCAGGAGTCAAGCATTACATTTTCTATGATTACAGAAGTGTGATGTTGTTGTACGGATAGAGAGAACAGTGAGCCAAAAGCCAAAAATTCAGAAACAGACCAAATTAATCAAACTCTTTATATTCAATTCAATTACACTATTCTACATTTAGATTCAATATGGCAGCATACCACATCAAAGGGACCAAAGATGTTGTAATAAAGTAACTTTGGGGTAATCATATAACTATACAGAAAAAAAAACATAAAATTGCATCCATTGCTTCATGTCAAACAAATTGCAAGCAGATTAGAAGTTTGAATGTAAAAAAAATGCATATAAAGAAAAGAAAAAATATGGATAAATTATTGTAACCTGGAAGTAAGCAAAATATTTCTAAGATTTGAAATTGAGTTAGGAAAATAAATAATAAGGTGAATACATAAAAATATTGTAGATTATGTGAGACAAAAGATGTCTTTGAAAAATTAAAGCAAAAATGTCAAATTCAGGAAAGTAATATTTTTCAGTTTAAAACAAAGGAGGTAAATGTTCCTGTTATACACAGAAAATTAAAGAGTACAGAAACAAAATACCAGCAACTTGATAGAAAAAGGAACAAGAGATGGGAATAAACATTCAGAGGAAAATAAATTTAAATGAACCTTAAATATATCAAAAGACATTAACATACACTCAGAGAAAAATAAAAAAACACAAAAAATAAAGTCACTAAAATATTAATTAAATCACAACTCTATTTCTGAGGTGAGATACTATTTGACACCTCCAGGTTTGGCAAAAGTCCAAAGGTTTGCCAGCATAATCTGTTGGCAAAGGTATGAGGGAAGCAGGTCCTCTCCTGCATGGCTGGTGAGGATGGAAAAACAGTGCAAACCCTACAGAAGGGAAGTCAGCACTGTGCTGCCAAAGTACATATGCATTTTCTCATTCATTGTCAATCCCCCATTTTAATATTTATCCCTTAATTACACTGACAAAAATGTAGAAAGATGACACATAGGGTATTTATTGCATCATTATTTGTATTAGCAAAAGACCAAAAACCTATCAAATGGCCATTAGTAAGGACTGGTTGAATTACCTAAGACATATTCACACATTGAGGGACTATTCATCTGTGAAAAGGAATGCGTTTCTCTATACAAGCATGGAGAGGTCTCCTGGATACATCATTAAGTGGAAAAAAAGTGGAGAAAATAATATAGAGTTGACCTACCATTCTTATAATAAGGAGGAATATGAGCTACATATATAAAATACAGGACATATATTTTTCATATATATGAAAAGGCAATAGCAGGATACTCTGAAATCTAAACCAATAAAAATTTACTTACCTGGGATGGGAGAAGCAGGGTGGAGGGAACAAGGACAGAAGCTGGAAACTGGATGTCTTGGTTACACTAAGATTTCATAGATTTTATCTTGAGACCATGTAGGTAGCTTACATAATTATACAAAAAACTATATTTCAAAATACTAAACCAAAATGAAATGGCAAACAAATTTATTTGTATATTGTGGGGTGGATGAACCATATAAGGAATTGGTCCAAGACACTTAAAAAAGCAATAATTTCATTGGCCATATTTAGTGTTATTAACTTAAGTTTAACAAAAAAAAAAACCTGAAAAAATAAAATTGTTTTTAAAAATCCTATTCTTGTGTGTGTGTGTGTGTGTATGTGTGTGCATGTGTGTGTGCAGTTTTGAAGTCAATTGAAAACGAATAGATATAATAATGAGCCCAGTGACAATGACCATCCTTAGTGCCTAGAGTGTGGTTTTCAAATGCCATTTCCCACCAAAAAAATAGGGTTTTATAAATAAACTACTGACTCTAGGAATCAATTGCTCCCTTGGGAGTGTGCTAGGAAAGCATCTTCTTGTTATGAACATTAACAAATAAAGGGAAAGAATTGAGCATTTATCTTGTCTTTTAGATACCATGTACTTCATGGAAATGAGAGAATGGTTGTAGGGAACTTTTTATACGATTTTTCTATCTAATAACTAAGGGAAGAATGATAGAATTTGATATCACCACTGTTATGTTTGATCGAGCAATTGCATCAATACCCCTCCCCAGTAACTGGCTTTTCAGGCTATTTCACTATGGACTTTCCCTTTGCTGAGACCACATTTCACTTGCAGTGACCACATTCCATTATCTCCCCTCTGGTTATGCATAAAGAAGTCTCTGTCCAGAAAATGCCTGCCAAAAGTTCTTTTAAAGCCCCTGACTTCTGTCACTGGGGGCTGGAACCATCCAGGCTCAGCCACCTGCTGTGAGGATGAACCAATAAATTCCTAATCCCTCACCATGCTGGCCTCCTGCACTCCTTCTTCAGTGACCTAAAAATCACTTCTGACCCTTAATGAAATTTAGGCCATCATTAATGTCAGTTACTGTCAAAGAAAGTGAGACAACTAAATATTATGTGCATTCTGAGGGAAATTTCAGCTGAACCTATGATGTATTTCCAACCAAATAGTCAAACCTGAGTCAGATCAAGACTCACCTTAAATAAAACTTCACCCAAAACACTGGACTAGAAGAGCAGGTGAAATGACACCATGAGAATGTTAATCAACAAAATGTAAACTGTCCGGTTCTTTTGGGATAACGACTTCCTCCTTCTTACACAGAGAAATTTTCCAGAAAGAAACAGGGAAGGTAAGAAAGCTATATATTAAATATAAGAGAAACCAAACAATTGCAATTTATAAATATTAATTAGATCCAACTTCAAACAGTTTTTAAATTTATGAGACAATCAGGGAAATCTGAAGGCAACTGGCAACTTTGTAAAAAATTCTATCTGCTTTTGAAGTCTGATTACGGTCATATTTGTAAATGGTTTCAAATATTTACTGATAAAATGAAACAATGATATTTGCTTCAAAATAATGCGGGGTGGCTGGTGAGTGGTGAGTATATAGATGAAGCAAGATTGGCATCACTTAATAATTGTGGAAGCTTGGTCTAGGTACATGGAAGTTCCTTGTATTGTTCATTTAACTTTGAGTAAATTAACATTTTTCAACAATAAAAATTTGATATGTGTGTAATATAACCATGGCTGACACTCTATACCAAGCACCCTGATAATTTCTTGTATATTATCTCACCTACTCCCCCATAATAGCCTGAAAAAGCTCATTTTTATTATTCTAACTTTTTAAATAAAGACATTGACATGGCTTGAAAATGCTGATACACTTGTCAAGGTCACTGTGCTAACAGGTATAGGGCAGAACAGGGCATCAAGTTCAAAGTCTATCTGACCATGACCTTCCCTCCTAACCACTGCACAAAATGGCCTCCTCTCAGTGTCTTCTCAGACCAGGATTCTAAAATTACATGGAATCAGAGCTAGATCAAGAGAGGGCAGGGAGGAGAGTCCACACTCTTTCCAGACAGAACACTTTTAGGAAGCCTGCAACTAGGGCCATTAAGTGGAGGGTTTCATATACATTGTTCCTGAAGAATAGCCAACCTATACCCATGAAAAGGATTCTGCAAACTGCAGTCCAGATATCCTCTGCCCTTAGTGATGTGGGCAAGCCCTAGAGTTACCACACTCCCTGGGATCCTGCTTCTTTTTCAGTAGAAAGAGGGAGTTAGACAGGTTGTTGTCTAAATTGCTTTCAAGCTCTTAAAGACCTGCCTTGGGGACACTCATTTCCTGTCCAGGGAAAAGGAAGGCTAGTCAGGCATCCCTCAGTGTCTATCAGCGCAGCAAATGCATGAAGGTGCATCAATCAGCACAAATGTGTCCTGTTCAATATGAGACATGTAACATCTATAATAATAAAGTTTAATATGCTAATTAGACCGAATGATGTTCAGACTACCTTGTGGATGAAACTGGGGTTGTGAGGTTCCAGGCAAGCCTCCCCGGCTGGGAGCGCCGGCCGAGGCAAACAGCCCGGGATCGGGGAGTGGGGTGGTTCGAGGGCCAGCCGAAGCAGGTAACCTGGCCTGCGAGGGCCAAGACCCTTGCACAAATTTCGTGCATCAGGCCTCTAGTTGTATAATAAAGCTCCTGACTCCCCTCCCTACCCTCTATAATTACCCTCTGACAGCACCCCCCCCCCTGCTGTGCTGCTGGCACAGAACCTGCTCCTTCCTGGGACCAGAACCCACACCATGTACACTCCATGGACCTACTGCCCAAACAACTCTAGTGCTCAGGGCTGCTTCTCAGCCAGACTCACCTTCTTTTCAACCCGTGGATGAGCTCTCAAATGTTCTCCAAAGACACTCTTCCAACTGCTGCTTTATTTTAACTGTGAAGAAAAAGTGTTTACAGTCTCTTAAACCACTGAGCCAGGAAGCATAGATTGGGTGGAGCCTGTGGAGAAACTGTTTGCCTTTAGAGACAGTAATATTTCCCCTAATTTTGTGGGTGCTTTCATTTTGCCTAGTTGAAAATTTTCTTCCATCCGCTTGCTCTTGTACCAAAATTACCAAAGCTATATTTGGTGTTTTGAGTTACAGTGGTGGGTCCAAAGGCCCTTATTAAATGACATGAATCTTGCCCCCAAAAAGGCAAGCACAGTGTCTATCCCATTCTCTGGTGCAGTGGGAAAATGCAGGGTCATTCTGGAAGAAGAAAGTTGGACATAGGAGTTGGTGTATCCTTGGGTCTTGCTGGAGATGGTATAATATGGGTTTTGAGTCTACTCTTTCAGGAGGGTCTCAAGTTACTTATTCAGAAATTAACGAAACTCAGGTACAAAGCCAAAGGTATAAACCATTGGACACCAAGTAAAAACGAGGAAGGAGAGGCCTGGAGAAAGTCTTCCAATGATCACAATCTCTTTGTTTTGGTTTGTTTGTTTGTTTTTTCATATGTTTCTTGCACAGTTGAAAGTCTACATTACATGACATATAAAGATGCACCCAGGGAGTAGATGCTTCCTCCCTCCCAGCCTTCCTACCTTCTCTCTCTCCAGGCCCAGACAGAGGCAGCTTATCCTAGATTTACCAGTGGATGTATCCAAAAGGATCTGGAAATTATATCCAGGTGAGAGGCAGGCTGTTGAATCTCTCATGGTTGACAAAATGTTCTAGTTCTCCGTTGCATCACCACAAATAGATTAAATTTTGATTACACATTTTGCTTCACTAGATTGAGAAAGTGGGTTAGTCAATGCTTAAGCTTGAGGATAGGTACTAAGTGGACCAGATGTGCCATGAAGTAGAGCACAATAGAGTTACTACCCATGGTGGGAAGCAGATAGATTTGGAAATGTTGGTGTAAATGGCCATATTATTGGACCAATTATTGGTATGAATGACTTTGGTCGCCTTGAAGGAACCCAGGTAACAGTTTTTCTATTTCCAATAAAGACACAGATCAGGACCAGCTACATAATTCATAAGGTCTGGCACAAAAGGAAAATACCAAGCCCGTTGTTTAAAAATCATGAAGAATTTGAAGATGACATTACAGAGTTGTAAACCCTCTAAGCACAGATCCTTGAGCAACCCTATAAGGCACACATCCATGAAGCTCACCTTGACAGGCTGCATATATATGAGACCAGAGCAGAGTCAAAACTGCATCTCCTGATCAAAATGCCTCAACCACTGCCCCAGTTTTGCTTCATTCTCCATATTCCCTGAATGAAACTGGTCCTGCCAGAAGCTGCCTTTTATGTTTTTAGGGACAACAAATTGCTCCTCCAAGCACACTCATAGGTTCCCAAAAGGGAAGAGGGATGTGATTGAAATGGAATCCATAGATGCTATAGGGAATGGAATGCGGGTCTTGAATGGTCCTCGCCCTGAGGTCCTTGACGATGGAGGAGCATCTGGAACACAGCTCCCATCCCTGAACTCTCTCTTAGGACTGACCTCCCTCTAAGAGACATTTGATAGAAGGGATTTTGTCTCATGTCTCCTGTGCTGTTCACTTGGCCGTGCTTCTCATCCTTAGAGCTCCTTTCCACATCCAGCTCTGCTGTGAGCCACCTGTATCTCTGCTGCTGGTCCCCACCTGCAACTCCATGAAGGTGCTCTCCCCCCTCCCAGGATGCTGCTCCTTCCACATAGTCAAAAGAAAAGAGATGAATGTAGAGAAAGACATGGCTTCCTAATTTAAATTTTCCTATTATTCTTTTCCCTCTTTATGTTTTACATCATAGACATACATGTCAACGTGGAAATATGTGGATTTTTTTTCAAGGTTGGGGCTATTAAAATACATTTCTTTAACTTCTATCAGAGTCTGCCTTGTGGAGTTCAAGGCTTTGTATGCTTCTATGTTCTAGTTAAATGCAAAACTCAAAATTATTACAACTTTGCAAAAATAATAACAGGAGGTGAAAGGAATGGTTTCTTGAACTGTCCTGACACTTCCATAATGAACAACTAACCTTGGTATATCAGTTGCCTGTTGCTACCATAACAAATTACCAAACATTTAAAGTCCTGAGACAATGCAAATTAATTTTCTTAGAGTTATGGAGGTCAGAAGCCTGAAATTAGTCTTATGCAGATAAAATGAAGGTATCCTCAGGGCTGTAGGTATCTCAAGGAGAGAATACATCACTTGGTTCTTCCAGCTTCTAGAAGCTTCCAGAATCCCTTGTTTTGTGGTCACATCACTCCAATCTCTGCTGCCATCATCACATTGCCTTCTTCTTCCTTTGATCTTGCCTCCCTCTTCTGAGGGCCTTTGTGATTACATGTAGGACCCACTCAGATAATACAAGACAATCTCCTCATCTCAAAATCATTAACTTCATCACATCTGCAATAAGGTAACATTTATATGTTCTGGGGATTAGGAATGCTTATATAGGGTTGGAAGGTATAATTTTCAGCCTACCACATTTGGATAAGTTAACCTCTCTGTAACTGCCTTTTCTGATCTTTAAAATGGAGTATTGACTTCATAGGGTCAGTGTTTATACCCGGAAGTAGGGTTCTGCTGTAAAAGAAATGCTCAAAATAAGGATGTGGTTGTGGAATTGGGTAATGCATAGATGCTGGGAGCATTCTGGGGCACTTGATAGAAAATGCCTAGATATCCTTGAAGAGTCTGTTGCTGGGAATTTGAATATTAAAGGTGAGATCTCAGTGATCTCAGGACAAAGTGAGGACCATGATATTGGACATTTGAAGAAACGTTATTTTGATACAACGGGGGAGAGAAGTCACTGAGTTACGTTCTACAGCTGGGTGGAAAGAAGAGCCTGAAAGCAATATACTTGCGTTTCCAAGGACAGTTTGGAGGGTATAGCCTGGTTTCTCCTTGTAAAATGCAACAGTCAAGAAATGAGAGCAATGCATCTATAAGCCAAGGACCTCCAAGGGTTGCCAGCAGCCACAAGGAGCTGGAAACCAGCAAGGATCCTCTCCAGCACCTTCAGAGAGAGCGTGGCTCTGCCAACCTTTTGATGCTGGAGCCCTAGAACTATGGGCCATAAGTTTCTGTGGCTTTAAGCTACACAGTTAGGGGTACTGTGTTACATCAGCCCTAGGAATCTCACACAACACCTTTCTCCTTCCTCCACCTTTTCTTCTGCCTTCTTCATGTTTCATCCACTCAGCATCCCAGAGATTTTCCCTTATGCATGAGCTTGTGTTTACTAGAATAAATCTTCCCACTGCCACCCCCACATCTGGCCCAGGTGGACCACAGGGACTGCTGATGAGTGAAGTTATCGCTTTCTCAGAAAAACCTTTAAACTCTGCCTGACCCTGTCTCTCAGCAATGCCTCACTGCCCAGGGCTCCCTACCCTATAATTAGCTCCACCACATTCCCTTTAGTTTTACAGTTTCTGAACTCAGGCCCCTTACTGAAGAAGTTAGTGGTTCTGAAAAGTATATGCAGCACCAACCCCCGCCCCCAAATTCTTTCTCTTTGAGAGAGAAAGTGGAAAAGAAGGGCTCCTGGACTCTTAAGGGAGAGGGCAGACTACCAGGCTGGTATGAGCACAGCAGGTACCGAGACCAACTCTTCCTGAGAGCATGCTTCAGGCCCACTGGCAGGAGCTCCCAAAGAACAACATATTCACACAAAAGAATAAATAGTTTTACAAAAACTCACAGACAAAGACAAGACAACAGTATGGTGGCTACTAGCAGAAAGGAGGATGAGGGAGTATAGGTGGTAAATGGAGTCAAATATATGGTGATCAAAAGAGACCAGAGTTTTGGTGGTGGGAACACCATGTAATATACAGATAATGTACCATAGGCTTTCACACTAGAAATACACATAATATTAATAACCAATGTCACCCCAATAAATTTTAATTTTAAAAAGTATAAATAGTTTCATCTAAAAAACAAAGTAGGGCCTCATTCTTTGCAAAGTAAAACAAAAAGAGCGTTTGGGCATTTAAATAGGAGCCACCTCAAAAAGAAAGAATTTGTTTTTTTTTTTTTTTGGTGCTGCATATACTTTACAGAACCACTAAATTCTTCATTTAAACAGGTGCCACCTTCCTCAGCTGGCAGCACACAATGCTAATGTATCTGACAGTGTGTCCCCTTCTGTTAACATCAGTGACACTGGTTTTGTTCCATGAGCGACAGAGTAGATTCTCATATTAGCACATCAGCACTAGTGTCTGCCATCAACACGTGAAATGCAGTCGGGAAAGCTATGTGGGTCTGGTTCTGCCACTAGCAGCATCTATGATTTTGGACAAAATAATAACCCCTCTGAAGCCTGGAATCTCTACAGATAAGAAGATCGATAAGTGTCAGATCATCTCAGTCTGATGCCTTCCAAGGAATTACACCATACACCAATATGTGGGCCTTGCCCCATGAGAACAAGTCCTCAGACTCTCCCACTGGTTTGAATCCTGAACTCTGGCTGTTTACCCGCACTTCCTCTCAGATGTTCATTGATTATAGTGATAAACCTGTGACAGGGAACAGGTTTCCTCATGGAAGACCACTTGGAGGGACCAGTCCTGGGGCTCTTGGCTTGAGGGTCTGTGTGAAGGAGCAATATCACTGCGGGCCTCTGCTCCGATGCTTTGAGTGCCTGGGGTCATCAGAGTCATGTATAGTTACAGACAGTGACAGATCCCAGCCCCATCACCATGTGGCACCAACAGCTGGAAGGCAGGAAGCAGGGAAGCAAGTGTGCTTCTCCCCCAGTCTCTGCCACTCTCAGCACACCCTCCGCTCCCTTCCTTACTCATCTGAAAAGACTTTTTAATCCTCTTTCTCCGAAACTCATTCATTTGCCTGGACAACCCTGAATTCTTAACCCTTCCATGACCCTAGAGGCAGAAGAAGAGGCTGCTTAGAACAGGAATCCAGAAATAAGTCAGAGGCTGCGGGATCCATCTGTTAACATTCAGTCACTTGCCTCTTTTCTGGGATTTTCAGTTTGGTTTCCACAATTTCTGATGTTATCTGCATTTCTTCCTTTTGGGTTTAGTTTGATGTCCTTATGTGCTTTCTTACTACTGATAAATGCTGTAAGTACATCTTTACCAAGGGGCAAAGGTGCAATTTTAATGTATATCGGAGTGTATCACAGCACAATTTTCTTTTTTGCTTCTCATAATCCACTCAATTTCTAAGAAATGAGCTACAGGATGTTATTGTAAATGCACTTGTGCACCGGAAAGCATGCATCCTGCCTCCACCACAGCACTTTCCAGTCCTCGCTTCCTCCTTGTTCTGTTTAAGTCATCTCTTAAAGTTTTGGACACAGCACAGGCTAGAATGGCTAGCTTGCAGGGCCCATGTCCCCTTATCTGTGCCTGCTGAAGTGTTTAGAGGGGTGAGAAGATAAGGCTTGGCCAAGAAGAAACCTCACCATGGAGATCACCCTGAACAGTGTTTAGGATCTATTCGGAACTCTTCTGGGGTGGTGCTGGCCTGAGGATAAAATGGAGGAGTTCCCCTGTGAGTCTCCAAACCCTCACCTGTTCCTCCTCCAGAGCAGGCACAACACCTAGTACTTTGACTCTGACATGAGCCAAACAAAACAGATTCTACTCTGAATTGAACCGGTGCTCATGGATGTTGCCATCTTTCAAGTTCTAATGATGACATTCTCAAAGCTTAACATCTGAATAAACACCTAATGCAGCCTCATTGTTTTGGAATATTTCTTGAAGAAATATCACTTGAAATTAGAATTAGGGGACTCATTTCTGAGGTGAGAAAGACCATAAATGACTATTTGGAAATATAAGGAGACACTAGCATTTCTCATGTCCTCTGCAAGTATAACACATCTGCATTGATTGGAAAGCCAAGGACTGCAGATAAACATAGCAACTTGGAAGGCTAGGGAGCTGTCAGCTAGGCCCCATTTATCAATAGTTCATTGAACCCCACTGAACAAACACAAAAGAAAACTAAACTATACAAAATCTATGCACTTAGCAGGAAGGAAGAGGAGGGAAAATAGCAGAGTAACCACCATTTAAGCTAAAACTACTGAGTGGGTTTCCATTTTCAGACAGGATTGTGAGGGGCCCTGCATAGTTATAGCTGGTGGAACAACCATATCTGGTGAATTTTTTTACAATTAAAGTCTCTAAAACTGCCCTAAGGTAATATAGCAAATGAAGAAATGTTAATTTTTTACAATGGACCAAATTTTAGTAACAAGCGTATGCTAATAATGGTTTATCAAAAAGATAAATTTAAAAATAATCCCCTTTACTGTACCATCATAAAGAATAAAATACCTAGCAGTTAATTTTACCCAAGAGTTAAAAGACCTAGATATTGAAAACTAAAAGGTACTGATGAAAGAAATTGAAGAAGGCACAAATACATGGAAAGATATTTTGTGCTTATGGATTAGAAGAATTAATCTTTTTCAAATGTCCATACTATTTGAACTGATCTACAGATTCAAGGCAATTTCTATTGAAATTCAAATGGCAGACAACAAGGGAGTGTGTACATGAGGGGGACGGGCAATGGAGGGATAAGGACACATATGTAATACCTTAATCAATAAAGAAATTTAAAAAAATCAAATGGCAATTTCCACAGGAATAGAAAACAAATCCTAAAATTTTTATAGAAACACAAAAGTTCCTGAATAGCCAAAGCAGTCTTAAAACAGAATAACAAAACTGGAGGCATCACACATCCTGATTTAAACTACATGACAAAGCCATACTAATCAAAAGTGTATGGTATCAGCATACAAACAACACATTAATCAATGGGAGAAAACAAAGACCCCAGAAATAAATGGTCAATTAATTTACAACAAATGAATCAATAATATACAATGGGAAAAGGATAGTCTCTTCAATAAATGGTGCTGGGAAAACTGGATAGCTATGTGTAAAAGAATGAAATTGGACTCCAATTTGACACTTTACACAAAAATCAACTCTAAGGGGATTAAGACTTGAACACATGACCTGAAACCATCAATTCCTAGAAGAATACAAAGGGGGTGAGCTCCTTGATATTGGTCTTGGCAATGATTGTTTGAATTTGACACCAAAAGCAAGGAAACAAAAGCAAAAGTAAGTGGGATTACATAAAATTAAAAACCTTTTGCACAGCAGAGGAAACTATCAACAAAGTGAAATGGAAATCTATAGAATGGGAGCAAACCATATCTGATAAGGGGTTAATATCTACACTAATGAAAGAGAAATATGTAAATTGGCCATCACTCCACTACGCCCACCAGCCAATCAGGATGAGTATGCAAATTAACCCAACAAAGATGGTGGTTAATTTGCATACACAGGCACGGAGCAAAGACTGAAGACGACTGAAGACGGCTGAAGATGGCGGCAGCCACGGAGCAGGAGCAAGCAGGAGGCTTGGGTTGCTCCCGGCAATGGAGGAAGTCAAGCTTCCCACTGGCCATGGCCTCTGTTCAAGGAAGAGCTGGAAAAAAAAAAAAAGGAGGAGCTGGCTTCCGCTCAAGGAGGGGATGGGAAAAAAAGGAGGGGCTGGGAGCCTGGTTGCCAGAGTGTGTGGCCAGCCTGGAAATGGCCCTCATCCCCTTACCCAGGCTGGGCAGGCACCCCAGTGGGGACCCCCATTGAAGGGGGTATGGCCAGTGGGAAAGTGGCCCTCAGCCCCTCACCCAGGCTGGCCACACCCCCATGGGGTGAGGGTCCCCACTGGGAGGCTTGGCCAGCCTGCAAACAGCCATCAGCCCTTCACCATGCTGGCAAGCACCCCCGTGGGGACTTTCCTTGAAGGGGCATTGCCTGCCTGAAAAAGACCCTCAGTCCCTCACCCAGGCTGGCCAGGCCCCCATGGGGTGAGGGGTCCCCTCTGGGGGCATGGCCAGCCTTCAAACAGCCCTGTCAGCCCCTCACCCATGCTGGCCACGCCCCCTAGTGGGGACCCTTCCCCCATGGGAGCGTGGCCAGCCTTCAAACCACTGCAGGCTCCTCGCCCAGGCCACCCCATGCCCTAATAGAACCCCCACCCTGATCTGGGACACCCTTCAGGGAAAACCAGCAGGCCCCTACCCGTGCACCAGGCCTATATGTATACTAATAAAAGGGTGATATGATAATTAGACTGGGAGACCTTCCAGGAGACCTTCTGGACGCTCTTCTGGACAAAGCCATAGTGGCTGGCCTGAGATAGAGGCAGTTAGAGGCCAAGAGGGGAAGCCAGTTGTGGGTGATCAGGCCAGAATGGGACA
>NW_005871218.1:2846130-2895728 GCF_000147115.1 Myotis lucifugus | reverse complement strand
AAAAGTCCTTGATCCCATCACTGCCAGAAAGACTTTGTGACTCTTTCCAAGGGAGCACCAGTATTTAGGCTACTGCTTGTTCATCACTATTAACAACTGCTTCAAGGTTGAAGAACAGAACTAGTTGTCTTCAGGACTACAGTACCTTCACCCTAACTTGTAGACCACAGGAGAGGAAAGATTCCCTTGGAAAAAATGGTGATTCCTTCCTTCTCAGCTTGCAACCTGAGTTGAGTAGCTCTAGTCTGATGTCATCTCTTTAGTAGGATTTTGCTGAAAGTGGTAGAGGTTATCATATGACAATATATAAAGTGTTTGCTACAGTTTATCCTAGTCCTACAGCCTCAGCCCATTGCTTGCATTCCAAGTAATGCAGACAACGATGGCCTCAAATATTCTGCTGGTATATAACAAAGATCACAAATTTTCCAGTTCAAAAGAATCCCAGTCCTTATTGCCAAGGTACCATTTCTACCAGCAAATCAGTTCTACACTTTAGGATTGCTTAAAGCAGTGGTTCTCAACCTTCCTAATGCCGCGACCCTTTAATACAGTTCCTCATGTTGTGGTGACCCCCAACCATAAAATTATTTTCGTTGCTACTTCATAACTGTAATTTTGCTACTGTTATGAATCGTCATGTAAATATCTGATATGCAGGATGTATTTTCATTGTTACAAATTGAACATAATTAAAGCATAGTGATTAATCACAAAAACAATACGTAATTATATATGTGTTTTCCAATGGTCTTAGGCAACCCCTGTGAAAGGGTCGTTCGACCCTCAAAGGGTTGCGACCCACAGGTTGAGAACCGCTGCTAAGACATCACTAGATTGAATACCTTTTCCATCTCTATCCACCAGCACTGCCAGTTGGTGGTTGTTCCCCACTGCTTCCCCCAAAGCCATACGCTCCTTTTTAATTGCTTCAGGAGAGTTACTGTGTATGCAGGGTCAAGCAGGAAACAATGAACCATGTGGCTATTTGCCTGCTGAGCAGCCAACAAGGCTCATGCCCCAGCTAACTGGCTCATGTCTGTACAACTGCCCCTTGGTACACGAGCCTCAATTTCAGGCCTCAATGAAGTTACAAATCACCACATCAAGGTCCACCATGGCCAGTTGCACAGAATTGACACCATCATCATTAAATTTGTAAATATTTGTGGATTTACTGAAATTCCCCATTTACAGATGAAGAAACTGATATTCTGACAGGCAAAATGACTTGCACAGAAATACATAGCTGGTAAAAGGCAGATCCACATCTTAAATTTATAACTCTGAATTTACACTTAGTACACACACATACATGCACACAAACATATATGAATGTATACATGTGTGCATATGTATATGTCAGTGTGTTCATGTGTGTATAATATCAACCTGAGTTCATATTAGTGGGACCATTATATCTCTATGTGCCCTCAGCTCAGAGACTATATTGCCTGATGCACAGAGAAGGGGCCCCTTGAGATGGGCTCTTTTGTGCTGTGGGAAGCAACAGAGAGATGAGGAACTGGATGACACTGGGCTATGTGTCCCTTACCAACCACAAGCTTTTATTTTTAAATCCCATAGATAAGAAAGGGATATATAGATAGAGGTTGAGGGGTCATTTTTCATGTGGGACTTTCTCTGTCACCAGGGCACATAAAAAGTGAGTAGGTCTTATAGGAGCCTAGATTTGAACCAGCGGAGAAGAGGGTCATTTTCTCCATCTCTGCACAGAACACAGCCTGCTCTGGCCCCTGGAGGACTGGCTGCACTGGGAGCATCAGGAGAGGGCAACTTGACCAGGATAATTGTCATTCTACTGGTGCATATGAGCAGCAGTGGCCCCAGTAAGGTTATCCTCAGAGAGGTTCCTAAGTCCTAGGGTACTAGAATACCAATAATGAGCTCAGAGTGAAAAGGGAACACACAGCATACAAATGGTAATGTATAAATACACACCAACGGATAGACTGGTTAAAGACAACACTAGATTCCAGAATGCTTTGGAATGCTTCCAGAAAATGTTCAAGGCCCTAGTGTTTTACCTGAACACGTAGAATCAACTACCAAGAAAAACTGTGTCATTAGTCCTGTTGAGATCTCATGTGTATCCATAGTCTAGAAGAGCCTCAGTATTTTGGGGTTGTATATGTACACACACACACACACACACACACACACACACACACATCCTCTTGGACTTGTACATTCTAACAGATTTATATTATACATAAAAATATTTTTGATAAACTGGTAAGTGCTCCTAATATTACTTTCATTGTTACCTTATTTTTATCAGCCAGGTGTTCATTCATTAAGCAGATATTTATTGAGTATTGATTACACAAAAAATAAAATGGTGATTAAGAAACAAAATCTCAGCTAATATAGAGATTGTTGTAGTAATTAGAAATAACCACTTCAGGCTAGTTTTTGTAATTTTGCATGATATGCTGTCTTTTGACATTATATATATATATATTATTTCCAAAAAAATGTATGCACTTTGAGTAATTATAAAGGCAGTGTTTATTAAAATACATTTCAGTTTCAAAATTGAGCTATCAGCTGTTAAAGTGTTTATACATTTGGGGGGACACCCTATATTTGATACAAATTACAGAAACTATAAGTGTTTACCAACTCTCCCCACTACAATGGCTTCCTATTTTAAGTTATAATAATAAGTTTATTCTCCCTATATAAACTTATTAACATAGGATTGAAAATTTCCACCATCAGGCCTTAACCTATATTAGTATAACAGCATTTCTTACTGCACATTCCACCTTATATTCTGATTCACCAAATAGTAATACTTAGCTTTTTTGTTCAGACATGACAATAATTTTTCTTTTTGTCTCAATGTTTGATCATATTTTTTCTCTCTATGCAGATTCCTTTCACATAATCCTCAAATTTATGAAAATTCTGCCCATCTTTTAAAGTCCGAAGCAAATGCCTACTTAATGAAGTCATGCTTTATTCCTGTAGTGAGAATATTATGTTTTCTGCTCCTCTCTTATAGAACCATCTCATTATAGTAGAGCTATGTGTATATTTTTTTTTTTAAATATATTTTATTGATTTTTTACAGAGAGGAAGGGAGAGAGATAGAGAGTTAGAAACATCGATGAGAAAGAAACATCGATCAGCTGCCTCCTGCACATCTCCCACTGGGGACGTGCCCGCAACCCAGGTACATGCCCTTGACCGGAATCGAACCTGGGACCCCGCAGTCCGCAAGCCGACGCTCTATCCACTGAGCCAAACCGGTTTCGGCTATGTGTATATTTTTTGTCTTGCACATCATATTGAAAATTCCTCGAGGAAAAGATTTAGCATAGGTCATCTTTGCCTTAGTATTTTTGATATATTAAATTGATGTAAAAAGTCAAATTATCAATGTTATAAACAAAAATTTACCTATAAATCTGGTTTATACTCATTGCTAGTTCTTTCTTCACTTTTCTTTTTTTCATCAATGCAATAATAGTAATATTCTGCTCAACTCTTCGGACAGGGTTCTTTATATTTGTGTGTCCAGATCAAACTTTGGATCTGGAGTGAACTGTTTGCAATTTAACATGTACCCAATTCAGAACCTCACTGCAATTTCTTTGAATAACCCCCTGCTCAACTCTCATGTCCACCGTGAAAGTCTCACACTTGGTTTCTCTAAATCTCTAAGTTTCTATGTCTCCCTATGACTGTGGGAGTGGCCGACGTTCAGGCTCCAGATCCAGTGTCTTCACCAAGAAGCGTCAATATATCTTCAAATGAACTATGTTCAAATTACGTTAGTCCTGTTAAAACAAAGTTTACTTTTAATCCATACACTTTTTGTAGAAAGGGAAAATTTTATCATAATTTTGACCCCTTCATAAACAGTTTGCTGTGGCTAGGAAATCAACTATTTAAAAAAGGCAGAGAACTTTTTGATTAAGACTATTTCATCTTCCTCTGGGCCAAGAAATATCAAAGGACAACTTCTTGGTAGTGTAACATGGAGAATAAAATCATAAATTTTGAGGAATTACGCCTACCAGTGGAGCTCCAGAGTGTGTTCCTGATCAGCTTTAGCAGCAACAATTCCATGTGTGCCCTTTTCAGGAACACCTATTCGGGATATTTACAACTCAGATATGCAGGCTGATTCTGCTATTATATGCTCTATATATTCTTTTCAATCTTTCCTCTCCCATGGAAAAGTACAAAAATAGATTATATTGAGGTTTCAGGGTATCTCTGGTGCCATAGTAGCTCAAGAACCTTTTTTTTTTTTTAATAAAATGGTAAATGTCCTCTGACTGTCATGTACCGGAGACTAAGCTCTTATGCTATTTAAAATTTTTATGAGATCGTAAATCTGTTCCATAGTCAAGTTACTGTTTTACAATACATTGTAACCTTTTTTATTTCTTACTTCCTCCATTTCCCCAAGCAAATATATGTGAATTTCACTACTTTTATTTTGTTTAGAAAAAAATCGTTATTTTTAATTTGCAAAGAAAATATTTCCCTTTATTTTATTTGTTAGTGACATTTACATAAATTAAGAAAATAACATATTTCTAAAATGATAGGCAACATTTGAGCTGGGATTTAAGAACACAGTTAATATATTTGTGGATAGTACAGTGCTGCCAAGGAGTCCTGAAGGACCCCCACCCATGGGTTATCATACCATGTAGACTCGAGCCCAGCAACACATCCGTAGTGACTTTTCCAAGGATCACGTTTAGTTTAGAATGAAATTTCTCATGTGGTTCAACACCTCTGGGTTTTATAGCACCCTTTTTCACTGTGCAAGCAAAGTCTAATCTGTATTAATGGAAAATGTTTTTATGTTGGGAACTCTAAAGAAGTTATGGAATAGCTTCTGTGTCTCCGAACTGTAACATGAGAGCACGTTTCATATGCTTAGAGCATTTTAAAGAATTTGTAGGTGCTTAAAGTCCTTGATGTCATAAATCCATTTAGCCTTCCTGGAAGTGAGTGACCATTAATAAAGTACCTGTTTTCTAACTGACAATGTCACAAGCTGGACTGAGGACATTTTCTCAGAGTTTGAAAGATGTGTATGTGCATGTGTATTTGTGTTAGAATATGGGAAAGAGAAAGTTTCTTGAATCTTAAGCTCTAGGTGCTTAACTCTACTACAAAGAAAGGTTTTATCAGATCTACAAATTTGCTTTGTGTGCCTGTAATAGATGTCTATTTGTTTGCTTTTTGTTTGTTGTCTTTTGTTTTGTTTTTGTTTTGTTTTGTTTTTTTTTTGGATCCCAAAGATCTATTGTTTGATTCTTGATGGGGACAGGACCCTATCCCACCAGAGAAACCAAGGATGGATAGATTTCCATCCCTGCCATCTTAGAATTTAGAAAAAGGACATACTGCTTAGAGTCAGAAAAATTTTCCAGCATCTGGCATTGAGAACCTTGAAGTGAAGCTGCAGGGATTAGAGGGATTTATGATCCACGGTGCTGGTGATGGAGAATGGAGGACGCTGGGGGAGGGGGGGCAGTCAGTGTCCCGCAGCTTTGTGCAGGCAGCACATCCTGGCCACACAGTATCTGAGAGTTGACCGGTTTGGATCTTGACTTGGTGGCTTCCCAGCTATTTCTTCAGTCTAGTTCTTTATCTTTCCCATTGGTTATATTCGTCCCATATGCTCTTCTTCCACTTGAGTTACAGCTGGTTTGGGTTATGTAGAAGCCAGGGGCCTATTTGGAACTCTTTACAGGCAGTGTGAGCAGCCAGCCCACAGCAGGGTGTGTGTGCTTCTGGGGGAGCCTTCTCAGGAGGCAGGAGGAAGGGCTTCGAAGGTAAAACATTTCATAAGTGAAATGAATTTGAATTCCATTCCAGGTCGGTAGATAGAGGAGTGTGGTATAAAAATAAACCTGAAAGCAGATATAATTGCAAGAAGCCATACTTGGTGATATGGTATAAAGCAGCCGTGGGCAAACTACGGCCCGCGGGCCAGATCCGGCCCGTTTGAAATGAATAAAACTAAAAAAAAAAAAGACCGCACCCTTTTATGTAATGATGTTTACTTTTAATTTATATTAGTTCACACAAACAATCCATCTATGCTTTTGTTCCGGTCCTCCGGTCCAGGTTAAGAACCCACTGTGGCCCTCGAGTCAAAAAGTTTGCCCACCTCTGGTATAAAGGAAACCCTCGGCTCAGAGCCAGAAAACCTTCCTCCACCTCTTGGTGAGGCTGATGATTTCGGGTGAAGTACTTCCCATCTCTAAACAATTGTCCCTTCATCTGTACAAGATAGATAAGAACAACTGCAGAACCTATTTCACAGGGCCATTAAGAAAATGAACATAAGGTAAGTGAATAAAAGTATATGCTTAAAGTAGCCTTACTGATATTGTTACACTTATATTTTATAATAGATGAGTATCAGGCACTTGACCTAGTTTCCATTTTATAATGACTTAAGAAAGTCTTACTTCTTTCCTATAGGTTATAGACTTGACACGGTGGGGAAATGGCAGTCTTTGCCATCAAATGGGCCTGGGTTTGAATCCAGGTTTCACAATGTATGACCTGTGTGACCAGTAACTCAAACTCTCTGAGCATAAATGCTCTATATAACAGAACAGTATAAAATAGAGATATTAATATTAATTTCAGAGATTTTTATAAGGGCAACAACATGCATATTTAATATTACTTTATGTATGTTTACATAATCTACACTAATAAAAGAGAAACATGCAAATTGATGTCACTCTGCTACGCCTACCAGCCAATCAGTATGAGTATGCAAATTAACCCAACAAAGATGGTGGTTAATTTGCATATGCAGGTGCTGAGCGAAGACTGCAGACAACTGAAGACTGAAGACAACTGAAGACTGAAGAGGCTTGGCTTCTCTGCTGCAGCCGGAGCGGAGAAACCTAGCCTCGCTGCTGTGGCCAGAGCTGAGAAGCCAAACCTCGAGACCTGGGTCCTAAGGCCTGGGTCCCAGGTGCCTGAGGAAAACCGGTGCCGGCAGCCAGGGGAAGGAAGGCCTATTGCGTGAATCTTTGTGCAACGGACCTCTAGTTATGTATAAATGAGTACACGTGAGCTATCTCTACCATTTATTAGCATGTAATATGATGAAGCTTATTAACCTCTCTGAAACTTAGTTTTCTGAAATGTAAATTGGGTATAATAATAGAAACTATCTCATAATTTTTTTAGAGTGTTAAATACCTTTATAACATAGAAACATTTAGAACATTATCTGGCATATAGTAACCTGTCAATGACTAATAGCTATTATTATTATTTTTAGGGAAAGCACCTTACACAATATCTGCTGTTCAGTAGACAATAAATGATTCTGTTCATTATTAGTTTTCCTTGCTCACAGCTAAATGGTAATGACAATATCAACCCAAAATTTATTCGTAGAGATCCAGGAGATAAAGTAGAATATACACACTCCTAGTCTGTCCTCGGTCTACTCAAGACAGAGATGTTTTAAGTTCTTACCACCTGGCAGGAATTTATTTGCCATCAACCACGACTAATTTTAAACTTGGATAGTTGGAAGTTGCAGCTGCTTGACTCTCAGGATTGAGCTGCTCCTTCTATCCATCTGCATCACACTTCCCCAAGCATCTGCATTGTGTTCTTGTGTTTACTCACTTATTCTTATCTTCTTCCACAACGTGGACACTTGTGTCTAGACTGTCAACTCCTGTCTGACACTTGGTGGTTTCAGAATCCTCAAGGGATGCTGCTGCTAGGAAGTAACTCTAAGTCTACCCTCAAGATAAGGTCCTGAACCATTGTAGCTATTGTACTGCATTTACCTTTCTTCTTTGTGTGATGATGTGAGATGATTTAATGCCTACATGATGAGATCAAGTGAGGTGAGTGACATAGACATTGTGACCCAAGCACTGAAATACCACAACAGTTGATCTGATAATGGAGAGGACCACTTAATAGGTGACTAAGGGGAGGGGTGGATATGCTGGACAAAGGGATGATTCACATTCATGGGGAGGAGAATAGAGCAGGACACATGAGATTTAATCATGCTATTCAGAGCAATTTAAAACGTATGAATTGCTTATTTAAGAAATTTTTCATTCAGCACTTTTGAACCACAGGTGACCTTGGGTAACTGAAACCATGGAAAGTAAAACCGCAGATGGGGGACCACTGTACATATATTTCATTGGTCCTTGATTAGAGGAATGCATAAAAATAAATACATTATATAGTTTTTGACGGATGGAAATCTTGTCCCTGAGTTGGGTAAAAAGTAGAAACATACAAAAATATGGTTTAAAACAAACTAATGCAAATTAATGAATAATTGTGGAGTAAATTTATATGCATAAATCAATGTCAAACCAAACGTTAGATTCTGGGTTTTCTCAGGAAAACTCAGGGGTCATCATTTACTTTAGAATTTAGGTAAGAATGGCTTGCCCCTAGCCTATATATGCATTGGAAAACCATGTGAAATGGAAGTCTTCACCTTCCCTATCCCCAATGAACCCCTGGTAATTTAATAAATTGTTTGGTCTTTATTTTTCCTTTAGGAATATTTTGCTCTTGGGGAATTATCTTATATATTGTTAT
The DNA here is from genome assembly GCF_000147115.1 of Myotis lucifugus. NCBI lineage: Eukaryota > Metazoa > Chordata > Mammalia > Chiroptera > Vespertilionidae > Myotis > Myotis lucifugus. The sequence continues at coordinate 2,887,118 of NW_005871218.1, read as the reverse complement.
AAGTTCCCTACAAATAAAATATATTGCTAATATTTTGTCAGTAAGTCTGCAATTTGCCTTTAAATATGTTTATGGTATATATGACACATATAAGGTTAACTTTCAACAAGTTATATTAATCAATTCTTTCTTTATATTATTTTTTGTTTTGAAAAACTTGCTCATCCAAAGATAAGATATTGATTTGTTGTTGTTGTTTTTCTCATTATAAAAATATATAGATTTTCATTATAGAAAAAAATGGATATGGTAAAAGGGTACTAAATGGAAATTTGTGTAAAATTTCTCCTCTCAAAGGTAGTTGATACAATCATTTTATGTATACACATTTAACAGTTTTATAAGAAAATTTCAATCATAACTACTATACAATTTATATTCTTTATTTAATATACTGCAAGCATTTTTTCTCAACATAGCCTGTGAAAGCTTGACAATAAGGTTTATTTTTATAGAACACATGTTATTACAATTTTATTTACTCCCCCATGTTTCTCAGTATTATTATAAAGTTTCTTTAAATGAAATTACTCCTGTTGCCCAACATGTACCTGCTGCACAGGCCTGTCCATGTGAGCAGCCCTCTCTCAGTAATCAACACTGTGATCTGAAGCATTAGCCCTTAAGATTTATGATTCAATGCCAACCCAGGAATCCCTTGTTGCTTGAATTCAATTTTTTCTTTAAAATGTGTAGGATAGATAATATTGGATTGGTATAGGCTTATAGTCCACATTTTAAGTGGAATAAATAAAAATGCATTTTCAACCCATTCCAAATTCTAAAACAGAGTAATCTCACTCCTTGGTATTTCCACAAAAGAATTGAAAATTCCTACTCCAATGTTCATATATACTTTATTTGTCATGGCCTCTAACTAGAAACAACCCAAATATCTATCAACTGGTGAATGGATAAACAGGTGTGGTACATCCACAGTATTATTCAGCAACATAAAGGACTTATTGATAACATGCAAAAAATACCATGGATGAATTTCAAAGCATTTCTAAGTGAAACGAGCCAGAAACATAAGACAAATACTCTATTATTCCATTTATATACACTTTTAGAAAAAAAAAGGCTACATTTTAGTGCTAGAAATATCACTAGTTGCTAGGGATTGGGCTTGAAGAAAGCAGACTGACTGTACAATAGATCAAAGTTACTTCATAGGGTTGATGAAATGATTCTTTATCACAATTGTAATTACATGAGTTTATTTTAAAAGTTATATATCAGCAAAAATATTGAAATTATCAACGTTTGATTCCCTCCACCTTTTTTTGTATATTAGGTTTAATAGGTGCCTCTAAGAATCAGAGTAACACTATCTACATATATATATAAACCTAAGCGACCATTACGACCAGTCGACCAGTCGTTATGACATGCACTGACCACCAGGGGCAGACGCTCAATGTAGGAGCTACCCCCTAGTGATCAATGTGCTCCCACAGCCCCTTCCTCCCCGCACCCGCGCCAAGCCCCATGATCGCCCCTGGGGGGCTGGCCATCCAACCTCCCGCAGCCTCTCTCCCGGCAGCCAGATGGCCCCGATGGGCCCTGATTGCTGGCCAGGCCTACAGACCCCACCCGTTCATGAATTCATGCACCAGGCCTCTAGTAATTAATAAGAAATTGAGTCTACAAAACATATTTGGTTTACTTCCCCTATCCAAGAAAGTGAATAACTCTATTTATCAGGTTAAAAAAAAAGTCTTTACAAGTCAAATGGTTTCCATATTTTATTTCTAAAACATTGGAGGATATAATTTATTTATTTATCCACTGAAAGATCATTAAATATTATTTTGATGATAGAGCACTGTGTTTCTTTGACACATAATTCAGAATAAATTCAAATAATTAAATAACATTGCATCATAAAATGTCTTGCCATCCCATCTACTTATCTATATATTAAAATGGAGTTTTTTTAAATGGTTGCATTTATAAAAAATGCAACATAGGATTAGAATGATACTTAAAGCACTCTTATTCCAACAATAAGCACATTCATAAATAACAGTGATATGCATCTATATTATGCAATGTGTATATTTTAGCAAAATATACATTTCTAATGTTGTTTGTGTTTATTACTCAAGTTTTTTACTATGTGGATCTTTTGATCAATTGTGTATTAATTATTATGATGAAAAATCAATCCAGAAGTAAAAACAATTTTAATATTTAGACCCTATGTTCAGAGGCAAATGAAAACATCAACATGTATATTCATTTTCATTTCTGCTGCAGACTAATGAAATAGAGATTGGTAAAAAAATTTAATGAATAAAAAATTAAAATAAAATTACATGAGGCAAGTGGGATGAAAATATAAATTCAAGAAGAAAGAAGAATTTTATGTAAAATTCTGTCTCTGAGAGATTCTTCTATTTTTAAGTGGATATTGTTACTAAGGCATTTAGATTCTGTTTATTCTATTCTATTTAGGTTCTATTGGATACAATTTCAAAAGGGATATAACAGTTTTATTTTAAAATGTCAATGTTTCCAAAACACTGGAAATTACATTTGTGGTAACTAACTACTTACAATAAAACATTTATATTAATTTAAAATGTATGAGTGGGTAGTTTTCCATAATTATTTTAGAGGTTATTTGAGAAAAAATCTTTAATAGTGATGATGTGAACCACGTAACATGTTTATTCCAACAATATCCTCCAAAATTGAAGACTATCCATATGGCTATTTTTACATATTATGACAAAACAGTGGAAATCTTTTATTTTCTGAATTATTTAAAATTTGGTAAATATATTTATTTTAATTAACTCATCAGTTTGTTCTGGTTATAGTAAAAGTGCATCATCATTGAAGACAATTTGAAAATATTAAAAAGACAAATATATTAAAATATAAAAATATAACCTTCAATCTCATGATCAACCAATAACCTCATTTTAGGTTTTTAGGGATGCCCCTTGTGTGTGTGGGGGGGGATGAAGGGGGGTGGGGAGGAGTGTTTACAAGCACACTTTTACAGCGCCTTGTTTTTTGTTTTTTGTCCTTAACATATCATGAATGTTTTTAAAATTATTAAATATTCTACATAAATTAAATGTTACTTTGTGTACAGTTTTTATATTATTTCTAAGGAAGTTAAAATTATAAGACTCGTATGACACTGGTTCATTTTAGCCTGCCATCAAATAGACAATAGAAGAACATTTAAGTATAAGATGTCATATTATTCTATTATTAATTTACTAGAGGCCCAATGCACGAAATCATGTGGGTAGGGTCCCTAGGGCCTAGCCTCCTGTGATCAGGACCATCTTCTGTCTGTTTGCCAGTCCCCAGGCAGAACGCCACCTCCAGCTCATCCCCAGCCTCTCGGGGGCTCAGACCTGCAGGAGAGCAGGCACCGGCGACTTCACCTCCAGCCGCTGATGGAGTGTTCTGCCCGCTGGGGCCACTCATGTGGGCGCCACTGCCACTGGCGCCACTGCAGGTGGGGCTTGAGGCGCTGACAGAAGCTGCGGGCGCACCCGTGACCTACCCACCCCGGTGTGAGCGGCCCCAAGCGGGCAGCGCGTTCCATCAGTGGCCAGCCTGGCGCACGCCCATGGAGGTGAAGTCCCTGGTGGCAGCTTTCCCACAGACCTGAGCCCCCAAGCAGCCAGGGATGAGCTGGTGATCCCAACATCCTGACCGCCAGCCCGGTCTTCCCGCCACCAACCCTGATTCCCCCGTTCACCATCACTGATGCATCGGAGCCTGGGGCCAGGGCAGGGACCAAGAGGTCAGCCATTCAGCCTGCTCACCAGTCCCCAGTCCCACCCCGCCCCGCTCCCGAACAGGGGGGAGGGACAGGGACAGAGAGGTGCTCAATGCCCCTCATGGTGACTAGTCATTTGGTTGTCATGGTCCTCATGGCCACTGGCTTTTTATATATGTAGATATGTAGTTACCTCTAAGTTTCACAAAAACCATATTTAAACAGCTTTACTTTTTTTTTTTTTTAGTTCAGAATAAAGCACTACCCCATCATTTCTCTGCAGGTAAGAATTTAATATGTGCCCTAGCCAGTTTGGTTCAGTGGTTAGAGCATTGGCCCAAGGACTGAAGGGTCTCAGGTTCAATTCCAGTCAAAGGCTTGTACCTAGGTTGCAGACATGACCCCTGGCCCAGGTTGGGGAGTGTGCAGGAGGCAACCAATCGATGTGTCTCTCTCACATCAAAGTTTCTCTCTGTCTCTCCTTCTCCCGTCCACTCTCTCTAAAATTTAATGGAAAAAAAAATATCCTCAGGTGAGGATAAACCAAAAACTTTTAAAAAATAATTTAATATGTATTTATCTCCTTCAAATTTTAAAGAAAGTGTATTATTTTTTTCCTGAGTCATTATATATTTGTCTAATGTTTTGTTGTTGTTGCTTTGACCACAAAGATCAAGTCAGTTTAAAATTAAATGTTTGATGAGTGATCTTTATCTTTCAAATTTTGATTTTTTGAAATAGTTTCTCAACAGTAGTATTTATATATCTATCACCAAAGACAGAAACCTAATCTAGGTAAATTTTTTATTCTTGTCGTGGTGGTGGTGGTGGTGGTGGTGGTTTCAGTGTTTGTTCTGCCTAGATATTATCAAAATTGCTTGAAAGAATATGAGTAATTTCATCTGCACAATCAGATTCTCCCTTTCCTTCTCTCTCTCTCTCAACTATCTACACTAATAAAAGAGAAACATGGTAATTAGCGTACAACCGCTACCCTTCCCATTGGCTAATCAGCATATCCTTATGCAAATTAGCTGCCAGCCAAGATGGCGGCCGGCAGCCATGCACTGAAGCAAACAGGGAGGCTTGCTTGCTCCAGTGACTGCGGACTCCAACGTTCCCCGCCTGAATTGCCGGCCTCTCAGCTGCAACTCTAAGCAACTATGTTGCAAATATAGAAGCTAAACAAAACCCCAGAAACCTGCTTTAGTCAGCCAGGCTTCAGCCAGCCGGACAGCAACATTGTATCAATGTTTTCAGCAGTGAGGCCTCAGAGCTAAAGCTGGCCCAGAATAAAAAAAAAAAAAAAAAAGAAAAAAAGAAGCAGTTGGGAGCTTCAGTCACCCGCCAGCCTGAAAACGGCCCTCAGCCCCTCAGCCAGCCTGGCCAGGCACCCCAGTGGGGACCCCCACCCTGATCCAGGACACCCTTCAGGGCAAACCAGCCGGCCCCCACCCATGCACCAGGCCTCTATTCTATATAGTAAAAGGGTAATATGCCTCCTGGCACCGGGATGAGCGGAGCAGTGAGGCCTCCCAGCACCGGGATCAGCGTGACAGGGGGCAGCGCCCAAACCCCCTGATCAGCCCTGCTCTGTGCCTGATAGGGGGGAGCTCCCCAATCCCCTGATCACCCTGCGGCTCTGTGTGTGACAGGGTGCGGTGCCCCCCCCCCCCCCCCCCCACGGGCCCTCCTCTGTGTGTGACAGGGTAGAGCCATAACCTCTCCATCGGCACTGCCCTGAGTATGACAGTGGCGGTGCCCCAACCCCCTGATCAGCCCTGCTCTGTGGGTGATAGAGGGTGCGGCGCCCCAACCCCCTTCCACAGGCCTTGCTCTGTGTGTGACGGGGGAGAGCCATAACCTCCCCATTGGCCCTGCCCTGAGTATGACAGGGTGCAGCGCCCCAACCCCCTGATCGGCCCTGCTCTGTGTGTGACAGGGGGCGGTGCCCCAACCTCCTGATTGGCCCTGCTCTCTGCATGACAGGGGGGAGCTCCTCAACCCGCTGATGGGCCCTGCTCTGTGCGTGACAGGGTGAAGCTCCCCAACCCCCCTGATGGGCCCTGCTCTGTGAGTGACAGGGGGCAGTGCCCCAACCCCCTGATCGGCCCTGCTCTGTGAGTGACAGGGGGCAGCACCCCAACCCCCTGATTGGCCCTGCTCTGTGCGTGACAGGGGGTGGCGCCGCAACCTCCCCATTGACCCTGCCTTGAGTGTGACAGGGGTCGGTGCCCCAACCCCCCAATCGGCCCTACCCTGAGCATGACTGAGGGGGGCATCGCAACCTCCCGATCCGCCCTGCTCTGTGCATGACAGGGGGCGGCGCCCCAACTCCCCAATCGGCCCTGCTCTGAGCCTGACCAGGGGCTGCACCTAGGGATTGGGCATGCCCTCTGCCACCAGGGAGCAGGCCTAAGCCAGCAGGTCGTTATCTCCCAAGGGGTCCCAGACTACGAGAGGGCACAGGCCGGGCTGGGGGACCCCCCCCCCCAGTGCACAAATTTTTGTGCACCGGGCCTCTAGTCCTATATAATAAGAGAGGAATATGCAAATTAGGCCAGGACTCCTTAACATCTTGACTGCTGGGCAGGGGGCGGTGGGGGGGAGGGGGGAAGGGGGCCTGCCGCTGGGCCTATGGTGCCTCCTCTGGAGTTGGGGAGCTAATGACCGAGGGGCTCCAGTTCTCCTCCAACAGACCTTTCCAGCAGGCATGGGGTTGCTGAGACCCAGGCCGGGCCTCTGGCCACAGATCCACAGCTTCGCAGAGACCGACTTTACCAGGCCGCCTGAAGGCCATGTGGCTGGGCCGCAGGGTGCCCATTCAAGATGTGACAAAGAGAGAAGGTGCGGAAGGACATCCAGAGAATGGGATGTGGGGGTTCAAGACTCACTTCCTTTGGGCTTTGTCCTTCTTGGCCTTGGTCCTTTGGGCCTGGAGCGCAAGCACTGCAGGAGAGAGGGATGGATGAAGGCCGAATGTGGAAGAAAGGTGACCCAGGTGAGGGTAGAGGCCTAGCAAAGGTGCGAGGCCCGACTGCGGGGTGCTTGAGGGCTGGCTCCCAAGCGAGTGCCGCCGCGGCTTTGGTGAAGCGGCGGCCAGGAGGCGGGTGAGGCCCAAGGAGCGCAGAGTGGCGCCAAACCATCCCTCTATGAGGACACCCCACACAGGCGCTGCCTTCACCAGCAGGCTCTGGGCGACATCTGCAAATGCGACTGCAACCTCTAACATTCTGGGCAAAGAACTGACCCTGTGCCCCTCTGGGTACCAGGCTTGCTAGGAGTGTGCTATCACCAATGCCACAGATCAAAGGCAAAAACCTGGCGAGCGGGGTGCCCCGGAGGGGCTTTGGGCCCTGGGCAGGGGGCCGGCGGGTGGGGATCTGCCCTGCAGAGAGCGAGGTTCTGCAGTGGCCCCGAGAGGCGGGTTGGCCCCGCAGGGAACAAGGGGTATGGAAGGACTCCCAGGTGGACCCGCAGCCCTGAGGTGGGGGTTGAGGGGCGCCGAAACCTCAGTGGAGGGGTGCTGCACTGCAGGGTACCCGACTGACTGACGCGATTCAGAGAAGCTCCCGCACTAACCGGGCCTCACCCGGGCGGCCTTCCCACTTCAGAGGCGGTGACTCCTGCTCCCACCTTGGTCCAAAAGCAAGCCCGTGCCCACCCTGCCCCGCGGTGAATGCAAAGCCTACCACCTGCTCTGGAGAAGGGGGGGGGGGCAGTAAAGAATGGGGGCAGGGGCAGGGGAGAGGAAAGAATGTGGAGCATCCCCAATGAAGAGGTGCTTGAGAACAAGGCTCGGAAGCCTGATGGGAAAGTTTGTTCTGTTTGCCCCCAGTCTGCCCCTTAGGAAGGGCAGAGAGCACAGCTGTGAGGGCTCCCTGCGCTCTGAGTCAAATTCCGCAGCCAACTGGAATTGGCCTCAGTTTCCTGGTTTGTAAAATGGATTAAGCGTGTCCCAGTGCCTTCGCTGAGCTTTGAGGGCCAATTGAGATACTATATAAAGAAAATGAGGGAAGAAGTGAGAAAGAAAAGGAAGGGTGAGCAACACAAAAGGAAGATTGGAAGGAACATGTAAACCTATTGTCACTTAATAGGGAATGTAGTCAATAGTGTTGTAATGACGGAATGATGCCAGGTGGGTACTGGAAATATCGGGGAACACTTTGTAAAGTATATGATTGTTTAACCACTAATATAAAACCTGAAACTAATACAAAATAATATTGAATGTGAAGAAATGAAAATAGGAGTGAAATTTTTATAAATTTCAAAGTAAAGGAAGGAAGGAAGGGAGAGAATAAAAATAGTGTTTTTCATTTTACCATTTTATTGTCTTTTCAGTACATGAAAAAGACAGTTGTCTTTATAGGGTGCTTTTATACTTTTCTAAGTCATTATCTCATTTGATGTTCAGGGCAACTTAAAGACAAGATAATTATTCCCTCCACTATTCAAAGAAAGGAAAGGAAATCTTGGTGTCTGGCCCCAATGATTCAATCATCAAGCCCTTATTGTAAAGCAGGTTTAGTGAAATTTTCTGTGAAGGGTCATATCTATACTAATAAAAGCCTAGGGGTGATCAGGCCATCAGGGGAGGGCAGTGGGGGCAATCAGGCCAGCAGGGGAGCAGTTAGGTGTCAATCAGGATGGCAGGGGAATGGTTAGGGGGCCATCAGGCTGGCAGGCAGAAGTGGTTAGGGGCAGGCAGGCAAGCGGTTAGGAGCCAATGGTCCCAGATTGTGAGAGGGATGTCCAACTGCCGGTTTAGGCTCGATCCAGGCCTAAACCGGCAGTTGGACATCCCCTGAGGGGTCCCAGATTGGAGACAGTGCAGACCAGGCTGAGGGACACCCTGCCTCCCCCATGCACGAATTTTGTGCACCAGGTGACTACTTAATTATAGATGCCAAAATTTTTTAAAATCATGTTTCCCTCTTGGTTTTTACCTTATTTTATCTGGTTTACACATAAAGAATATCTACAATGTTTACACATTAAATATTCGGTCTCTTTAATAGTATTATTTTTATTCTTTTATTCTTTTTCTTCATTATTTTGGGAGAACACACATTATATTTTCATATTATTTATTTTTCTTTTCTTCTTTTTATGTTATGCTGACTGGGTAACTTTTTCAATGCAGAGTTTTATTCTTCTACTGAATTTCAGTGCCAATATCCCTCAGTTTCACCCTCCCCCCTTCTTTTTATTGTTATTTTTAATCTAATTTTACTTGCTTTGCACCTCTTCTTGTTTTTTCTCAGTCTGATTTCTTCTATAACTGTCTTTCCCATTCTATTTACCATTTTTGCTCATCTTATTGTGAATACCAAAAAGGTTTTATGTTGTTGTATTCTTTTAGTTGATCAGTTTCAGAGAGCTGCTTTCCTCTCAGAATTTTTCAGAATAATGTTTCTTCTTTATTTGCATTATGTTTTCATAAATCTCACCTGTGTTTTATTCTTCTACTCATCTTTAAAAACCAAGAAATTCTATGCAAAAGTGATATTTGCCAGTAGAAAGGTGATGAAGATCTTCCTGGGCTCCATTCACTGCCCCCTTGACCTTAGAAAGTCTAGTCAGAGGCATTACACAGGGAGGATGACAAACAGCCCAACTCATAGATATGTATCCTATCTCTCCTGTTCTCCCCTTACACAACTTCTGAGCTGAAGAACTGTCTGTCTTCTCCAATTCTACTGCTGCCTTCCTGGATTTTCTGAAATTAGAATATATCTTTTAAAAAGCTACCATTATGTATATCATAGTATTTACTCATTAGTACCTCATATATAATATGTTGCTAGCATTTGATAAAATTAAGCATACTATATAAGAGTTCTCTCTCATACACACACACACACACACACACACACACACACAACTATGTTTTATTAGCATCTTGATATCCAAAATGCAGTACTTGCATAATAGAAGGATGGTTAACAAGGTTTATTGTTGATATAGAAGACTGTTTAAATCAAGTTGTCTTTGTTAATAAGTATTTTATAGAATAGAGGTACCATGATTCTCAATTGAAGAACTAAGTAACCATTCTCAAATATTTTTACATTCAGTTTATTTCCAAAGTTTCTTGTAGCTAGTTTCTATTCCTGCTAATTCCGGAGTAAATACCTTCATACACAGAGCTGTGGGTCCTTTTTAGATATTTCCTTGAGAAAGTCTCACTACAGTGAAAGGTAAAGAACATTTCAGAGTCTGTTCATATTGCCCTGTTGCTTTCAAATGGACTCTCCTGGGTATTCCAGGCATCAACAAAAATGAGCTGTCTTGTTTTATTGCAAAATTGCTATACTTAAAAAAAAAACAATTTCAAACATCTTTTCTTCTTCCCCCATGAGAGATTAAGGAACCATCATTTTTCTCTCTAGTTCTCTTTTAGGAGAAATATTGCCATGCCAAACAAACAGGAATGCATTTTCCAATTCTGGTTAAAATCCTGTCTTACTATTGGTTTCCTATAGCTTAGACAAATTTCTCAGAAATTTCCATGAGCTGTTGCGAATGATGGCCTTGGTGAGAATAGCCCAATGCTGAAAGGTTCTAAAACAGTACAGTATTTAGAGAAATGTCACTGTTACTTTGCACCTGAGAAAACTAAAAGCAAGAACACTAGTCTTAGAGTCTAAAAATGAAAATAGGAGGCCTATTTTCTATCACTCATCCAAACCATTCCGGTTTCGGGTTTCTGACCTTCCCACTTTTGTTTATTATAGTATTCTGTTTGTCAATAAACCTAGATTAAAGTGTTAATTGGCAATTAATTGATTTTTTAAATCGCAAGAAAAGGCATTAAAACTATTTTTGAACACGAAGCCTCTTTGCTCTCAGCATAGTCCATCCAGGTCACACAGTAGGTTTACGCTATATTCCTTGGAATTTCAATGGGTTTATAATTATTGATGTCATGTATGTCAGCTGACTACACACTCAGAAGCCAGAGGAAGCTATTGTACTTTTCAGTACACATTATTCAGGAAATTGCTTTCTCTGCTCACACTTTGGCTGAGCAGCTTCAATTAAATCTTCTTTGGGGAAAAAAGCACAAGGAGATTCTCCAATGGAGGACAAAAAGATTATATATATATATATCTCGATAATTTTTGAGTTTCTGACTTAGCACAGCTTGTACTATAAAATGGCAGATTAGAAATCTAGTTCTGTTGATTTGGGCTGTTGAATTTAAACAAAATAAACTTACAAAAAGCTTTGTGTACTATGTTCTTAAATCAAAATCCACATAATAGAAATGTGTTCAACTTCTCTCTTGGAAGAGATACCTGAGTTGATTAAAGCGCGTCTTCCATCCTTTTTATGGATCTTGGTTTGGTGTAAAGATCTGGACCTTTGCTTCCTTTGGGGAAAAGGCAATGCGTCTTTGTCATGTCAACACCTGCTGTTTGGGCTATTTCAAATACAGCAGGTAATTTTGTTCCTGGTAGAGTTTGTAATTTCTGTCTGGAACAGAAAGTAACAAATTCCTTAATATGAAGAGTGGGCCCCAGATACAACTCCGTTTTAGGGCTTGTATAATTTCAAGCTGCTGGTGGAACAGATGTCTTTCTGACACATGATTTTTCCTCTCAACTGTTAGATAGGACAAGGGCCTCAGGTCTGGCCAATTTTTAGTAAATGCTATCCTTGCTAAATATTAGAATGTAGCACAATATTGTTCAGATGCCATTGTATACAGGATGAACTTGACAGGACCCCAACCCCATAGCCAACTGCAAAGAAAAAAAATCAATGTGTAATTGAACAGATATTGTATATTAGCAATATGTAAGCCTCCCTTGGGGGGAGATAGAGCTGTGGATGTGAATCCTCTGTGTCTTTTACTTGCTACAAGTAAATAAAACTACTTATCCACAGCCAGGTCTTGCTCTTGAATAGACCACCCAAGCTATGAATCCCTTCACCCATTAGTTTGGTAACACAACTTTCCTCTAATCCTGGACCTAACTGAATTACTTTACATTGCATATTAATGAGCATCAACCTGTGATACTTTCTTTAAACAGAGAATAAAAATAATAGTTTAAATTAGGTAAGGATATAAAAATAAACTACTTTGATATAACAATAATAACTGATTTATAGCTTGTGACTTTCTATGAAAGTCTAATGTAACTTTGAAAATAGGGGCATTTTATATTATGAATTTCCAATCAGAGTTCAGATCTCTAACATGGATGCAAAAAAAAAATGTGGGTGCTCTTTGTCATCATCTCATCCATCTCTTCAGGATTCTACCTGGTGCTTCATGGATTCTACAGCTTAAAAATCCCTCACAAGTTCTCTATTGCTGTAAGAATAGGTCTGAACCACTTAGCACCACAGACAGACTCTTGTAATTCAACTTTTCCCAGCACCTCAGCTCTCTGTTCTATCACTTATCCACAGCTTTCTGCATGTTAGTGTGAACTCCGAGGATTAAGAAGGCCTCCTGATGGCTACCTGGGCTCACACAATAAATACATCCTATATAATAAAAGCCTAATATGCAAATTGTCCCCTTGGGCAGTCATTGACCTGGAGTTCAACTGACCAGGAGTTTGACCGCTTGCTATGACATGCGCTGACCACCAGGGGGCGGCACGGAACATGGCAGGCATTGGCGACGCAGTGCTGGCAGCAGGCGGCAGTGGAGGCGCTGCTGGCCCTGATGGGCGCCGACAAGAGCAGGACCGCAGCGGGATGGTGGACCAGGTGAGCAGGTGGCTTCAGGCCAAGGTGGGTGCGAGCGGGGGTCAGATTGCCCTGCTGATCGCCCTGCGGACTGCAACCAGCGGTGGCGGTGGGGGGTGGGGCAAGCAGCTAGCAACAGGCCAAGGCAGGGAGCCAGGTGGGGCTGGAGGCTGTGGGTGTGAGCTAGGGCCTGGTCTCTGCAGACCACCCCAAGGGACCCCACCCATACACGAATTTCATGCACCAGGCCTCTGGTACATAAATAAAGCAGAGCCTAGCGGTCATTTCCACACAGGGGCCTCTCACCAAACTGTACTTCACCAAGACACCTCTGGACTAAATTGCCTGCCTCTGTGCAGATAAACTATCTGCCTGCATTGTGTTTCTGCCTCCTGAGCCAGCCCTTACAGAGGAATTCCTGGAATCCTATTTCAACCAATAGGACAGAGGCTTCCCCCACCCAGTCAGAGCTGCATCTCCCTGATTGATCAGAGTGGCTCTAATCTGACCAATAAGGACCAGGAGCGGGGACTTCTGTCCCTATAAGCCAGTTCAGCTCTAGCTCCCAGAGCCACTTTCCATAGAAGACTGCTTAGCTGAAGAGGGGCCTGGCCCAGGGGCAGCCTCACCATGTGCTGTTCTCATAGCAGTCATGCTGGAGCATTAGTGAGCTGCTCCTCAGCAGTGCTGCTTTCACAGTCATGCTTTGTTCCCATGGAGCGCTTTGCACTAAAAAAGTTTCCTTCTTCACTGCACCCCAAATTGGGGATTCCTGTTGGCAGGTAAATTGATGCCAATGACCATTGGTTGATTAGCCACACCACACAGCACCTTATTTCTTTCCCAAACACCTGTGCTTCCTACCTACCTTCTTCTCCCTTCCTCCTTCAAGACGATGTGCAGGGGGCCACGTTAAAAACTCATGTACTTTTATGTCAATCCCCAGTTCCTAGGACTGGTTATAAGTCACACACTAACCCCATCTCATAGTTCACCTTTATCTTTTCATGAAAAAAGGTAGGGGGATTTAGTTGATTTACTTGAGGGTAAGGCAATTGAGGCTAAAGATAAGGCAAATATCATTAGGTGCCTCCTCAAATTCTCTTCTTCCTTCAAATTAACAGTATTTCAGTTCTATTTAAGGTTGTCACAGACTCAGCCCTTCAGTTTCTCTCTCTCTCTCTCTCTCTCTCTCTCTCTCTCTCTTTTTTTTTCTAATTGAAATGCACACAAAGGTTCAGAACATAAAGCAGCCATTGGCAGTCAAGGGAGACCATCATGAGCCAAAGGCATCTATCTACTCTAAGTGTAGCTGAGGGGAGAGACAAGAAGGTCCCAGGTGGCATCACTGGACTGGAAAGGCCCGGTTTGTCCACACTGGAATGTTTGTTTATAGCGATAAGTCAATTCCTGACCGAGAGCTTCAGTTGTTGGAACTGAACACATGACTAACTGATACAAAGGGCTCAGCAGAAATTTGGATATTATAATTTTATTTAATTGTCAATAATTTTCCTATGGATTTTTCTATAATCCATCACATTTGCTTGCTCTACTACCCTTCATTCTCAGATTTTCTCTTTACCTACCTCCCCCTCATTCCAAGTCCACTCAGTTGTCAATATTTAGTCCCTACTGAACCCCTAGTCATTCACCTAATTGCCCATGAGACTTACTCTCCTTCCTTTGATTTCTCCCAGATCCCAGAAACAACTTCCTGATGCTGCCATCAGTTCCTCACCTCACCCCTCTACCTCATGTAAGAAGCACCTGCCCTTGACACACGGGTCCTTGGATCACTTTGCCTCACTTGATTTTCCTCTGGCCAGAGAGGGGATCCAATTGATTGAGGGCTAAAAAAACACACCACAAAAACAATTTCCAATCATGCCTAAAACTGGCACTTAATGGCTAAAATAACTTGTATTTAGAACAGACTGATTTATCTTCCTTTTCAAACTTGTGAAGTCCTATGTTGGAGGTCAGCTGTCCTCTAGCCTGTGGAAGAATAATGATTCTTTACAGCTTGCTGGATGACTCTATCTTCATTTTAAGATGAGGGACTATTTCAGGAACTGGTTCAGTGACAAAAGCGATCTTTTGCCAATTTCAAAGATAAACAGCCTCAAGCAGTCAAAATGATTTCATAAGTTTTCATCAAAAGCTATAACTCTGACTTGGACCTTTCATTAATAATGGCTCCAAAGATTGAGTTAACACATCTGGAACAAAATGCAAAGGGACAGTATTTCAGAAAATATATTTGAAGAACTTAGCAGCCATGCGGAATTACAGGACAGTGGTTCCTAAATTTTTATAATTTGCAGACTTCTTTAGAAGTCTAGCCACAGACTTGGCTACCTACTGCATGGATTGTGCTACCCACATATTTTCTGAAGGAGCTACTTCTTCCCACAGATGCAGATGATTATAGACATTTCCTGGGTGCAACAGGGAGCCCTGATAAGCACTTGATTTGGGGGAAAGAGCAGTCCCTCCAGAAAAGTCTGACAATGTGACTCCATATAATCAAAGATGACAGATTTAAAGATGTATGCTTGATTCATGCCAGGTAAATTAGAATCCTTCCCTGGAATGAGGATTTATAACTATGATATTTCAGTTGCAGCATCGATATTTTCTAAGAGGAGAAGTAAAAATTCAAAAGTTGTTACAGCTGAGATCTGTAATTTGGGCCAAAAAGCAAAAAAAGTAAGTCAAGAGAGAGATCAAACAATATTAGACATTCAGAAAGAATCATAAATGAGAAATGGAGTGAAATTATTTCTCAGTCTCCCTGAAGTACCCTGGCCTTTGGTTGCAGTCCATCCCTGAGTCTTGTTTATCCTCAGCCCTTACAGTATTTAAAATGTCCTTATACCTTCATAATAAATTCACTCTCTTTGCCAAATTTGGTTCCACTGGATTCTTTTATAGACATAGTAAATTTATGTTTTCTGCAGCAAATGCCCTTTAAGCAAAGTTTACAGAAAAAATGTTTTGTTTCAATAAGACAGAACTATTTTCTCTCATTCATTTATTGAAAAAGCTGTTTTCTATAAAGCATGATGCTATGTTTTTAGGCGATCACAGCTGAATCACACATGAGTTCTGCAATCAAGGAACACATAGGGATGTAATACACATATCTCAATAGACAGGCACATGTGGAAAGTTGTGAGGGCCATGAAAGGGGCAGAACCAACATGCCATGGAAAGTGATTATTTCCTACAGTGATCTAAGAAGAATTCAGGAATTGTTGGAGTTTGAGTTTTCATGTGACCAGTGAACATCATTTGGGTATATGGGGTTAGGAGGAAAGGAATTCTTGGTAGAGAGGATGTAAACAGTACTGAAGATAGAAAGAAGGAAGGCATACAAGCAACAGTTCAGTTTCACTAAAGTAAAAGGTTTGCAAGAGACTAAGATTAGAAACATAGATTTGGGCCACATTAATGGAGGCTTTTAAAATTTACATAACACATTTTGACTTTATCATAAGCCATAAGAAGTCAATAAAGATTTTTGAGGCAAGAGTAACTCAGGAACAAATCCAAGGATGGACTATAGAAAAATGGTCCAATGAGAAAGCTAGGTCAGTGCTCCATTTAAGTGGTAATAAGGACTGGGGAAGAAAGACTTTTCTTCAGCAGCATCCTGAGGGTATCAATGTCATTAAGAAAGAGTAGCTTCTTGAAGGTCTCTGTCAAGGTGGGCAGCAGACATACTTCAGGAAGAGGCTGAAGAGGTAGGATGGTTTGCCCTCAATGGTGTGAGCCAATGGATGCACTGTTAATAGCTGGGAGTCTAGTTGCCAGAGAAGGGATGTATAGGAATCATCTGGATAGGATATCAATGAGAACAGGAAGGGAGGCAATACAGGAAGGGTTTTTTATATAGTAGAATTATAAAGTAAAGGGATTAAGAAAACAGGAATTAGACTGAAGACATAGAATGCAAATCCATATCCAATTAATATTTATTAATTGCCTATAGAGTTTGAGGTATATTCACAAATGAAGTTACATTTGAATGTTATCAACATATTATAGACCTAGAGAGGATGAGAAACTTGACTAAAATAAACCTATTTTAAGTGGTAAAATTTCAACACCAGTTTTCTGTCTTGATTAATTTATTTTAATCCTTTGTATCATCTCACATTACCTCTCATAAAAAATAGGAGAGGTGAAGAGGCATCAACATGGAGCTAGAGTATGTCTTAATGGGAATGTTAGTGGAGAATATTATATTAAGCAAAATTAGCCAGTCAGAGAAAGACAAGTATCACATGATCTCACTTATATGTGGAATCTAATGAAGAAAATAAACTGAGGAACAAAACAGATCCAGAGATATTGAAACATGCAACAGATTGACATATTTCAGAAGGGAGGGTGGGACAGGAAGAGATTAAACAAAGAATTTATATGAATATATGCGTAGTCCATGGACAAACACTAGTGCAGGGGAAGGCCTGGGGAGGGAGCAGGAGTGGGATAGAGAGGGTCAAGGCGGGAGGGGGAGGGACAATTACAATACTTTCAACAATAAAGTTTAAAAAAATAGGAATGTTGGTTCCACTGAATAACTAGCCCTCTTAAACCAGCTTCTTCAAATGCTGAACCCAGATCAAAGTAATTTCCAGTTAGGCCACTGGCTGTTAATAATCAATAATTACACGAAATTAATGAATAAATGCCAGAGGTAAGAAATTACATATTTTGATATTGTGTCAAAATCAATAAAACGCAACTACCAGATCATTTTTTTCTCAGTTTCATAGCTTGTTAATTTTGTGACTATTCATTTGAATAACTACATCTGAAATATGAGAGTAAAGGCTAGTGGCCATTTATTCCTGTATTATAAATGCTAAATTCCAGAAGTGTGTGACACCTACATGAATATAAAACAAAGTTATTGTAATTAACGTTATTACCACGAATAATAAATAAATTTATAACATCTAATATGTAAATACTAAGCAAAGCATGTAATTTGTTTCTTTTTTAAATTAATCTCACATTCACATTAATATGATTTATGTTATTATAATATACACTATGCCTCGGGAATCAGAGTGGGGATGATTAGTTCTTTATGTGACCTTAATAACAAATAATGTGCTAACCAAATCATAAATATCGACTAAAATTAATTTATATTCCTGATATTCTTAAAATTGCTTCCTGAATTTGAACTTTAATATAATGAATGAAAATAAGCATAAGTGCCATGACATATTAAAATGTCAAAACAGAGGACACCTGCAGTCATAGTTCAAGGAATGGATCATAGATCACAGAATGTTAGAGGGAGGAAGGACCTTGGAGGTCACTCAGTTCAATCACTTCATTTTGTAAATAAGGAAAGGGGAGGCCAGAGATGCTGGGGATTTCTCCAGGGTTCAGTGCACAGTTACAAAGTGGCAGCTCCAAGAACACAGTGCAGACCTCCTGACTTCAGCGCATTGTTTTTTTGTGGGTTTTTTTTCCACATCATGCTGCCTAGAGAATCATTTTTCATCATCTTAAAATGCTACCTTATTATTTGTGTTAGCAAGTGAAAAAATAATGGGTATATAGTTTTTATTTTTTAAATAAGAAGAAAGCATTTCCATTATCCACAACAAAACATTATTTACTATAACATGAACTCGGGTGATGGTTTTATGTCTCATACATCCTACAGCAAACAAGCTTTCTAGATTTAAGCACATTTGGTCATATTGATCATCTTTTTAAATGAGCTGCGTTTTTAGTAAAATAAATGATTTGACATGATTACTCATTTTCATGATACAAAAGATGAAATTATTACAGAACTAGAGGCCCAGTGCATGGAATTTGTGCACTCAGGAGGAGGGGGTTCCTCAGCCCGGCCTGCACCCTCTCACAGTCCGGGAGCCCTTGGGGAATGTCTGATTGATGAGGAGGAGCGGGCCTAAGCTGGCAGGCAGTCAGACATCCTTAGCACTGCCGAGGAGGCGGGAGAAGCTCCTGCCACTGCCACTGTGCTTGCCAGCCATAAGCCCAGCTTCTAGCTGAGCAGTGCTCCCCCTGTGAGAATGCATTGACCACCAGGAGGCAGCTCCTGGGTTGAGCAAATGTCCCCTGGTGGTCAGAGCGTGTCATAGCAATCAGTCATTCTGCTGTTGGGTCGATTTGCATATTAGCCTTTTATTATATAGGATTGGTATGTAGCAAATTTGGACATTAAAACTTTTTTTCTATCCAGGTATAATTTTAAAAAGAGAGAGGCATAGATCTTAAGTGTACCCTTTAATGAGTTCTGACAAGAACATACACCAATGTAGTTCACATCTAGAGCAAAATACAGACTATTTTAACATCCCAGAAAAATCCCATTGCGCCCCCAGTCAGTAAATTCACCATCCTCCCATGGAGAAAACCACAGATATTTTGTTGATGGTTTTTTTAAAATATATTTTTACTGATTTCAGAGAGGAAAGGAAAGGGAGAGATTGAAACATCAATGATGAGAGAGAATCATTGATCAGCTGCTTTCTGCACGCCCCTTTCTGGGGATCAAGCCCACAACCCAGGTATGTGCCCTGACCAGGAATCAAACTATGACCTCCTGGTTCACAGGTTGATGCTCAACCACTGAGTTACACTGGCCAGGCTTTGGTTCATGTTTTGATCAAACTAGTTGTATTTATTTTTATTAAATTGTAGGAGTTGCTGGTCTACTCTGGATAATATGATTTTATTGTCATATATAAGCATTGCAAATATTTTCTGCTCATCTGAGGCTTATCTACGTACTTCTAATCTTGTCTTTAATCTTGATGTCTTTATTCTTAATGATGTACATTTTAGCAATTATTCATAACTATTGCTTTTTATGTCCTGACTATGAAATATGTATTTATCTTATGATATTGAACATATTATTCTACTAGAGTCCCGGTGCATGAATGCATGTGCTGGTGGGGGGCATGGCCTGTGGGGATCGGCCCACTGTAGGAGCACCGCTCATCCCAGTCAGCTGAGCAGCACTCTCACTGTGGGAGTGCACTGACCACCAAGGGGAAGCCCCTGCATTGTCTGCCCCTAGGTGGTCAGTGCACATCATAGCAACTAGTCGATCAGTCGTCCTGGTCATTCCACCATTCAGTTGCTGGCTTTTATATATATAGATAGTTTTCTTCTGGAAGCTTTAGATTTTTAGCTTTTTTTTTGTTTTGTTTTGGTTGTTTTTTGTTTTTTATTGTGGTTTTTTTTTTAATCTTAACATGAGGACATTTTTTTCCCATTGCTTTTCAGAGAGAGTGGAAAGGAGGAAGGAGAGAGGAGAGAGAGAGAGAGAGAGAGAGAGAGAGAGAGAGAGAGAGATTGGTTGCTTACTACACATACACATGCTCCTGGGCTTGGTAGCAAATCAGCAACCCAGGTACATGCCCTTGACTGGGAATCAAACCTGAAACTCTTTGGTGCCTGGGCCAATGCTCTAACCACTTAACAACAACACTGCAAGGGCAAGTTTTTGCTTTTACGTTTAGTTCTGAGATACATTTCAAGTTGAAATAGTAATGCATTTTCATTTTTGTTTTAAAAGGTTAAAGAAGACATAGGCAGAAAAATCTCAGACATCTCATGCAGCAGATTTTTCACCAATACATCACCTAGGGTAAGAGAAACAAAGGAAAATAAATAAATAAATGGGACTACATCAAAATAAAAAGCTTCTGCACAGCAAAAGAAAGCATCATCAAAATGTAAAAGGAACCCACTGTATGGGAGAACATAGCTGTCAATGACACATCTGATAAGGGGTTAATTTACAAAATATATAAAGAACTCATACAGCTCAGAAAAAGGAAGACAACCCAATTACAAAATGGGCACAGGACCTGAATAGGCACTTCTCCAAAGGGAACATACAGATGGCCAAGAGACATATGAAAAAATACTTAATGTCACTAATTATCAAAGAGATGCAAATTAAAACGGCTGAAGGTGATAGGAAACCCAGGCGGCAGGCAAGAAATGAGGCCGTCTTTGCCCCGCCCTCCAGCCATGATCGGAGAGCCAGGGCCTTTGCCCTGCCCCCCAGCTGTGATCTGAGAACCAGGGCCACCTTTGCCTGATCCCCAGCCGTGATCGGAGAACCGGGGGCCTTTGTCTCGCCCCCCAGCAATGATTGGAGAACCGGGGCCACCTTGCCCGCCCCCCAGCCGTGATCAGAGAACCAGGGGCCTTTGTCCAGCCCTCCAGCCGTGATCAGAGAACCGGGGGCCTTTGCCCCACCCCGCAGCTGTGATTGGAGAAGCGGGGGGCCTTTGCCCCGCCCCTCAGCCGTGATCGGAGAAGTCGTGCGGGGCAGGGAAGAAGCGGCGCCGGTGGCTGACTCTTCCCTGCCCACCCCCACTGGTGATCAGTGATCAGAGAAGCTGGGCAGGGCAGGGAAGAGGCGGCACTGACAACTAAGTAGATCGCAAGCACCTTTCAAACTGCAACCCCCCTGAGACCAGGTCCTGGGCACCATGTAGATCCCGAGCACCTTTTAAACTGCAAACCCCATGAGACCGGGTCCTGACCACCAAGTAGATCGCGAGCACCTTTCAAACTGCATGGGTAAAACTCCCTAAGACAGGGTCCTGGCCGCCACCTAGATCGAGAGCACCTTTCAAACTGCGTGGGTAAAACCCCCTAAGACAGGGTCCTGGTTGCCACCTAGATCACGAGCACCTTTCAAACTGCAAACCCCATGAGACCGGGTCCTGACCGCCACGTAGATCGCAAGCACCTTTCAAACTGTGTGGGTAAAACCCTTGAGACTGGGTCCTGGCCTCTATGTGCTGCCACGTAGATCTTGGGGGGCCAGCAGCCGCCTCTTCTCTGCCTCCCCCCTTCCATCCCCCACCGGTGACCAAAAAATTACCTGTATTTTTTTTCAAAGTACCTGTATTTTTAATAATTTCTTGACATTGTAAAAGAATTTTACATTATGATCCAAGGGTCATGGGGTGAGGAGAAGGAGCAGCAGAAAAATCCAACAAACAAAAGGGAAACAGAAATGCATGGTGGAAGGGCTTTGAAGGGTGGGTAGGGGCATTGCCCAACTAAAATGCAATTGGTTTGTTACTGAGTACTATTCATGGGAAGACAGCATCCTGACTCCTTCTCTATGCAGCATATTGGGAGTAAATATGATGCATCCAGGTGGAAATATGATTAGGGGTTGGAAGACAGACAGGGAAAGAAGAAGTCATAAATAGACACTGAGAGAGTTACTGGCTTGCTGGCTGCAAATACTGAGTCTCCAGTAGTGATAGAATAAAAAAGTGGGGGATATCTCTGGAAGATTCAAGAGATAGGGGGCAATTCTTCCATGGTTTTGACTTGCCCAGCAGATTTCCACATACACACGTGTACACGCCTATGTTTGCATGCACACACATATACACATAACTGACTGACCTCCCTCGAAGCACAGAAGAAGAAGAAGCTGCCAGAAGAAGAAGCCGCCCACCTTTGGTCCAGGCGCCAGTGCCTACGGCTGGCTGCAGCCCAGGAGACGGACAAGCCACCCGCCTGAGGTCTCAGGCTGCAGCCACCCGGAGAAGCTGCCAGCCCTGTGGTCCAGGGCGCCAGCGCCTGTGGCCAGGGAAATAGGTTCCCTCTTCTCCTACTGCAGTCATTACTTCAATATTCCCCTTCTGAATTTCTCTCCTGTGCTGCAATCCAACTCCACTTTTCATCGGAAGGATACGGAACAGAGAGAGCAGTGTTAAAAGCTTACATTTTTAAGCCAGTAAGGTTGGTACTTAAACATATAAATGGAAAACTAGAGTCCTTAAGGTAACAAAGGCTACCAAGGACAGGGACAGCGCATGACCTATTATATCCAGCAATCCATATGGGGACTGAAAACTTTGCAATGATGACAATTACTGAAGATATGAATCAACTAAAATAGTTGACAGGGACAATTCTTCCATTTTTGAAAATGTCTACATTAAATTTGTTTAAATAGATTTTCATCTGCATAATATAACACATTCTGACAAGACTACCACCACCACCCATGTGGTCAGTGTTGTGCCAATAAATGTTTAATAACTGAGGGACACCCCCCCCCCCAGTGCACAAATTTTTGTGCACTGGGCTACTAGTACATAAGAATAGTCTGAACAAGAAATGAAGAAATTATTTTAAAATACTACTGGGGACACAGAATATTTGAACAAATAGAAAGGTGTACTTTCTTCTTGAATAAAAAGATTCAACATCATCAATTCCCTGAAGTTAACTATTAAATTTAATACTTCCTTAATGAAAATACCAGTAAGATTTTTCAGTTTAATATTTTATTTTACTGTGATAAGCACACCTAAAATGAGATATAACCTCTGAATAAACTTTTGAGTATACAGTGCAGCATCATTGACTCTATGTACAATGTGTATAGTAATCTCTAAACTTTTTCATCTTAACTCAACTGAAACTTCATGCCCTTTGATTTGATTAGTAACTCCCCATTTTCCTTTCCATTCCGCCTTTGGAAAACAGCACCCCATTCTTTCATTTCTATGAGTATTACTATTTTTAGGCTACCTCTAATATACGGAATCATGCAGTATTTGTCTTTCTGTGACTAGCTTACTTAACTTAGCATATGTATTTAAGGTTCATCCATATCCATGTTTTCTTTTTTAAAATATATTTTATTGATTTTTTACAGAGAGGAAGGGAGAGGGATAGAGAGTTAGAAACATCGATGAGAGAGAAACATCGATCAGCTGCCTCCTGCACACTCCCTACGGGGGATGTGCCCGCAACCAAGGTACATGCCCTTGACCGGAATTGAACCTGGGACCCTTAAGTCTGACGCTCTCTCTATCCACTAACCCAAACCAGTTAGGGCCATCCATGTTTTTTGCGTATTAAGAATTTCCTTCTTTATTAAGGCTGAAAAAATCCCATTGTATGTATATACCACATTTTTTTAAAATTTATTTTTTATTTTTATTTTTATTTCTTTTATTGCTTAAAGTATTACAAAGAGTATTACATATGTCTCCTTTTTTTCCCTGCCCTTGACAATCCCCCGGCCTCCCCTACCCCCCAGTGTCTTATGTCCATTGGTTATGCTTATATGCATGCATACAAGTCCTTCGGTTGATCTCTTACTCTGCCCCCCCTCCTGCCCCCTAACCCTCCCGGCCTTCCCGCTGTAGTTCGACAGTCTGTTCGAGGCAGCTCTGCCTCTGTATATACCACATTTTATCTATTCATCTGCTGGTGGGAATTTTGGTTGATTCCACATCTTGGCTATTATGAATAGTACTGATATAATCATGGAGTGCTAATGTCTCATTGAGATCCTGATTTTAATTCTTTTGGATAACTACCCACAGTGGAATTGCTGGATCATATAGTAATTCTACTTGTAATTTTTTTGAGGACTCTCCACACAATTTTTCAGAGTAGCTGGTTCAAATGCACCATTTTGAATTCCCACCAAAAATGTACAAGGGTTCCAATTTCTCTACATGCTTGCCAACGCATGTTGCCTTTTGCTGTTGTTATTGTTTTTTATAATAGCCAACTTGACAGGTGTGAAATGCTATCTCATTGTAGGTTTGATTTGCACTTCCCTGATAATTAGTGACGTTAAGCATTTTTTTCTATGCCTGTTTGCTATGCGTATGTCTTCTTTGAAGAAATGTCTATTCAAGTCCTTAGCCAAATTTTAAAATCAGGTTATTAGATTTTTTGCTGTTGAGTCACAGGAGTTCCTTGTGTATTTTGGAAATTAATCCCTTATCAGATGTTTGGTTTGCAAATATTTTCTTCTATTCCATCGGTCGCCTTTCACACTGTTGCTTTCATTGCTGTGCAGAAACTTTTTAGTTTAATGTGGTACTCCTTGTCTATTTTTGCTTTTGTTGCCTATACTTTTGGTTTTGTATCCATGGAATTATTGCTGGAATTCAAACCCAGGTTCAGCCAAACTCCAAGCATCATAGTCTTAATCATAGGAACCAATTGAAAAAGAAAGGGAAAGTGCTACACCTGTCACCATACATGAAGAGAGCTCAGGGAAGAAATGGAATGGCTCAGTCATTCAGCAGGACAGTTCTTTGTATTCAATTATTGTGGGGTGGATTGGCCAGAAGCCCAAGCTTTGGAGCCAGGCAGACTCCCATCAAATCTTGAGACTTCGTTTCTTGATTTGTGAAATAGGGATAAAAAGCAATGTCATATATTTGTTATTATAATTAAATTAACAATGTATGTAGAGTGCTATTAAATAGCTTATAATAATTTTATTATATGTCTTTATTTGGTCTAACGGTGAAAGAGAAATATGACGTCCTTTCAGGTAGAACAGAGGATTATCAGGACTAGAATGAACACTGCATTACCTTGAAGACATTATTCCAAGTAATTTTATTCATGTACTGAAAATAATCCATTTATTTAAAGGTGCTTCTTCCAAAAAGTACTTTTGTTTTGTGGTTTTGAACAACAAATGTATTGGCAGTTAACAACTGAGTAGTCTCTTCAAGTCTGCATAAATCCCAAACCAGATTTTCACTCTACGAACTAATTGAAAACAAGTTCTGAAAAATTACAAAGGCAAATAGGACTAAAAAAAAATCTGTAAGTATTTAAACAGGCTCTCAGGGCCCTTAAGTAACATTAAAAAGTACCCCCAGAATAAATCAAAACAATATGATTGCTTGAGATTGCTGTATATGTAAATATGGAATCAGTTTTGAAGGATTGGGTGGATAACAAATATTTCTCTATTACATGTCTGCTGGCTCTGACCCTGGAAACGCTCAGCTGGATCTGGTGTTTCTGCCATGATGTCTGGGTGGACTACAGCTGGCCAGCATCACCGTGCCTGTGCATGAGAAGGAATGATTCTCCCTCCTCCCTCTCACTCCATCTGATGTCTGCTAATGAGGTCCAGAGGGTTGACTGTGCAGAGCCACATCCTTTCTGTAGAGAAGGGACATTTGGTGCAATGATAAATTGCTCACACCCAAGCTAAATAGACAAAAAGAGATTAAATGTAAGCAGTTGAACAAAAAAGTATACACATTATAGCAGACATCAGAGGACCTTTTTTCTAGGATTACTTTGATGGAATCCTACCCCAACCATTAGATATTTGCTGAGCAAACTTCCACTTGTGTTAATTAACAAAATATATATCTGCAAGAATTAGATGGTGGTCCAATGTGTAATTTTCTATTAAGTAGTGAATTGTCTTTTCTTAACTGCAGTGAAATTAATGTCCTTTTTAACAGTTGCTAAATCTGTATGTTTTTTGTTTAAATACAATGGAGCAATTCAGCCTGGTATTATAAGATTTCATCTAGTGAGGATAAAAGCTAATACTGTCTAGAAAGCATGGCTTAAAATTTCTCGAAGCTGTGTTTACCATCCTGCCTATATTATGCAGGCAGAGCTTATAAACTATCAGGGCCTTTAGATCTTTAGATTGGAAACATTTTCAGATTTAGAAAAGCTTCATTGTTTGATTTGAACTTTTTCCTTTTAAAGTAATTAGGGTGAAATGGGAATATAATCCCCTCACTAACGTGTTTTTTACCTCAGTGAAGACTGAGGAATTTAGCATAAAGATGCAATCTGTGAGGAAAAAAAGAAAAAGAAGAAAGATTTTAAAAGAACTTTCTGCCTTTTCACTTAATTCCTAAACACAAAATTGCGTACTATAGAACATACTGTTTAATGTCATCTTTTATTATAATATGCCTACTTCCCCAGAGACAATGCATCACTGCAAATAACTTTTTGAAACAAATCTCTAATATTTGAAGACACTCCTGTGAGGCTTTCTGTTCATCGGTTCCAGGGCAGCGATCATTCACCCTTGCCTCCATCGAGGTAAGCAAACACATAAAACAAACAAAAGAATGATTCCTCATTGTATTTTACTTGCCTGTTTTATATTACTGCAATTCTGAAATCAAATAAGCTTTGAGAGGAAAAGCTCACTTTGGATTAGATCAGTGATGGCGAACCTTTGGAGCTCGGCGTGTCAGCATTTTGAAAAACCCTAACTTAACTCTGGTGCCGTGTCACATATAGAAATTTTTTGATATTTGCAACCATAGTAAAACAAAGATTTATATTTTTGATATTTATTTTATATATTTAAATGCCATTTAACAAAGAAAAATCAACCAAAAAAATGAGTTCGCGTGTCACCTCTGACACGCGTGTCATAGGTTCGCCATCACTGGATTAGATATTAAATGTTCATTTCTGAGCTAACCTTAGCTAGCTGTTCCTTTGAAACAACAAGGCCGTCTTAAAATCATTTAAATTGTCATTATTTCAGATTGCTCAGACTGAAAATGTGCAGGCATCGTATAGCTTTGCTTCCTCAGCTACCACTGCGCTTATTTCCATGAAGCATAATATTCTACAGCAAAATTAGTGACAATCAAATGAACTGCCATTACGTAGAACATTATTGGGGCTAATGTAGACTTCAGGTGGTCACATTGCTTTGTGAAAAGCCTATGTAAATATTTCCAAATAAAATTATTTTCAGAATATAGTCTTTGGTCTCTGCATTTTAACCACTACTAACCAAGCCTCAATTCATTACAACTTGGAAAGTCAGATGTGGTTAATATTTCCCCACTGAATAAAAATGAGTTTGAAAATGTTAAGTACAGCCATAGTTTTGCTTGATTCTGTTAATGTACCTCCAAAATAAAACAAGCTCAGACTGTTATGCATATGTCTAATTCACAGTAAATAAAGGAGCAAAAAGCCAGTTCATTAGTCCAATGCTTCCTGAATGCATTTCAGGTCATTATTTTTATGAGTAGACAATGTGAAGGCCATTTTACCTTGTAAGGAAAATCAACAGCAATTGCTATAAATTCAAAGCTGTGGAAATATCTGTGAATCTAAGTTTTGTTCAAGGAACTTCTGGGAAGGAGAGAGATAGGATAAAACAAATGGGCTTTCCTCATTTAAATTCCCGACTGAGTAAATACTACTACATTACCAGCTCCGAATAATTAACTCCCATCCACTGTGCCAAAGATGATGCACTGTGTTTAAAATGCATCTCCTCAATAAACACTCCTTGAAAGAAACCACCACAGACATCATGACAGCTGTCATTGCACTAAACTTTTACTTACTCACATCATTTTCTGGAAACCATCATTAGAATCAAATAAAAATAAAGCTGAGGTTTTCTGAATAAAACTGTCAGAGGAGATAAAAGTTTCTTACATTGACAGTAAAGCAAATGATTTTTTCCACTCTGTTGAGGTTGCATAATAGTGCCGTATATCTGAATGACTTATGGTCCATCAATGACAGATTAACAGCTGGAGGAGGGGAGACCTTTCCAAGAATAGTTTTCAAATGAATGGAACTTCAGGCCCAGAGGCAATGGGAAATGCAAAGCATGGGGAGCTGGGAAAAGATGTGGGTGGAGGAGTCTTATAAGATCAGACTTTCATAATTCATTAAAATCATGAAAATGACAGAGTGCAGCCTGAAATGAATTTTTCATATTCAAAGGGGGAAGAGGTCATGGTTAATACTAAGTCCTTGAAGATGACTACAGGAGGTAGAGAGCCAATGAGAGTATGTTTTTGCAGCATACCTGAAAGAAATAAGCCTTGCTAAGATGTAACTTGGTTAAAGATTCTGCCTACATGGATTTGCTCACCAGGAGTCTGTTCACATAATGAAATACCAAGCACTCTATGCAACTAGACTGAGGTTGGGAGGTGGGTGGGGAGTGCTGATACTAACAAAGTACTCTGTGTATAAAAATAACTTGTTTAGAAAGACTAGACCCACATTCAAAAATGAGAATTACACCATCCATGTACTTCAATAAAATAATATAAAATAAATCCTAAAAAATAGGGCTGATAACTTTATTTTCTTAAGCTGATTTTATGTAGTTTAATTTTTTAAAATTTTTAACATAAAATTAATTCTTACTTTTATAGATGTTACAGAAAACCGAAAAAGGAAATGAAGAAAGTAAAAGTCACTTCCTACTAATATTCATATTTAAATTTAGTGCATTTCCTTCCATTAGTTAATATATTTATTCAAAATCTAATTTTTTCTATAAAAATGAAATTATGATGAATACATACCACATTATGTTGTGAACATAAGAACTATTTAGACTGCTTTTGAAGTCAGTAATCTATTTTGAGTCATATCCAGCAGCCTTTGCAAT
Source organism: Myotis lucifugus (assembly GCF_000147115.1). NCBI lineage: Eukaryota > Metazoa > Chordata > Mammalia > Chiroptera > Vespertilionidae > Myotis > Myotis lucifugus. Next base: position 2,858,415 of record NW_005871218.1, on the reverse strand, counting down.
CTATTTATGACCAAGGCTTGTTTACTTATCTTTGCATCTGGCCAGCACTAGATTTATGTGCTCAGTACTCATTAAAGATATTATCAATTATTTAGTAGTATGTATTTCAAATGCTTAAATATGTGATTCTACTTAAAAGGTGAAACAAATATAGAAATTGTATATGACTTTAGGGTCTAAAGATTCAATAATCATTGTCACCTAGCTTCAGGTGCCTTCTGGGCCTCAGCGTGCATTAACAATAATCTTTACTCTTCCATAGAAGGAATTTTTGTGGTTGTTAATCCTCACCTGATGATATTTTTTCCATTGATCTTTTAGATTGAGTGGAAGAGAAAGGGAAAGACAGAGAGAAACATCGATATGAGAGAAACACATCAATTGGTTGCCTCCTGCAAGTGCCTGACCAGGGCCTGGGCCAGGGAGGAGACTGCAACCAAGGTACATGCCCTTGACCGGAATCAAACCCAGGACCTTTGGTCTGCAAGATGATGCTCTATCCACTGAACTTTGGGCAAGAAGGAATTTTTGATATAGGTCAAACACAATTTTGGAGCATGGCACCACCACCACCACCAAAATCTAATAACCTTGCTAAAAAATAATAAATCCACATTTTAATCAAATAAATGTAATGTACTATACTAATTACAATGATAGCAGAAATACTATAAAAATGATTAAAATAGTTTCCATCTGAATTAAATATTTTTATTTAAAAATCATTAATTTCATTATAATAAATATTTATATGTTTATCCTATATAATAAAAAGATAATATGCAAATTGTCCCCTCAGGATTTCAACCAACTGGGAGTTTGACCGCTTGCTATGATGTGCGCTGACCACCAGGGAGCGGTGCGGAGCGAAGGAAGGCCCTGGCCGGCAGCCAGAAGGCCCCGATCAGTCCTGATGAGCCGCCAGGCCTATGGACCCTACTGTGCACAAATTTCATGCACCGGGCCTCTAGTATTTCTATAATTCAGAATAAAGGATAATGGTCATAGAATATGTCTCTGACAGGGGAAAAGTTGGAAATACTGATGAAATTTTAGGCTTTATTAATTGCTTAACTATGAGTCATAAGGCATAAAATCTGTCTCATTTAAACCAAGTCTTCAAGAAATAAAAAGGTGCATTTAGCCTTGGTGCATTAACTTAATTGCTTAGTATGGTTTATCATTATAATAAATATTGTAATAATAATCTCTAATTTCACTGCTCTGGCACAACATTTTTTTTTATTTTACCCGCCTGCTCATTTAAAATGCAAAATTATATAAAATTGTGTTTGTAGATATACATAAATCTATTAATTCATTTTAAAATTTTTATATTATATTGTACATATTTTACCACATTGTTACCTAATCTTCCAAATAATAACTTTAATGGATACATAATATTGCATAAAGTTGAAGCACCATAGTTTACTTAATCATCCCTCAGTTTTAAAACACTGAGATGGTTTAAAATATTTTCTTTGGTTTGTATTTTATTCATAAACTTTTGCCCAATCTCAGGTTTTTAACTTTTTTAGTTTGTTAATGTGTGACTCTAGTAAATTACATTATTGCTTTTTGTTTAATAAGTTCTCATGATATCTGAAAAGACTTTGTCTTTCTAAAGCCTTCATTTTATTATACTTGAAAAGGTTATTTTAGTTAAACTTTCTATGATTTTCCCACATTTTCATCTTTAGTAGTAATTCTTATTTTTCACAATATATGTTCTATCTTCCATATTTGTCCTTTTGTCTTGCATTTTAGTGTGTATTATTGTGTTTATTATGTTTTTAAATTATATTTCTAATTACTAAATTCAACAATGATCTCAGTTGTCCAATTGTTGTTTAATATTTTGATCTTGTTTAATGTTTGTTATTAGTTAAGATACACTAGTTTGTGCTGCAGTAGCAAAGATTAAAATCCCTGCTGGTCGAAACAAAAAAAGATTATTTCTTGTCACTGCACGTACTGTCTTGGGTTACCAGAGGGTCCTGCGCTCTTTAGAGAGTTTTGCTTCATCCTTTTGGCTTTTTGTTTTGTGTAAACGTGCCTTGTACATTGTTTGTGTTTGTTGTGGATAGCTTTATGCTTTCTGTTCACTCATACTGCCATGTGATTAATTTGCTAATCTTTCAAAAGCAGACCAGATGGAGAACCGCTTTAAAGCACCGTCTTGGCAATCTCACTGTTTTCTGGCTGAGTGAGCTTCTTTGATCTTGAGCTGGATATTAGACTTTTTTTTTTTCTCCCTGAGGCTGTTCGTATCCCAATTTCAGTGTCGGAGTAGGTTTTGATGAAGAGTTAAGGTACAGAGGAGATTTTTCTCCAACTCAAGCAGCTCATTTTATAGTCTCATGTACATTCTGGACCTAGAGTTAAGAAGCAGCTGATATGGAGGGTTATTTATAACTTCTTCACCCACACAGGGGGCTACATGTGGACATACAGAAGTACTTAACATAGGCACTGGAGGTCAATTCAACTGAGTCTCGGATGGCGGCAGAGAGGATCACTTGAATTCTGAATTGGAGACTGTTGCAAATTGTAATCACTTTCTGTCATTGAGGCAGGCTATAGGAATTCCTTTTAAAATCAATAAAATATAATCATTATACTTACTTCCAAAAATGACTTTTATTTGGGAAATTCAAAAGATTTCCAATATTTAGAGAGTTTTACTCTTACTCAAATCAAGTATATAACTGAAATTTTAATGACTTTACTTAAAACAGCTTGGATGTTAATCCCATCTTGTCCTTAGAAAGGGACTGAGGTCTAGTGTTAAAAATTGGGCCCTTGAGCCATATAAACCTGGCTCTCTTATGAAATAGCTGTGTAACATTAAGTAACTTAAATCATTCTCAAATGTTTGTTTGTTTGTGTGTTGTTTTTTTCACCTGGAAGAAGTGGATGATAATAGTATCTAAATCATAGGATTATTTGGAGTATTAATTTTCAAACATTTGCCATAATTTTAGACATTAGTGGGCCTTGAGAAAAATGGCCAGTTTTAAACTCAGAAGAAGGAAAATATATGAACAAAGATAAGAAGATAGGAAAACAGCCTGTGTTCCAGGTTGATTGGACTTTGGATATATGACACAGGGCTGCTGCACATAGTTATGCTGTTGCTCATTGCACAAGGATGCCTGACCAACAGGACAAGTGGGGATGAAAGCCAGCCCCTATTCTGCTTGCATGACCATGCTCCCTGCCAGAGGAAAAAGTGCATTTTTCTTTGCATACTCTTATGAGCTAGCCGTGACCCTGAATAAGTAGGGATCATAAGAAATTTGACGAAAGGTGATTCAGTGACCCTAATCCTAAACAGGGAGGTGTAGAGCTTTGGAGAATATTCACCATACCTGGGTCATCTCCTTTCCTAAGTAAAGGGACTCTGACCCATTTTCATTTGTTGGTTTTCAAAAACTCACAGCAAAAATACCTATTTGTCCCCTTGTAGATTCAACAGGCTTTGAACTTTTTTCTTCCTTTCGCCGACGTTCCAATCTTTCTTCTGAGCCATCATTACAACAGTTTGCTGTCAGTTGTGCTCTATTTGCTTTTCTTCCTGGACTGCCCCAAAGATTGAAAGGGACTTTAATCCTGGTTTGATCTTAGATGGTTTAGCTGAGACTCTTTGGTTAGATGACCAGCTGCCTCGAATCACAGACTCTCTCTTCTCCTGCCGAGTTTGTCTCCAAGGGGAGTGGAGAAAAGATGAGGAATAGAATTGTGCAACAAGATGTTGAAATCTGCCTCTAGGAAGCACCCTCTTCCATCTGCTATTTTACTAGGCTACAGTTTTCTCAAGAGCAAACACCCTTAAACTTTTACATTTCCTCCATAATATACAAAAGAGCTGCTAGAGCAAGGCTTTGTAGCAACAGGAAGAATGGAACATCATTCTGTCACTGCCTCTTCTCATTCTCTTCTTTCCAGTTCTCTAATTTCTTTAACTGGGGAGATGGGAAGGAGGAGAAAAGTTTGCATCAGGCAATAAAAGATTCTAATAAGAATTCATTTCATTGATCCATAAATAAACTGAGATTATCTCATCTATCTTCATATAAAAATTATAACTTATTAAATTTGAATATGTTCCAGGTGCTTTACATACATTATCATTAATCCTTATAACAACACTATGAGGTAGCTATTTTTATCTCTGTTCTATAGATAAGAAAACTTAATTAACTTATTCAAATATACAGAGCTAATAAGGAACTGGGTTAGGATGAATCCCAGTGATATCTGACATTATAGCTTATATTCCTTTTCTTTATTTCTTTATTAGTGTCTCCAAAATTTTGTTTAAAATGACACAATGTAATGCATGCATATATTCTCACTGGGTACAATGCAAATATAGTAAATATAGTTTTAAAAAGATATCTGGTTATGTATTGTTCTATATTGTTTTTAATGTAAAAATGTATTTTAAATATCATCTTTCAATGCCAGTACATTCAGATTCAGATCCATTTCTTTTTATAGTAGTTGAATACTATTTTAAAATTATATCTGATACACCCTTCTGTTTATTTTACCACAGCTCCTTGCAATGTACTTACTCTGAATCCCTATTTTTTGTATAAATACACTTTGACTAAGAAGAGTAGTTGGAGGATATTTTTAATTTTAAAGAAATCTGATTTTTTCACACTAGTTTATTTTATGGATAAATATTAAATTACTGGAAATTTTCCTTTTATTTGCTACTTTAATGTGATTACGTGGGTGTCAATTTTTTCGGTTTGGTTAAATCTGATGATTTTTCTCAAAATGTGGCCTTTTCTCAAACATCTGCTTTTTCTTGGCTGACTACCTGACGTGTTGGCCCATCCTCCATCTCACCTCTGCAGTACAACCCTGCAGTCATTTTATGGCTGCGGCAACCAAGAACCAGAGGGAATAAATGACAGCCAAAGGCATGCAGCTACTCAGTGCTAGAACCTGTAATGAATCGCATTTATCTGCTGACTCCTGGCCCAGTACCCTTTCTACAGCCCGACACATTATTGATGGGAAGTCTTATGTAAATGCTTTAGCTTATTTGTAAATCTATCCCCCCTTTCCCATCACATTTCATATCCCGTTTCCAATCTCATTTGTGTAGCTGGGAAAGTTTGACATGCTCTGTGTCTTTGGCAGAGAACTCCGAGAAAAGCTCACTTATCCTTGTGTTTTATTTGGAATTACTTCTTCTGGAAGAATCTAGTACTTGGTTATGCTCAATAAATCTCAGTTAATAAAAAGTTAGAATATCATGGGACTTTAGGAAGAACTCTAATATAACTCCTTGTTTTATAAATTCCTTTGATAACATGTATTGTGAATGCACTTATTAAAGCTTCATGAATGCTGATATATGTTGAAGTACATTTGCATATATAATCTGGGAAACTAAAACCAATAAAGATTAATTAACTTGAAAAATCTCAAGTTAATGGTAATGTCAGAATTGGAGCCCAAGTCTCCTGACTCAAAGTTCCTACTGAACAGCCAAGTGACTTGCTAGGGTGCTATTCTATACAGCCAACATAATATAGGCTAGTTTTATCTCCTCACAGTATATGCTAAGCTGCATTCATTATCTTTGTGGCTTATAGAAAAAAGATAGCACTAGTAGTGAAATGGGTAATGCACTTTTAAAGCTTAGGATTTTTATTCAGTTTTCTTTCAAATTTCTAATCACAGATAAATAGCAACATATTGAGATCGCTCCAGTGGTCTTGATTGATTTGCTGTTCTCTCTCTCTCTCTCTCTCTCTCTCTCTCTCTCTCTCTCTTCCTTCTCATACAAAAATAATTCTTAGGGTCGCATTATGTGTTCCTGAAACTAGCATTTGTATTCAAGTTCAGTAAATTGTACTGTCAACATTCCGTGACCATTCCTGTTGATTCCTATTGAATACTTAATGTTGCTTTATAATCCTTACCATACTAATGTGTTCAAACTGGGCTGCTCAAAGATATTACTCTTCTAGATTAAAAGGGTAGAATATTTTTAGTGTATTTCCAGACACCTTGATCTCCTGAATAGGGCCAGCATTTACTGATCATACATCTTCATTAGCACAGAGAACAAGTCAATGTCACAGAAAAGGCACTGAATTTGCCATCAAATGCCTTGGGTTTATATGACCTACTATTGGCTTGCTCAGAGCCTTGGCTTATGTTATCTTAAGAATGGGGCAATAACATCCATGTCCTCTGGGTTGTTTTAAGATATACTTGAAATAATACATGTGAAAGTACCCTGGCACATGTAGGAGCTTAATAAAGCTAATTCCTTTTCCAGTTTACTTAATGCTTGCTACTTTCAGAACCTTTCTTTCCCGATCTACACTAATAAAAGAGAAACATGCAAATTGGTGTCACTCTGCTACACCCACCAGCCAATCATATGAGTATGCAAATTAACTCAACAAAGATGGCAGTTAATTTGCATACACAGGCAGAGCGAAGACTGAAGATGGCTGTGGCCAGGAGCTGGAGCGAGAAGTAGGCTTGGGTTGCTCCCAGTGATGGAGGAAGCCAAGCTTCCTGCTAGCCCTGGCCTCCGCTCAAGGAGGGGCTGGGGGCCTGGCTCCCCAGGGGGGAATGGCCAGCCTGAAAACAGCCCTCAGCCCCTTACCCAGGCTTTCCATGTCCCCCAGCAGGGACCCCCACCCTGAAAGCGCTGTGGGAAGCCTGAAAACGGCCCTGAGCCCCTCACCCAGGCTGGCCACACCCCTATGGGGTGAGGGTCCTTGTTGGGTGGCTTGGCCAGCCTGCAAACAGCCATCAGCCCCTCACCCAGGCACCCCAGTGGGGACCCCCAACCTGAAGGGGCTGTGGGCAGCCTGCAAACAGCCATCATCTTCTCACCTAGGTTGGCCAGGCACCCTAACAGGGACCCCCACCCTGAAGCGGGTATGGCCAGCCTGAAAACAGCCCTCAGCCCCTCACCCAGGCTGGCCATGCCCCCCCAGTGGGGACCCTCACCCCATGAAGGTGTGGCTGGCCTGCAAACCACCACAGGCCCCTCGCCCCAAGGGAACCCCCCACCCGATTTGGGGCACCCTTCAAGGCAAAACAGCCAGCCCCCACCTGTGCACCAGGCCTCTATATTAATAAAAGGGTAATATGCTAATTAGACTGGGAGACCTTCCAGGAGACCTTCTGAATGTTCTTCTGGACAAAGCCATGGTGGCGGGGCCAAGGTAGAGGCGGTTAGAGACCAAGAGGGAAGGGCAGTTGTGGGTGATCAGGCCAGTGGTGGGGGGCCATTGGGGGGGATCAGGCCGGTGGGGGGGGGAAGTTGGGGGGTGAGCAGACCAGCAGGGGGGCCAGTTGGGGGGTGATCAGGACTCTGGGGGGGCAGTTTGGGAGTGAGCAGGCCAGCAGGGGGGCAGTTTGAGCCAGTCGGGAGCGAGTTGGGGGCAAGCAGGCCAGCGGGGGGGGGGCAGTTGGGGATGATCAGGTTGGTGGGAGGGGCAGTTGTGGGCAAACAGGCCGGCAGGCAGAGTGGTTAGGGGCAATCAGGCAGGCAGGCAGGTGAGAGGTTAGGAGTCAGCAGTCCCAGATTGCGAGAGGGATGTCCAACTGCCAGTTTAGGCCTGATCCCTGTAAACCGGCAGTAGGACATCCTTCGAGGGGTCCCAGATTGGAGAGGGTGCAGGCCGGGCTGAAGGACACAACACCCCCTCCCCCGTGCATAAATTTCAAGCACTGGGCCACTAGTCTATATAATAAAAATCCAGTAGCCCTAACACCAGAACGACCAAAAGACAGGTCACAGTGAAGTGCATGGAGCACCTCTCTGTCCCTCCCCCGTGGTCCACAGCTCCGATCGCAGCAAGGCTGGCAGCCAGCAGGCAGACGGGGCAGCCAGTGGGTGGGCATGATGAGGCTGTGCGGGTGGGCAGGGCTGTGAGCATGACTAGGCATGCATGGGTAGGTGGGGCTGCGAGCGCAGCCTGGTACGAGTGGGTGGGGCCGCGCAATTTCCCATGCTGGGCCTCTGGTAATGTAATAACTGGCTTTGACAGCAGTAACAGAGCTATACATGGTGCTCATGCTCTTCCCCTGAAGACCAGCTCTCTCTGGCAGTGCCTGAGCCTGGCACATCACAATCCTTCCTGAAATCTTCTGAGCAACTTCGAAATCCTTGTGAGCATTAGTCTGGGTCACTTGAGTACATCTTGCACATTTAATTAAACCTGTTATTTCTGGAAACAAAAACAAAACATTTGAGAAGGAAGGGCTGAGAGAAACCATCGCTTTTCCAGTAGTGTGTCATGCGAATAATATAAGGAATCTTTTAAAGCTGTGCTTTATCATAATTGGTTTCTGAATCCATTCATTTTCAGACTGTGCCTTTATTTTCTTCATCTATGGTTGCCTTTTGCTACTTCTCTTTTTAGGATATCTGTTATCCTCAAAAAAAGGACCAGACAGGAATTAACTTGCTTCTGACCATATCCATTAATCCACTCGAAGATCACTGTGTCAAGCTATGAAAAATGTGCTCGTTTTGAAAAATGACAAAGCTCCCAGGATCTAAAAGGTGCTTATCCTCTAACAGGAATCTATTTGTTCTGTTATTTTTGGCAGCTAGGGCTGGAATCTTCAAAGGCAGATGCAGATTCTATTTTTATTTATCTTTCCTACCCTGAAAATTACGTCTTGCTTCTTCTTTGGCAAGGCTATGGATCAAAAGTCCTTTCCTATTTGCACTGCAAATAAAAAAACACAATCCCATTGTAAATTGCATTAACACCTTTTCAACAATCTAAACCTCATGAGGAGAGATATGCTGACTGCTATGTGTGCATTATAAGCGCTGCACACAGGTGTGTTTACAAAGGGGCTCGTGTGTTTGAGCTCCCCTTCCATTCCTTAGGCCTTTCCCAAGCGTAATCGGCATGCAGAAAATGCAATGTGTCTAATCTGTTCCAACTGAGTTAAAGCCATCAAATGTATTTCACTTTGAATTTCAATTGGACCAGAACTGTTGTCTTACTAATAGGAGGTTAGTAATTTATCTTTTCCATCCTCTTGGGTTACTTTCTTCATGATCCAAGATAATGCCTTTGTTTGACATTGGACAAATACTAAGCCAAATGCTGCTGCTCTTCAAGCTCATGGCTCCCCAAACTCCAGGAGACATAGGTCAGTTTCTTCCAAGAATTCTCTTCTAATTTTCATTCCTATAGTCACTTATGTCTCATGGAACCCTCCTACATGGTTTGAGATTGAGAAGAATGAGGAAATGAAGGGGCAATGCTGCTAGCACATTCACTTTTTTTTTTTAATCCTCATCTGAGGATATTTTTCCCCATTGATTTTTAGAGAGAGTGGAAGGGAGGGAGTGGAGGGAGAGAGAGAGAGAGAAACATTGTTGTGAGACAGACACATTGATCGGTTGCCTTCTGCAAATGCCCCAACTGAGGCCAGGATCGAACAGCAACCCAGGTTGCTTGACCATGAATGAAACCTGAGACCTTTCAGTGCATAGGCAACGTGCTAGCCACTGAGAACACTGGCCAAGGCTAGCACATTCACTTTATTTTTATTTTATTCTATTCTTTTTAATAGTTGAGGAAACAGACTCAGAGGGAAAAATTGTTCTAGATCATAATATTAATTCTATGTTGCTGCATAACAAATTTCTACAAACTTAGTGCCTCAGAACAACACACATTCATTGCCTGAAAGTTCCTATGGGAGGAATCTGGGCACAACTTGGTTAGGTCATCTAGTCAGGGTCTCACAAGGCTTCAGTCAAGGTGTCAGATGGGCTACATTCTTATCTGGGTGCTCGACGGGGGAAGAATCCACTTGCCAACAACTCTTTCAGATTGTTAGGGCCTGACTTCTTCCTGGCTATCAGCTGAAGGCCCTTTATTTCCTCAAGGCTGCCTGTAGTTGCCAGCCACATGGCCTTTTACATAAGCAGTTCATATGGATATTTTTTCACAGCCAGAAGGAGACTATCCCACTGCACATTCACTTTAGACCGTCAGCTCTATTACAAACATGGCCTTTAATTCTCTGAGCAACCCCTTGTAGCTGGGCTGGAGGGACATGATGGTGTAATGGTCACAATACTGGGTTTTGACCAGGGCTGCATAGATGATCTGCCATTCGCGGGTTTTATCATCCATTGCTATTAATTTGGGGATATCAAATTAGACTCGGGAAAGCCCCATTGACATTTTGAAATTCATGTATAACTTTGATAAAATAAAACTAATATTAAAAGATAACATTTATAAAAAATAAACCATGAAGAATGATTACAGACTTTGGGTAGAGATTTTCATTGCGGCACAACTACGAAACTGACCCTAGAGCATCTTTCCCTTTTGCTTTTATTAAAAGTGCAATTTCACAGAAAAGCCTGTACTATTGCAGCTCCAGTTTCCAGGGAGGCTCTGTGGAGATTGTCGTTAACCAGTGTGGTCAGGCGAACCAGCAACTTCCCTGATTAGTTTCTCCTGCTGTGCAGTATAGACAAAACCTCAATCACAGGATATTCCAGAGAGCACGAATGTCCATACTCCAACTGTGCTACCTACAGAACTGTCAAGTGTCTGTAAATATTTTTCAGTTCCTTAGAAAAAAATGTTAGCCTTCTGAAAGCCAGCAGAATGAGCTAGCCCTGCTTCTTGGTGGATTTGGTTTGCTTGCTTGTTCTCAGTCAATTCATCTCTCTGATTCATCCCACATCTGAATCTCTTTCCTATCTCTTTGTGTGATTTATGCTTACGTTGAAGAGTGTTTTTCTCCTGACATATTATCTTCCTCCTAGAGTGTGCAGAAAATCATTGATTATCCTTGATTGATTCATTCATGACCTTAGTTGGGACTAAAAAAAACAAACAAGCCACTGAATAGAAGTATATGATGGGAAATGGGGGAAGGACCGCATCTGTTACACCTCACAATTTTCAGTTGGTGTTCTTCACTCTATATTCTTTCTTCCACCCCCAGCCTTCATTGCTAAAGAGGAAAAGAAGCATGGTCAGCCCTAACCGGTTTGGCTCAGTGGATAGAGCGTCAGCCTGCGGACTCAAGGGTCCCAGGTTCGATTCCGGTCAAGGGCATGTACCTTGGTTGCGGGGCACATACCCAGTAGGGAGTGTGCAGGAGGCAGCTGATTGATGTTTCTAATTCTCTATCCCTTTCCATTGCTCTCTGTAAAAAATCAATAAAATATATTTTTTTAAAAAAAGAAGAAGAAGCATGGTCAGTATTACATTAATTCCAAATTCTTTCTGATCATCTTGCCATTTTAACATGTCTTGTCCCATTTTCCTTTCTCAGATGGTGAGTTTGCATCTTCTGAGAAAAATTACTAGCAACTTTAGAACCTTAAAATGTGAATCCGCCCAACAAAGCTATCTGTAAATACATTGTTTGTTTTGAACGAACCTTCTGTTCTGGTTCTATTTGATTACCAAGGATAATCAAAAATCTAAATAAAAATCATTGTCTGTTACCACTGGACAGTATCCAAGTAGTCGCAGACAGCTTGGAAGGCTGGCAAAAGGCGAGATACACAGTGCTGGGGGACATCCAGACCAGCATGGAGGGACCTGTATGCCATCTGCCCCCACCTCTTATGCTAGGATCCCAGTCCAATCATTTGATCTCATTAGAGAAATATTTGTACAAAGCCAGGAGATGGGATTCAGCTGCAGGTCTCAATTTCCAAAACTGCAGAAAGCCTCACACTGAGGAGGCCAGCTTCCAGAAACACCTTGAATGACCTCCTGTGTCTCTCAGGTACACAGATGCCTCTCAATACTGCATATTCCCTCAAGGGTTAAGTACCCTTCCTCTGTGTTTGCCTTTCCCACACAATGAGAGAAGTTGAAGCCTTTCAAGTTAGAATGTGCATGTTCTCCATGCAGAGTGCTGGAAGATATTATGTGCTAATTATTTGTTGCTTTAGAGCAAAGCAGGCCCAATGAGAAGCTGGCCCTTTTATGATATTTGTAGAGTTGCATTTCCCAAGAAGCAAAGTTCAGCAGAAAAAAAAAGATCTGAAGCCCTTTCTTCACAAAATAAGAAACATTTCTGACACCCTACTTAATGACAACATTCAACTGTTTCTTTTCCATCTTTATTTCCCCTCCAAGGTGCAGCTTATTGGATCATTATGTGCCTGGAACATGAAGGATGACAAGGAGGTAGAATTCTGGCTCAGCAGTTTCCGAACCCAACCCCCACTTGCTCAGCCCTCCTCCCTCCCACCTCCTCTTCTGCTTTTCTCTCCTCTCC
>NW_005871218.1:2843289-2845846 GCF_000147115.1 Myotis lucifugus | reverse complement strand
CGTAGGTCTCAAATATAAATGTTTCAGTGCTGTTAGGATTTTAGCAAGACATTTTACAGTTGTCATTTAAAAAGTGCAACATGCATATGCAGAAAACAGGTCTATTGCTCATCATTATAATCTTGACTCTTATAATGATTGTGTGCATAGTTTTAACAAGACTTAAGGATTTCTCATCCAGTATCTGAGAAGCCAGTGGGGACCTATATTTTCTTCAATATAGTTTATTTTCTAATATGAGGGTCTTTTGTTCTTTCCACCATTCACTTACTCATTGTTTCCAGTAACTGACAATGATTGAGCACGTTCTTTGTATCCCAGACAGATACAATGGTGAGCAAAAGTAAACTGGTGGCCCTCCCAGGGATCGCACTATTACCCAGAAGACGGGCAATTAAACAAATCACTACAAATAACAAACAAACAAAAAAAACAACAACAAAAAACCTCAGCCAAAGGATGAAGGGGAAGAGAGGATGTAAAATGGAAAGGTCTGTTCCATTTCCCGCTTGGGATTCTCTGGCCCTCGGGGGCAGAAGTAGTTCTATATCAGGATTTCCTTCTGCGTCCTATCTCTTTAGCCAGGCAGTGGAAGGAAGCAGGTTTCTCCTAACTCAGCTTCCTGAGCATGATCTCCAAATAGCACAAGCACTGTTTGAAGTGTATCTTACCCAGAAATCTGAACTCACCTTTAACTTGATTGTTCACTCCCTTCATGTGCAGGGTCCCTCTCCATGAGACTGGCCTATTTGCTGGGACAAGTTCACTGTACATCATAATCAAGAAGCCATCCTTCCCTAACTCCTCTTGCCTACAGATTAGTCTCAAAGGCCTGGGTAGTCGAGAATATAGGGAACCCTAGGCATAGTGGGACCCTGATAGAGTGGGATAGGGTGGTGTCCAGTTTCTAGAAGGGCTAATTATTGTCAACCAGTAGACGTCCAAGACACAGGTAAGGAAAGTCAGCACACAATCATTGGTATGTACAACAAGCAGTTCTTCCATCAGGTGGTATGATACTGGAACCAGTGACCATGCCAAGAAAGCTACTATCAAGAATTAGGCAAAAGTGTCAGGCCCCTGACACTCAGCAGCTCTGGATTAGGATCAGTTTTCTGAGAGTAGGAGTGGGATAGAGAAGGAAGAAGCAGTCAGATACCCCGGCAGGCAGAATGGTCTAACATGGTTGGGGTAGATGGGAGGTCCTCAGCCTGGCCCATATCACCATTCAGACCAGAATATTTGCCTCCAGGACCAAGGGGTACAGTCTCAGCACTTCTGACTATGTAGAACTCCTCCTCACTCTTAGATGGGACTCCTCCTGGGGGGGGGGCGTGGCTGCTAGTACCCCTAGCTTGTGGTGTAGGGCACACTGGGAAGACAGTAGAGAGGAAAGCAAGGCTGGACTGCTAGCACTGAGTCCAGGCAGCCCGTCCAAGACACAGGCTTTGATCAGACAGACCTAGCATGGAATGCTATTTAATGGTTATATGACATTGGGAAAAAATCATTCAAGGTCCCTAAGCTTCAGTTTTTTCATCAGTAAACTTTCAACAAATGTAAGTGTGGTAACTCTTTGATTAAAATGACTCTTACCATTCAGATGACCTAAAACAGGTACTCATGGAAACATTTTGCCATAATACAAAAGCAAAACTGAGAAGCAATTAAATTGTTCCAAATTTATGGAATTGAAAAATGGTGCTATTAATAACATTAAGATGGCATACTTTTAAGAATTGAAATTGCAGAATATATGTCAAACCCAAAAAATATTTCTCCTCTATCCCCTGCCTAACTCCCAGTTTGCCTACCACATCACAATCTGTGTACATACTGCAAATGTCCATGACCTTGTTTTATTGGCTTAGTCGACTCTCACTCTGTGTGACCTGGGAATTAAAGGGTGAGGGAATGGCTTGCTGATCAAAACCCTAACCATAACCAAGGTCTCTACTACGTACTGTTATAGCACATTTCTCACGCACTAACTGGAAGGTGCAAAACCCTATGTGTTTCCATTGTGACTACCTGGGCAAGTTTTACCTGCTCTTGTACTTTTAAGTGAGGCTGACCCAGGAAGTTTCTGAAGACCTCTAGTTTCATTTATGAAAATCTCTTCTTCCATCCTGAGATTCTCTTGTTGGCCTCTCATTGTCTTCCTGGTCTTTCTGGTTTATTTGGCTATGCATCTGCTTTCTTTGCCTTCGCTTTCTATTTGGTGCTTACAACAGAATGTCAAAGGAGGTCTCACCTTGAACTGATCCATCCCTTTGGGCTTCCTCATGGTTGACAGGTATCTCACATGGACTGAGCTGTGGTCTTTCAGGGAGTCCAGCATTGGGCACCTAAAGTGACAAAATCCCTGTTTCTCTGTGAAAGAGAAATCAGACAGGTATATTAACTATTTTTTCTCAGAGTTATAAGGATAAATGACAAAACTCCACACCCAGTATTTCTTCACAGCAGTTCAGGGGAGCCGGGCTGCATTCAGGTCACCTGGGGGCTTATTAACACCACCCAAGGATGTGGAACCTGAATACCCGGGATTCCACCA
>NW_005871218.1:2729488-2842105 GCF_000147115.1 Myotis lucifugus | reverse complement strand
AAACAAGACAAACAAACACACAAAACCTCATAGACACAGACAACAGTATGGTGGTTACCAGAGTGGGTCGGTAGTAAAGGGTAAAGGAGGTCAAATATATGTTGACAGAAGGAGATTTGACTTTGGGTGGTAAACACACAATATAATATACAGATGGTATATTATAGAGTTGTATACTTGAAGCCTATATAATTTTATTAACCAATGTCACTGCAACAAATTTAATTTATTTAAATATAGTTTTTTTTATTGATTTCAGAGAGGAAGGGAGAGGGAGAGAGAGAGATAGAAACATCAATGATGAGAGAGAATCATTGTTCGGCTGCCTCCTGCTCACCCCCTACTGGGGAATGAGCCTGCAATCCAGGCATGTGCCCTTGACTGGAATAGAACCCAGGACCCTAGAGGGTCGCAGGCTGACACTCTATCCACTGAGCCAAACCAGCTAGAGCATAAACTTAATTTAAAAAAAATTAAAAAGAAGTTGGGTGTAATAATCTAGAGATCAGAGCTCCAAACTGGAGATACGAACATGAGCATCAGCAGTGTTGTGATATGTAATGCCCTAGGAATGAGGAGCTCTCCCAAGGTGGGATGTCCCTAGAGAAGAGAAGCTGGAGAATTGAACATTAAACCACTCTGACATTTAAGGACAGTCAGAGAAGGAGGAGCCACTGAAGAAAGCTGGAGAGGAAAAGCCAACGAGATAGGAAGAAAATGCATGTGGCAAACTGCAAACCAAGTGAATGTTTGGGACATGGGACTTATACCATAGTGTGTAGTGACAGAGATGGCTGCTTGGTAGCATGAAAGGAGGCTCAGTGCCAGGTTGTGGGATGGGAATAACTTGTATTTGTTTTGTATTGTAATAAATGAAAGACATGTGAAATGTCCATGTGAACTCTCCCATAGGACCTCCAAGATGGAGAAAGCAGCTATTGAAACACCTTGATGAACAGTGACATAAATTCTGTTTGCCCTAAGGAACTGAGACATGCTCAAAAGTTGGCAGATTTCTTCCTTTTTTATTTTTTTTAACTTCTATTAGCAGCAAAAAAGTATTATAAAATAGCTTACTGAAAAGGGCAAAATAAACTATGCTGATTAGACCTGCTTGAACTCTTTGGCATTTGGGAGAGAAAAGGTTAAGGTTTCATAAGTGGTAACTGAGAACTAATATTCTTATAGTTCCAGTAGGTAACAGTAATTTAAGCCACACACACACAAAAAAAGAGAAGGTGGCTCAGCAAAAGGCATATTTCAAGTTGTGGTGAATTGTGTTTTTTAATGTGCTTTCTAGCTCAGAGACTGTACAGAAGTAATGACACTTGCCTAGACAGAAAAGAACATTGCCACCCCTGCTTAATATTTACCTAGTGCCCAGAATGAGGAGTATTTGGGGCCCTTACAGATTGGGTGACATAGAAAGCTGTGGGACTGATTCCACATTTCATTTGTGGTCCAAACTTGCATGATTTCTTCTCCAGGAGTTTAGCTTATAAGACATCTAGAAATACATGTCTCCTATACAGGGTTTTTATATCCATAACATTAAGTCTTTCTCACACATAGTATTGGTCACTTTTATGATTCATTTTGACTTTTAGTGGTCATTTCATTTAGATCATTTGTGTGTTTTTTAAAAATGTGCTAGCAGATTTGCAGCTAATCCCACAAAAGAGGCCCACTGCTGGCCAGATGCTGTTCTGGAGCTATATATTTTTTAATTCACCCACTTCATTTTTTTAGGAAGGCTTTTCTTGGTGAGGATATGGCTCTATTTATTTTAAGTTAGCGGACCACTGATTTACACAGCCAATAATAAAAATTCACTTTATGGGAAATGAAGCCATGAAAATAAGGGATTGTCTACACTGGCAGGTCGAACTCTGCAGCTGTGATGGAATCAGACATTTAGTAGAGTCGATGCCTTCTCTTTTCTGATTTATCCTCCTGACAATTCAGGATCAGGGATATGCTGTGTTAGAGTAATCCAAAGCTAAAGGAAAGGTATGGTTATCTCCACTAATGGAAGGGAACAGAAGAGCAGGCAATGCAAGTGGTGACCAACTCCCTGAATCAGGCCTAGTTGGCTTTAGGATGTGTTTTGTACTTAAGTTTGGATTTGGGTGTGTCTGATTTTCTGGAAATTTACTTCAAAGAGAATAATGCAATGACACAGTGAAATCTTGGCTCTCTGCACTGGGAAAGTCTCCAGTTTTCCTATCCTGACCCTGTCCATTCAGGAAACAGACATGACCTTGCTCAAAACTCTCTTTGAACAACAACAAAAAAAACCCACACGTTGCACTGATCCTTTATATTTCCAAAGGCTTTCTCACAGAGAATGGGTTCCCTTAAGGCCACAGCAGGACTTAAGCAGAGTGTTTGGCAGTGTTTCTGATGACTGAACAGACACACAGCTACCCACCTGTCTGCTGGATGGGGTTAAAGAGAAAGTGCAAGAGGGCAGATGAGCTCCCTCCTCCCCACCCCCACCCCGCACCTCTCATGCAGCAAGTATTGTCTTGCAGAGCACTATACCATAGGTGATAAGCCTTTAAACTCAAGTTTATATCTAGACTGTATCTCTGAAATCTTTAGAAAAATACTTAATTTGTCCAGTCTTCTCATCTATAAAATGGTACCAAATGGGCTTGTTGTAAAGATTAAATGAGCTAATACTCAGTGCTTTGTCCACACAAGGGCATAATTAAATGATCAAAAATCACATTAGCTATTTTTAGAGTCTGTAGACTAAATTTAAAAGTGCCTCTCACACAGAAAAATCACACTGTTGTAGAAATAATTCAGTTGCAATTGTGCTTAGTAAAATGCAATGTCAACTAAAAACATTACTAAATTCATGTATTCAGCAAGGAAATTCTAATAACTACCATGTACCAGGTATTCTTAGTCACTCTTTCATTTATTTTTGCCATTATGTATTTTTTCAAACAATTGGAATGAAAAACTGCCATCGTATGAAAGCCCATGCAATTTATGACACTGTAAGTTGTCTTGAATAACAACTATATAAAATGCATAAAACAATTGGCTCCTAAGTGGGGGTGGGGAAAGAGAACTATAAAATTCAATTTTTATACAAATGGGGACATTTGAATATGACTTGAATAAGAGAAGCTATCAGGTAATTATTGTTACATTTTTAAATTGTGATAAAGGTATTAAAGTTACATTGGGCAATGTCCTTATTCTTAGAAGATGCTGAAATATTTAAGAGAAAAATGTCATGCTGTCTGCAAATTACTTTCAAATGGTTCCTAAAAATAAAAAGAATATGAAGAAATATGAACAGTTGTTAATTTACACTGTAGGTGAGGGGCATAAAACTGATTATTGTTCTATTCTTTTAACAATGTTTATCCAGATTTTCTTAATAAAATTGTTGAGGGGAAAACAGATAAAAACATTGCTTATATACATTTAATTAAAAAAAGTTCTATATGAGCAGCGAATAATCTATTTCTGGTTACTCAGCTGACAGAAGAAAACTGAGGCCTGACGGTACGTGATTTACCAACATAACCATGTACTACCAGAGCGTGTTCACTTTCCGCAGAGACTGCTGCAGTCAGCTAGCTACAAGGCTCCCTTTCCCCTGGTCAACCTTTCAGAAATGGTGTCTTTAATCACAAGGGAGACAAGTAAGAGAGTGCAAATGGATCAATGTGCATCTATTCACACTAATGGGGAAACAAGTAAGTATCCTCCTCTGAGGGGAAGGCAATTGTGTCATCCTTTTCTAATAGAAAGGCCAGCAGAATTGTATTCACCCAGGAGGAAGAGAGCAGCTATTGAGTGCTGAACATAAGTGAATTTCAGAGGGAAATACCCCCAAACATCCAGCATCATCAACACTAAAATGAATAAAACACATTCATTTTATGTTACCATGAACAAAATACCCATCTAAAATGGTAATGAATGCCACGGGTCAAGAAATGAGTTTGTATTGCTGAAACCTACATGAGGATATTTTTCCAGAAGATATTCAGGGAGTTTCCAAGCAGTAATGGAGGATGTTTATGACCTTTCGAAAGTATGATTATAATAAGCATCTATTGTGTATAACTCAACTAGAAGGAACTTTCAATAATAGACACATTCAATCTTCATGGTGGAAAGGCAAATTATAACACTAATAGTTACTAAAAGCAAGTACAATGCCGTGAGGTTAGAATGCATTTTATATTATCCCTCACAAACTTTAAGTCTAGAGACCAATATTTTCAGCCACCCAGACAATTTTCCAACATTGCACATCCTTTTTCATTTCATCCACTCAGCACAGCAGTGGTAGCTTGGCTTGTTTCCCCATTCCTCCCATTTCCAGGGGCCGCTGTGTTAGTCTGGAAAGGGAAACTTGGCTCTAGGCTACTGGATACAGTTATTACCCTGCAGAAATTCAAGTTCCCAAATCACCAAAGATCCAGACATAGTCTTTAGATTGCATGCAATAAAGGAACAGAGAAATCCAATATGTCATGTCTCACTATGTGCAAGGGAAACACACACATAACTCCATGCTAGTCATGTTCTTTGGCTCCACAGAAAGACCAACGAAATTCTCACTAACTACCTTTGACTTGCAAATTCAATTCACCAAAACACATCCTGAACTGAAGATTCCATTTAATTGAACTCTAGAAGATAATGGCTATCATTTTTAAGACATAGAGATAAAAATCTCTTAAACTTCTCTCTCTCTCTCTCTCTCTCTCTCTCTCTCTCTCTCACACACACACACACATACACACACATTCTCTTTAGCTCTCCAACACAGGCACACATATTTTTGCCTCTGGGTGGCAAAAAAACAGAAAGAAATGCCTTAACTGGTTTCTTTAATAAACTATGTTCACTGTGCCCCAAGATTCATGCAGATGGCCCCAATGTTGTAGACAGACATCTCCCGGGTTTGTGTTCTTATATAGAATGTGAGCGATTTGAAAATACTGCAATTGCATGTCCAGAATCTTGCTTAACTGGCAAAATAGATGCTTCTTGGACTTTATACTTTATTGGTTAATCAGTGGCATTTTAGTGACATTATGTAAAAAATTAATTTTACATAATGTCAGTTTACATCTCAAACAATTCACATAAAAGTATTTAAAAAACCACTCATCTTTGGTCTCAAATTGGTTACTACTTCAAGATATTTTACAATAACAAGACAAAAATAAGGCTTTCAAATATAGTTCATGAAAAATGTGTCTGTGGTGATATGATTAAAATTAAATACATTATAAACTATTTCTCATTCTATTGCACAAAATGGAAAGCCTTCCATTTTAATCACCCACTATAGAATATCTATTGTGCAAAAATGTGGGCGCAATGGCATGCTTTCTGCAAAAAGCTCTGAGCTGAATATGGGTATTTTGGCTGGCGGTACAATACTGCATAATACAAGCTTTCTGCAATGTGTCAGCAGTTCAAAGCAATGCCCTATTCTTTGGATCACTTATCCATTATTACTTCAGACAATGAGTATCTGATACAAAATAAAAGTGATGGATGCTGAGTGAACTGGTGAGTGTGTTCTGAGTAAGAACAAACGGGAAAAACACCCTGGTTCATTGCCTGATGAAATTACTTTTGGGTATTTAAATGCATCTTACATTATGTTATGCATGGACTGTTGACGTGAACTCTGGAGAACAGCCCTAGAAAATTAACTATTTCTACCCCTGAACATATTATTTAAGCCTCATAAATTTCATATTGGAAAAAAATAAGTTCCTTATATGTATACTTGAGGCACCAATATTTTATCAGTATTATTTTAAAATCCATCTGGTACTCATTACTATCATTTTTTTTCTATCTCTCTCTTTAATAATAAAGGCAAAGAAAACAAGGATGGAAAGAGTAGATATGTCTTCCAATATACACGATAATAAACATGTCTCTTTGAATTTAACATAGTGAATTTAGAATGGAAAAATAATTCATCATTTTTTGGAAGAACAATTTTTTTTATAGACCAATGCTCTTCTTGGCCTTTGCTTGACTGGAAATGATCTGTCTCCTGCAGTGAAAAACGTGCAGCTGACTGACTTGGCACAGCATTCACGTTCATGACCCCATGTTTTCAAGTTTATGATGTCCTCTGTAATCTTCTCTCAATCTGTCCAATATCAAGTTTGATCATTGTGCTCCTCTGCTAAAAAGTTCTCAGTGTCCATCTCTCACATAAATCATGCCTTAAAAATGAAGATACAACTCTAGTTTTATATTCAAGGTCTACCATTATGGAGTTCTATATAAAGACCTATTCTCTAAGGAAATGTAACTTGCATTTAGCTCAACTCTTGATCTGGAAATTAGTTCTTAATTGCACCAATTTGGTGAATAATTGACCTAGAATCTTCCACTAGATTTTGGGAGACTGTTCAATACTTTACCTATGTTGAGGAGAAAAAAATTTCCCTCTACCTTTCTAGGTTTTTCTGCCTAAAATTGACGTAGAACAGATTAACAGGATAAAAAAAAACAACAAAACAAACACCTTAATTTTGTACGTATGGGGCCTCCATAAAAACATGAGGGCCCATAGGTAGTCAGGCAATTGAAATTAATATGCCAATCTGGACTAGGGTTAGGAGTGTGGAACTTCAAAGAGAAAGAAGGCAATTCTCACAGAGATGGAAAACCAAATGTTTGCTATGCCATACAGAGACAACTGACACATGGACTTTGGTCTCCTAGCCCTGCCAACTTTCCCCTACTACTCCAATCCCATATTCTTTATCTAAATGCATGTAGGCAGTTCAGGGGGAGGCAAAAGCTCCTAATGAGTGTTTTGGGCCTCAATTGTGTTCAGCTCACAGTAATCCACATACTAGGGTGGCACCTTTTGGGGAGACTCTTCTGAACCCTTATACCTACCAAACTATCAGGGCCTTTCCATGAACACCTATAGAGGAGTGGAGGCAGGGCAGGGTTCTTCTACAACAGTGATGGCGAACCTATGACACGCGTGTCAGAGGTGACACACGAACTCATTTTTTTGGTTGATTTTTCTTTGTTAAATGGCATTTAAATATATAAAATAAATACCAAAAATATAAGTCTTTGTTTTACTATGGTTGCAAATATTAAAAAATTTCTATATGTGACACGGCACCAGAGTTAAGTTAGGGTTTTTCAAAATGCTGACACACCGAGCTCAAAAGGTTCGCCATCACTGTTCTACAACATGCCCCAACCTATAAAATTTCTCTGAACTCTACTCAGTTGTTATGACTTTGTCATTCAGGTGGGGATCACCTTTGAAACTCATTTCGGTATCAGGTTTCAGGTCATCTGTATAAAATACCAATAAACATGCATTTCAATAAGCCTCTCATATTTTGTATACTAGTTCCTTGAAACATATTCTGACAGAATAAATCCTTAACACTATTTTTCTTCAAAAAATAAAAAAGACAAATTTGCATTTTCTGTCCTCTCAATGAATATTCTAAAAGGAGAAATTTACTAAAATTTTCAACAAAATATCAAAAATGATCATAATGAATTATTTCTAAATGACTATTTAGAGCACTAAGAGTTAACTAAAATTTGGGAATTAACTTGACAGGAGAATCAATACATGATGAATGTATTTCTACTTGCCATTTCAAAATAAATTTCCTCGAACAGATTGAAATTCTCAAGTGCCAGATTTGTTAAGTACATTTATCTCAAGAAATAAATTATAATTAAACTATTATTAAATGTCCAGCTTGTCTAATTTTCTATTTAAAGTAAAATATTTTGTCTCTAATAAGCAAAAGCTAGAGAAGTTGTGATAAATTTGTGTTTCAAGGATTTAAATGTGTTGCAGCTGAATTTTAGAGAGTTCATCTATCAAGATCCTAAGGTTCATCCTTCTTGGTTATGCAAAATGAAGACATGGGTACTGGATAGAAAGACAGATACCTTTTCTGAACCTGTGTTTGTTTTGTGAGAGTGGCCCTGTAGAGAAAGAAAAGGGAGAAGAAATCGCCCAGTGGGAGATTTGGGGAGATTGAGTTCTGGAGATATTCCAAGTGAGATGTGGACAATAATTCTTCCCTGACAACTCAAATCTTTAGTAAAATTTTTATGTTTGGCATGATTACATTAGTGGATGATGGTGACAATGACACACAGATATACATAGTCAGCCATTGAGAAGGAAGACCTGGCATAACATGATTTCTTGCCTGTCTCGTCTGCTTAATGAAGTGCTATTTGTCTTAGGGACTATGTACTTTTTTTCTATAGCCATACTCCCTTACATCATGCCTAGTCCTCCTAAGATGCTCAGTAAGTATTAGTTGAGTTGAACTAATATATAAATAAATATGAGGGTGAGGGTGGCATCCTGTAGGCTGTTTTCATTTTCTGTTTTTCCTGAAGGGGAAGTTCCTACTAACAGACATGAAGGAACTCCTTTATGTAGCAAATCTGAATGGTGTCAGCTAAAATACACAGTGAATATATCTCTCCCAGCTCCAATTTCCTGTCAGCTTTTCAAAACAGACAGATTGTCTTTCTCATTCAGGGGAAGTAGGAGGAGGTGGGAAATGGACTTCACCCCATCTGAACTGTTCACCTTGTTGGTTATTTGAGAATTACTAAATGGCTCAAGAGATGCAACACAGAGCAGTGTTGATTCTGCCTGGTTGCTATAAAAGAACAACGTATTTCTTTCTGAGTTCTCTTACCAAGTGTTAGGTCTAACATCTGGCACCAGCTAACCTGCAAAAAGACAATAAAATGTGTTTGGGGACTTGCAGGCCCAGAGATGGGGACAATTTGTAGACCCAGTTTCTAATAGTACAGGGGGAAATGCTTTCATCTGAATCACTGATGTGATCAAATAAAACAGAGTGAATACTCGCCAATTGCTAAAGCAATTTATCTCTCCAAATGTATTCGAAATGTTAATTTTATCTGGGTGCAAGCTGCTAAAATGCAGCTAGTAGATCATTAAATTTCAATAGGGAATAGACTTCATATTTAACATAAACAGTCAAGTCATTTTGGCTGCCTGCATCTCGTGCCACATTTAGAAAGCCTTCTGTGTAACCATAGGAACGGTTTTGCTTAAGCACCGTTGCTTGTGTAAATCCAATTCATTCTGAATTAGTTGGAAAAAAAGGGGAGGGTTGCATGATTTGTTTCTGTCCATTGCTTCCCAAGTTGCGTCTTAGAAAATGTGAAGAGAACATTAAAAAATAAGGGTTTTCTCTTTCCTGTTTTTGGAGGGCGGGGTAGGATGAGGTTGGGAGGCAGAATTCTTTTCTCCTGACAACATGGGCATGATGGAGAATAAAAAATCATGAAGTGGCCTTCTATAGCTCAGAATCTTTGCTGCTTAGTTAGGCGTTTTTACCATTTGAAATATTTCCTCTGCTCATCATTTTCTTAGTTTAGAGTAACCTTCCTTAATATAAATGATTTAGGAGCACACTCATTCTGGATCTAATTTTATACATGGCATATAATTCTAACAGGAACATTCCTGTTGGGAAACTCTCTTTTTATTCTAGGAGATTTTAGGAGCTATCAGCACACATACCATATAAATTAATCTTATTATTTTCCTTTCAATGCCTGAATTAAAGCAGCTAATTGGAGGGTGAGTCAGAGAAAAGGATATTTTCCCACATGGTGCACTGAGGAAAAAGCAGGTTTGGATGAGCTGACCCTGGGGAAGTGTCTAGGACAGAGAGAGGGAAGTGGGAAAATAGTGATTTTCCGGAGAAATAAAAGGACACTCTCTGCTGTGCCCTCCTCCTATCTGGAAGATTTTTCCAACATTATTAACCCATCGACCTCCTTCTTTTCTTTGAGGCTCAGTCCAAATTTCATTGATTCCAAGATACTTTCTCTAACTCCTACCTCTCAATAACAATTGTGAATTCCTTTATTACCTTACTGTGCATTACAAATACTCTGTGTGAATCATGGACTCGTCCTCATATTACAAGTGGTTGTTTAACTGTCCTCTCCCACACCAGAATATAATCTATCTGTGGATAGGAAACTTTTCTTCTTCTTTTAATCCCCCAAAGTGTAGGCCATTGCATTGGGCAACTCCTAAATAAGTGTTTTTGACTAGTTAATGGGAGAAAAGACTAAAAGGCAATAGGGATGCGTAGGGCAGGCAGAGTCTGTTTCATAGTTTTATCTAGCTTGGGGGCAGAGGGAGGTGGTGCTGTGGAGCACAGTTGTAGAGATGTAAAGAGAGGGAAAAGAATAAGGGAAGTTAATTGAATTCATAAAATATGCCACCCATTATAATGTCAATCCTAAAAGGACACTACAGTAGGCTGGAAAATGGTTCCCCAAAACATATCCATGTCCTAATCCCTGGATTCTGAAGATGTTAATTTATTTGGAAATAGAATCTTTGAAGGTGTGACTAAATTAAGAATCATGAGATGAGGATATTATTCTGGATTATCTGTGTGAGCTCAAAAGACATATGCTTTATAAGATGGAAGATGCAAGAAATTATACAGATAAAAAAAGAGAAGGCAATGTGAAGGTTAAATGAGGTGGTTACAAGCAATGGAAAGCCGACAGCGACAAAAAGCTGGAAGAGGCAAGGAATGAGTCTACCTTAGTTTCGAAGGGTGCTTGGTCCTGCCAACACCTTGATTTCAGCCCAGTGATACTGATTTTGGACTTCTGGCCTCCAGAACTGTGAGAGAATAAATTTATGTGCTTCTCTTTTTAATCCATCAAGTTTGTAGTAATTTGTTTCAACAGCCATAGGAAACTAATGAGAAATCTTCAGTGCCCCATTTATTAATGAAGAGAAAATCAAAGTTAAGAAAGGGTCAGAAACCTCACCATGCTCACATAAGTAATTACTGGCAGAGCTGGGAATCAAACCCAACTCTGACCAAGTTCAAAGCTGCTTAGATAGTTTTTCTCATTCAGCATTTGGGGGAACCAGATTCCCTCCTAGCCAAATTCTGTTGAATCGATGTTGGCAGTGATCTATGGACTGAGGCACTGTAATTGGATTGTCTCCTTCAGCAGAATAGAAGTAGAAATTTCAATTAGTGGACAAACTAATTTAGGTAGACCTATAGGTCTCTCTCATAATTATATCCCAAAGTAGGAAACTACATGAATAACCTTTTCAAAAAAAATGTAATTGTGGATATCTAACCAGTGACTTACCTGTCCTGCCTCCCTCAGTTGATAGTTCTTAATAAATATTGAGAGAAATGGCAGGTTTCTTTCAGTCTCTGTTGAAAGGTGACTTGTGCATCTATTAAGCATTCATCAATAAATATCTACTAAGATCAACTGTGTGCCTGGGCCTGTTTTATATGTTTAAAATGCATTACTTTACTAATAAGCTAAAAATACCCACACTTCTTAGGTTTACATTTTAGAAAGGAATAGAGAAGATGAAACAAAATAAAAAGCAAAAACAAAATAAATATGTAATATGTTTAGTGTTAGTTTTTGAAAAGTACTCAGGAGAAAAAATACCGTCAGGAGAAATAAGAAATGACAGGAGGCAGGGTAGATGGTGGTTGTATAAAATGGCCAAAGACTGCCCTAACTGGTTTGGCTCAGTGGATGGAGCATCGGCCTGTGGACTGAAGGGTCCTGGGTTCGATTCCAGTCAAGGGCATGTACCTTGATTGCGGGCACCTCACCAGTGGGGGGTGTGCAGGAGGCAGCTGATCGGTGTTTCTCTCTCATCGATGTTTCTAACTCTCTATCCCTCTCCCTTCTTCTCTGTGGAAAATCAATAAAATATATATTTTTTTAAAAAATGGCCAAGGACCAAGGACCTGAAAAAGATGAGAGAACAAGCCGTGGGGATATCTTGGGGGAACAGCAGTCTAGGCAGACATTTGAGCAAATCTGAAGATGCCAAGGAGAGAAAAGGAGACAAGTAGAGGACACCAATTGTATTGGACCTTGTGAGGCCATTGAAAGGGCTTTGGAGTTTTTTTCTGAGATTGAAAGCCTTGGGAGGGTTTTTAGCTGGCATGCACTGGCTTACATTTCAAAAGCATCGCTCAGGAGATCTTGTAAAGAATAAACTTTCCCAAAGAAAGTAGGTCATTTGGAAGGTCATAATTGTACATTATAGAAAAAAAGTCATATTATCTGTATTTTGAAGTTGTCCTACCATTAAGCCTCTCAGAGAAACTGATGGTTCTATGTACTACACTCTACTTTACTTTTGCCCTTTCCGATTTTCATAATGAAATTCAAAACACAAATGACCTACATGGTTAAATGTCTTGCTGCAATATCTAGCCTCTCTATCTGAAGGGAAGGAAAACAGAGAAAATTAATTTTTTTAAAAGCTGCCCTTTTCCTAATGCCCCAAATTCCCTATAGCCTAAGCCAACAAGAACACCTTTGACTTTGATTTATGCATACATAATTCTTGGAATCCTTTAAAAAGGATAAAATACAGGGTTCACGCTCCTTCTGCTTCACCAAGGACCCTTACAATAAATGGATTTGTAATTCAAAATTTTCCTTACATATACTATAGATGAGTCTAGAGTTTAATTAAGTATTAGTATTATTTTAATACATGATATGAATTGTCCACATATGAAAAGTGAGACAGGGAACAAAAAAGTGTAGAAGAAAGACCAAGAGTATTGAGGAAAAAGAGATAGGAAAAGAAGGGGTAGGAAGAAGGCTCAAGATTTCAAAGTGCTATACTTTATATGACTTATGTATGACTTCACAATAAACTTATTGTGTGGTTATGTTCCATAAACCCCATCACCTCTACCGGGTAGCAGCTTCATCAAGTGTAGGCATGGTACTTTGCAATTTCTAACAACTCTCAGATATATAGTGTGAACAACCTACCCAGTTACAGTGACAGACACATCTCAGGAGGCTGGGAAATCTAGTTTGGAGACATTTGAAAATCAAGATGACAACTTGAAACACTCTGGAACCTCAAAAAAGTCACAAATTTCACTGTTTCCTTACACCTTACGAAAGTATAATACGTGCTTAGAGAATGCTAATTCTGTGCCCAGGCATTGTTCCCAGCTCTTTCCTCACTTAATTGCCTCAGTAACTCATAACTCTTAAATTGTCTTATAACTTCCTGAGGTAGGTATCATTATTGTTCCCATTTCACAGATAAGGAAATTGAAACTTTGCCAGGTTAAATTAACTGCTCAAAGTCACAAAACTAGTAATTTGGGAAGCTAGGATTTAACCCAGATAATGTATCACTAACGATTGTGCTGTTAACCTTTGTAAGATCTGTGTTATTTATAATATGCCAGAGAGTAAGCAAAATATTGAACATTTTGCCAGATCATACCAAGTAATTTCCATATCAATATTCCAAAAACATTCCAACTGGATTCTATCCATTTTCTTGTTCTCAATAAGACAAAATACCACAAGCAGCATTCTTAGGAGGGTGCTTCTCATTTAAGAGGAGAACATGAGACGTTACTTCATGAACAGATAAATACAATCATAAAAAATTCTTCAAACTCAGTTTAAGAGCTTCCCTAGAGCCCAAGTCAGTTGGATTTCACATTTGAGAAGGAGCTGCTGGCTCTTACATCTGTGTAAGATTATGCAACTTCAGAAGGACTTTTTGAAATAAAGATTCCAAAATATCCTATAGTAAAACAAGGTACTCTGTTTTCTACTGAGAGTATAAGTTCCTGAATAACCCATTGTTTGTATTTTAAAATTGCACTTTCCTTCCTGCATTTGAAACAAAGCATTTGCCATATTGGAATTTTGCTTTGTCACTTTTGTTTTCTTTTGCTCTGACAGCATTGTTTCCTTCCACATTGCCTTCATTTTCCACGAATACTTGCTGTGTTTATTCTAAGAAGCCAGGAAACCAACTTGAAAGAACAAATGTTTTAAAAAAAGAAGAGTTGATTCTAGTAAACAGTCGCAACTCTGTTACTGGTTAATGACAATAACACTGGGATTCCCCAGTGGATTCATTTGTTTTTTTAGACCCTATGGGGAAAGGTTGGTTTGAAAGGTCATGGTGTCAATGCTGAGAGCTCCCACTTGTGAAACAGACTCCACATTTAGAAAATAACCTGATGCTTTTTGATCCCTAAGTTGTATTTTATGGACATGAGGGTTTTAATATAAATAAAACATCAAACACATGAAACCTGAAAAGAAGGATGTGTGGAGAGTTCTTCATTCTTACAGGAGTTGAAATATTTTGGGATGACAGTGAGAAAAATGGCAAAATATTAACTATTTTGCTTAACATCTGGTACAGTGTAAATAACACAGTTCTCACAAAGGTTAACAGCACAATCATTAGTAGTACATTATCTGGGTTCAAATCCCAGCTTTCAGCTTTTTAGTTTTGTGACTTTGAGCGAATCATTTAACCTAGTAAAGTTTCCGTTTCTTTAGCTGTGAAACGGGACAATAATGATACCCACTTCATGAAGTTATAAGAAAATTTAATGAGTTATGAGTTACTGAGGCAATTAAATGAGTAAAAGAAAGAGTGAGGAACAGTGCCTGGGCACAGAATTAGCACTCTTTAAGCATGAACTCGTACTTTTGTTAGGTGCAAGAAAACTTAGCTAAATGTGTGTCTTTTTTGATGTTCAAAGTTATGGCCTTACAAAATTATAAAAGTAATTCTATGGGAAAAATAGTATTTTCAGCAAATACTGAATATTGAAATAAGACATCCGTGGGCCAGAAAAATAAAACTTATACAAAAAATAACTGAAAATGAGTCACAGACCTAAATGTAAAATGTTAAATATAAAATTATTAGAAGAAAAACATAAAATCTTCAGCATCTATGGCTAGACAAAGAGTTCATAGACTTGACCTATAAAAGGAAAATTTGATCACTTAAATCTCAACAAAATTTAAAAACATTTGAACTCCAAAAGACCCCACTAAGATTATAAAAAGACAGGGTACCCACTGGGAGAGAATACTCTGAAATTATATTAATTGACAGATTAGTGACTGGACTATATAAAAAATTCTCAAAATTCAACATAAAAAACAAAACAAACAAATAATTCAATTGGAAAGTGATCGAAAGGCATGAACAAATATTTCACCAAAACAGATATACATATGATATTCACAGAAGCTGAAAATATGTCCAACCTCATTAGCCATTGAGATATCACTATATAACTACCAGAATGGCTAAAATAAAAATAGTGACATTAGCAAATGCATTGTGGGTGGGAATATAAAATGGTACAGTCACCTTGGAAAATATTTTGGCAGTTCCCTGTAAAACTAAACATGCAACTACCATACAATCCAATAATTCCACTCATGTGCATTTATCTCAGAGAAATAAAAACTTATGTTCACATAAAAAATCCTGTATGTAAATGTTCATAATGACTTTATTTATTATAGCCAAGAACTGTAAATAACCAAGATGTCATTCAGTCATTCAATGGGTGAATGTTTATACAAACTGTGGCACATCCATGCCACAGAATTTCCCTCCGCCAAAAAAAAATAAAAAAAAAAAATATTGGAGCAGACGATTGATATACACATCAAGGTGGAAGAGTCTCCAGGAATTAAGCTGAATGAAAAATGTCAATGTCAAAAGATCACATACTGTATGATTCACTTTTGAAATTAAAAATGGATAACAAATTATGTTTGGGTGAGGGACAGGAAGAGAAGAGTCAGTTGGTGAGTGTGGCTATAAAAGTGCAAGAGATTGTTTTGGTGATAAAACTGTTTCATATCTTGACTGTGCCATTATCAAGATCCTGTTTGTAATATTAGAATATAGTTTTGCAAGATCGGAGGACACAAGTAAAGGGTGGTACCTCTGCATTTTTTCTTATAACTGCATGTGACTCTGTCATTGTAATCACAGAACCAACTCAAACTAGTCCTGTCCCATTTGACAGGGTGCTAAGTTGTTTTTCAGGGACAACAGACCAAAACCACATTCATGCAGCTGAAACATGCCCAGAGGAGAGAACTTTGGCCTCCAGCTGCACAAGGAACCAAAATCTCATCCCCTTCAGCCTCCATGAAATCAAAGGACCAGGACATAACCAATACTCAAACACTGGAACCCCTTCAGAACCCAAGAATCTGTTGTCAGTTAAGATCTGGCAGTGATGCCCCTTGATCATAAATGGCCAACTTCCAAGGTCCTGAAGTTCAAATTTTCCCCAACAGCACTTCCACATACCTATTCCTTCTGGCCCCTTAAAAATCCTTGGCCTGATCCACTGATCTAGATGGATTTGTGGTACCACTTAGTCTCCCACCTTCTCAATTGTTGATTTCTCCATAAACTAACCTTTCCTTACTCCTAACCTTGATGTTTTGAGTTTGGGCCTTTCGATACATCTGGCACATGAACTGTGTTTCAGAAACATGGTTCCTTCAAAACAGAGAAGTTAATTTTAAAAAGACTTATGGGTTTAAAAATTTTTTTAAAAAATTATTCTTCAACAGTATCTAATCAGAACTGTAAGTGGACCCATCCCAACAGAAAATACAGCCTTTTTTTTCAAAACTATGAAAGAATATTATTTTCTCAGTCATTTGGTGTTCTCTCCTTATCAAGAAAGACTTCCTCATCTTCATCTAAATAGCTCATGCTCTATCAGCTTATTTGCTCTGAATCTAATGAGAGAGAAAAAATCACCATCTTCAGAATATTATTTCTCATAAAGGAAATGATGTTTTAAAATGAAGCTAATTTAATTATTGCTTTTCAACTGCATTTCATGAGCTAAATGTCTGACCACCTACCCATCTGTTCCAGTGATAGCATTTCATGCTACCTTTAGTTTCCTCAGTCTTGGAAAGTGAAAACAAACCAATCAAAAGACCTGGATACTCACTTTCAGTTGTTCTCCTTTTAATGAAAGGTGATGAGCCACCTTTACTTTGTTAATATTTCTACTTCTTAGGACTTGGAAGGTGGGGAATATTTTTGTGCTAATTGTATTAATGGGATGTTTCCATTTTGGAGGAGAATATTCACTGTGAGGCAAGCATATGTCTTAACTTTCTGGTTTTCTCCCAAAACCTTTTCTTTTTTCCAATGCTTGATGAGTCAATTGCCATTTAAAAAAGAAAAAAAGGTGGGGCCTGGTGCCACCCTTAAATTTAAGACTGCATTATTATTGGGTGGGATATCATTGCATTGACAGTGCTGTCTCTAGGGTGTGTGACCCTTAGGGTCCAGCTGGTTGAGGAACTCATCTTTATTGTTTCTGCTCATTGAGTTACATCATGCTTCCTTTTGGGGAGGAAGTTGTCAGAGCTAGTTCCAGGAAGATAAATATTCATCTTCTATCACCACTTTGGACCCTAATAAATTTTACTCAACTGATCCTTGAAGCATGTGCCATTTTCTCAAATACAATCAACTTTTTATCAATTAGAGGGAAATGGATTTGGGGCTTTTATTATAGAAAAAAAAATTCATGTAATTGTGCCATTTACCTATGAAAGCTTTTTACTAGTTTTCAAAGTTATTTGCCTTTTGCTTTTCTTTCTTAAAAACAAAACAACAACCACAATAAAAATCTTCTTCCCCGTTTTCTTGACTTTATTGATGACTGTTGGTTACAACTGTGCAGGAATGTCCTGAAGTGAAGCATCTCAACGGTAAGACAGCATTACAATGAGAGGTTTTGATCTAACATGAAAAAGAACCGGTGTTGTTTCATACCCACTGTTTTTTAAGGTAGGAGATATTTTATTTTTCCCCTTGGGCTAAGAACTAAAAATGGAACCAGGGGCTGATTTACTACACTATAGAAGTCTAGCCTAGGACATAAGCCTTTAATGTCTATAACAAAAGATCAGCCTCTTCTCCATGCCATCAGAAGGACCTTGCATTGGTTGCCTCTAATTCCTACGAACTGTATGTCAGAAATAAGTGTGTTTGGTCTTCAGCATCAGCGTGATGCTGGTTGGAGTCCTATCTTGAAAACAAAATGAAGCCATAAATGACTGTTATAGCGTTTTGTAAATCATCAAGTGTTATACAAATAAAAATTGCTTTTATGATAAGTCAGAACCAAATAAATGCTAAGTATAGGTGGGAGCAAACATCTGCATGTTTTCTCTAATAGAAAATGAGTCCTTCGAAAACAAAGCCTTTGGCCATTATGTTTATCTTTGTAATTTCCCTCTCCGGAAAACCACCTCAGTCTTCTGATCCCTATCCAACTGAGTGTTCAATACACGAATGATTTTTGAATGACTGCTTGAAATTGGAACAGAATCATCAGAGTACAGTACTCTCGCCTGGAAACCATGTGACAAATGACTCATCTGGATAAAGGCACCAGGGCTCAAATTATTTTATACAAATGGATCTATTGACTTGGCCTTCATTTCGTAGGCACTTTAAAATTGTAAATAAAAACAGCTAAATATATGAAATTGAAGGACAGTGTTTTAAATAAGATTTAACTCAGTTCCACAATCTCTCCTCAACCTGGTTCTGGGTAATGGAAGTGAAGCTACAAATAAGATGTAGATGTTGCCCTGTAGAAATCTGTAGAGATGTGCAGAAGAGAGAGGAAATATTATGCATAATGTGCGGGAAAGATTATTTAATACTGACTGCAGGTGAGAGTGCCTCTGGAAAAGTTTACTTGGGGAAGGTGGCCTCTGACTTGAGCTAAAAATGTAGATCAAATGTTGAGAGGTAAAGAGCATAATCATGTACCCTTGAAGATCATCCATTTATCACCCATCTCTTCCTTTCCAGGTAGGAACAGAAGGAATTCTACAAAATGAGCCTTAGCTTCACTAAATTCTCCAAGAAGCATGTTACTAGGGAGACCCTAGTAACAAATTCTAGGTTTCTTGTTCCTTTACAGTTGGAAGAATAGCCAATACACTGTGGTAAGAAGCATGGGATTTGGCATCAGATAAGATTTGGGTTTAATCTCAGCTGTGCTACTCGAGCAAGTTATTTAACCTTTATAAACCTCTGTTTCTTTCATTAATATGAGGATTATAATGGTATTTAATTCATTAGAATTTTGTTCGGATTAAATGGCATAATGCATGAGAGGAGCTTAACCTAATGCCTTGCTCACAGAAAGCACCTAATAAACACAAGCCATTGTCATGATAAGGAATTTCACCCTCAACTGCTATATTTCTCATCTCTGCACCCTCCATTGTACAAGAAAACACAAATTATCTATGCAAAGGGGAAATGTTTAATTTTAAAACATGGATTTGGCTTACAAATGCTGATAAGAGGAAATCGTGTCCTCCATGAATGGAATCATGCTGAAAGCTAAATTGGGTATATAGTGCCTCCCTCACTGTCACAGAGCAAAGCCTGAAGGGCTGCTTCTCTGTGTCCCAGCAGCTGCAGTTATAGCTCATTTACTGGCCTCACATGGCAGGGGCCAGCTGGGATTCCTGAGAAAAGCATCAGGTTTGGGAGGGTCACTGCTTAGACTTGACCAACCTGTATAAGCCTGGACTCTACACCAGAAGTGTGGCTCATTGTGCTGCTAGGCTATTAACTACCAACTTTCACTTTGAAATAGAAATTCTGCTCTGCTGGCTGCCCCACTGGTCTGGTTATAATGTGCTGTGCTTAATGGAAAAGTATAAAGGGAAAAGATGGAAATTTAAAGGCTTACTAAAACTACAAAACCAGTTGATGATGACCCCATTTCTGCATGCAAATGAATTCTTTTTGCCAAACATCAATGTCCATATTTAACCCACTGTCCCAATTTTAAGCATCAGGTTTAATTAGGTAGGTAATGCTGCTGCTATTATTCATGTGCCTTTTTTTCTGTCCAGAAACTTATTCTTATTTGGGGTTTCTCTCATCTTTTCATTTGCTATTCTAATTTATTGTCCTTTCTTTGTCATATATATTTTCCCATTTTAGATTTATTGGGGGGAGGCAGGGAAGAATAGAATGTTTTAAAGGATATTACAGTAATATTTAAATTTAGTATTAACAGGAAACCATTTTGCTGACACATCCTAGGACACACACACACACAATCAATATACAACAAAACAACAACAACAAAAAAACTATGTGCCTTGCACTAGGCAAAGAGGGTAGTAGAGATGAATATAAAATGCTTCCTATCTTGATAGGGTGGTTTTCATTTATAAGTCTTAGGCTTCCCAGTTCCTTCCTGTGAAAACATTCTGGTGCTTTGCCTAATTCCTTAATTTTAATGGAAGATGCTCACTATTTTCTTCAATGACCCAGTCTTGCTGAGTTCTAATGTGTTAACCATTTACTGCTGATTCCCCCAGCAGAAAACTACCAATTATATGTGGGGAATAATATCATATTTAAATAACAGTGTGGAATATTTCCCTGTTAGATAAAATACTCCATCCATTTATTTGCATTCCCTAATAAACCTGGAAAGCCTTTTGATGCAGCTTATTTGTAATAGCCTTTTCATTTTCCATTTATTTATAGGCCATAGGCACATTTCTAGACTGTTACTTCTACTGGTCGTAGCTTGGCTTCTCTTTTCTCTACCTCAAAATTGTTTAATCACTCTCTCCTGTAGGTTCCATGCGTTAGGTTGAACCATCACGCATTCCAACATGTCTGTGTATGAAAATAGTCCCTATAACACACTTATCCTGACTATAGGTGGATATACCAGAGCCCTCTCATCCTGTTCGAAAAGTAAGTTTTCCTATTTCTCAGAAAAACTGTTGTAACCGTAGCCCTAAACAGTCCTCTCAAAATTCAAAGAACTCCTTGCCTCTAATTTTGGAAAAATGCCAATAACTGTAGGAGAAACTCTATCTACTTTTGCAAAGCTACTTTCTATTCAACTCTTAGCAAAGTGTTCTAAATTTCTCTATGAACCTTAGCCTCTCACTGCTCTGCTTCTTAACTTACTTTTATTCTTAATTTCACCCAGTAGATCACTCTAATTCTAAGAAACTTCTAAGCAAACCCAATCTAACAACCTAATTTTAAATTCTCTCATCCAGGCTTCCTTAAATCCACACCTTGCCCATGTTAAAAAGAAAAAAAAAGTGTTTGTTTTATCCAGTGCACTGATCCAGCAGATGTTCATATTTGTAATTAGTGTGACTCTGATGTGTTCATGGCGGATTTCCATCCCCACAGTTTGAATAAAGCCAGGTCAGCATCATCTACAGGGGTCCATTAGGCATCTCTGCTAACCAGAATGCAAGGGCAGCTGGGAGGCCTTGAGGGAGTTCACTGTTTATCTTCCTACTCTTACTCTCTGTAAAAATACCTGGTGCAATAAAGAGTTGCTTAGAAGGTGTAAATTATGTCTTAAAAATTCAAAAGGCTTATGTGAATAATTGTTATTTGTAGAAGCAGATATGGACAAGAAAAAACATGTACACTGGAAGATAAAAATACCTTATTTCTGCTTAGCCAAAGTAAAGACAATTTCTTTAAAGCTGATCCAAAATTTTTGCATTTAGAAAATGTCAATCTAATCATTCCCCAGACTCTGTGATTTTTACCAATCACATTACAAGGATTAGGGAACCCAGCCATAGTCCCTTGGATGTACTTCAAGTAATCTTACTTTTTATAATCATCTCTTTATATATATACTAGAGGCCTGATGCACGAAATTCGTGCAAGAGTAAGCCTTCCTTCTTCCGGCTGCCGGCACCAGCTTCCGGCACTGGCTTCCCTCTGGCACCCTGGACCCAGGCTTCCCTTGCAGCCCTGGCTTCGTCCGGAAGGTTGTCCAGAAGGACATCTGGTCTAATTAGCATATTAAGCTTTTATTATTATAGATAAAAAGTAAGCAAGCTTTCTTGATGAGGACAGATCATGAGAACTGGGATGGTGCAGAAGATATTTTTACCTGCTTTCAATGAACATCTAATGATGAAACAAATCTCTTCTCAGGGCTTACAGTCCATCTCCTTCCTAGATCATTCCTTGAATAGCCCACTTATTTCCTCATGACCCCTAGCTTTTTTACTTTTCCCTACACTCCTTCCTGTGGTGTCATCATACTTTCATTAGTTGCTACCACATTACTTGTAACATACCACTAAGAAATGACCTCATAGAATCTTGTGAATAGGATTGGATTGAAAGTATCTTCATTTTTGATAGGTAGATAGATAGCTAGCTAGCTAGCTAGCTAGCTAGCTAGATAGATAACTAGATAGATAGATAGATAGATAGATAGATAGATAGATAGATAGATAGATGATAGATAGATAGCTATAGATAGATGATAGATACTCAAAAATTATTCTTGTTTCCATAATTTCTGATTAAGTCTAGTGCTGACATCTCAAATCAAACTTGCAATATCTGCCCCCAAGAGGTAATTCCATTATAGTTCAATGTCAATATCCCCACTGACTAATGCATCTTAACTGATGGGCTCTCCCATTGAACATAAAAGGTTCTTGTACAGTGTTGAATATACAGAGGACAGAGGATTATTTAATCTTTTCATATGTCATGTGCTACCAACCTTTGCTATTATATTTCTATTTTCATCTCTAAGTAACAACTGCTACTAATTACATTCAGTGTTTCTGAGGGAGACTTTGTGGAAGGTGTTGATTATTCAGTATCTATTTCTCAAGCACAAAAGAAAGACTGTCTACTATCTTTAAAATTGTACATTTTACTTCTATTGATATGTTTTCTCTTTTGTAACCAACTTCTGAAAGACTTGTAATGTGTTTTACTTATTGCCTTAATTGTAGTGGAAAGAACAAGCAGAATGCTATGGCTGTCAATTAACTATTTACTGCACAACATTTGTAGAACAGTATATACTTCTAGGTTAAGAATTACTTTAAAATTCTCTTCAAAGCATCATGAGGTGTCTGATTATTTTTACCTCTTCTCATCCCTTCCCCCACACTTATAGGAAGAGTTATAACATTATAATAAGTATTAGTGATTTTGCAGTACTCACTGATTAAAGAGAAGGCAAGTGATGGAAATTGCTCTCCTTCATTGGTAAGCACTGTAATACATTTTCTGCAGTCACAGCCACTCTCACGTGATCTTTTCCAGAGCATAGTTGCAACATCAAACAGAGAGAATGAGAGGAACCTCAGCGTGAGGCCATGAAGTGTTCCACGGAGGCTGATTTTGTATATGTTGTCTTGGCTCACTGCACACCTAATGTATACCTCCATGGTGAGCAGAAAGCC
Organism: Myotis lucifugus; assembly: GCF_000147115.1. Lineage (NCBI taxonomy): Eukaryota > Metazoa > Chordata > Mammalia > Chiroptera > Vespertilionidae > Myotis > Myotis lucifugus. Next base: position 2,818,927 of record NW_005871218.1, on the reverse strand, counting down.
CTTCAACTGGCGTAAGGGATAAAAAAGTGCAAGAGACTTTTGTTTTAAATGTTACAGTCTAATACCATTTTTCATAAACTATGGACCACTTGCATATGGAAAACCTTAAGTGATTATGGAAAATTCAGGTTCATAGAGGCCATCTCATACCTAATGAATTCTGGTCTGTGTGGGTAGTCTGCTGCATTTTTGTCAGGCTTCTTAGGTAGTTTATAAACATACTAAAGTTTACAATTACTCTATGGGTGTAGTCAATGATACTGTTTACTGAAAAAGGCTGGGCCTAGCAATGACTTAATAGTGTTAATAGATATTAATAGGTAATACGATTATTGGCAAATAGAATTGCTGATGGGTTATTAAAAGATTAAGGATCGCCCTAACTGGTTTGGCTCAGTGGATAGAGCGTCGGCCTGTGGACTGAAAGGTCCCAGATTCGATTCCTGTCAATGGCATGTACCTTGGTTGTGGCACATCCCCAGTAGGGAGTGTGCAGAAGGCAGCTGGTTGATGTTTCTCTCTCAACGATGTTTCTAACTCTCTATCCCTCTCCCGTCCTCTCTGTAAAAAATTAATAAAATATATTTTTAAAAGATTAGGGATCACTGTATACAATTAGAGGTAGAAAAGTGATTATGCAGTGTTTCCCAAACTTTACTGTGCATACAGATCAGCTGGGGATCTGATTGAAATGGAGATCTTGATTCAGTAGTTCTTGGGTGTGACTTGAGATTCTACATTTCTATCAAGCTCCCAGGGGATAGTGGAACTGCTGGTCTGTGGATCACAGTTTGTGTAGCAAGGATTAAGAAGGTTTAAAAGAAGGCTCCCAAGAACCTCTGGTGAATAATTATTTGAAGTATAAAAAGGAATAAAAATATACCCTAAATAACTAAAGTATGGAAGTGATTTTTCAGTACTCATTGATTAAAGAGAAGGTAAGTGATGGAAATTGCTCTCCTTCATTGGTAAGCACTTTGCATTTTATTGAGCCGATTCCAAAATTTCTAGTGGAAACCCCAAAAGTTTTTGTTCACTTTGAGATGCAGGAAATATGAATACCTTTGGAACTATTTTCTTACCTTCCTGTGTTGTGTATGACTTCCTACATGATGTGACCTGGGTTGGGAGAGCTGCAAATGTTAAGTTGCTTTCTCTTCCAGAAGGGACGGTGAACCTGTTTCAAGAGTGTCTACATAAATGGTAACATTCTATGGAGATGAATATATGAGACAGTGTGTATAATAATCCAGGAAGATTACAATTCCATGAAGCTGGAGGGTAATAAATTGACCAGCTGACCAATATAAACTGAAATAATTACTGGGGAATTAAACTTACATGAGAAGTATTGTGCTACAAATTGCACATAGATTTTAAAATTTTAAATATACTTTCCTACATTTTACTGTTTTCCTAAGATCACACAGCTGAGAATGGCAGAACCAGGGCTCCCATCACTCTGACTCTCATCTCTAGCCATTGTATTATATCAAACTGCCTACCCCAAACATACATACATACATACATACATACATACATACATAAAAAGAAATGATACTCCTTGGCATTATCCAAGCCATTAGCACTCATGGCATTCTTTCCACAAAGCAGGCATTCTACAATTCTACATTCTACATGGGGATTGATATTGCACCAAGGGTAAAAATGTTTCCTAGGAGGGGTAAAAAAAATACCTTAGTTGTTACAAAGTTTGGAGGGCCATGGTGATAAACAAATAAATGGTATAGGTGTTGTACTAAAATATCACAGCGGGTGGGGAAGGTGATTAGGAAAACAAAAGTAAAAAACCTCCTTGTGGGGTGGGGGTGGGAAGGGAAGTGTGATCATGAAAGAAGAATGAGCAAAATGTGATAGAGGGTCAAATTCAACCTCAGAAGAAACACTGACTTCCTCCAGCTTTGACAATAGTGATGACCCACAGATACTAGCATATGGGAGTTTTCCATCACCAACCAAGGAAAATGCAACTCACAGGGTGGTGGATGACTCCATACTGAGGCAACCATGTTAACCATTCATATAGTTGACAAGGCTAATGTGGAATTCTGCTGCCTTCAGCAAATGACTTATTTAGAGAAGAGAGAAACTAAAAAGGAAGGAAGGTAAAAAGGAAGGAAGGAAGGAAGGAAGGAAGGAAGGAAGGAAGGAAGGAAGGAAGGAAGGAAGGAAGGAAGGACTGCATCATTGTTTAGGTGGCACTATTTACCCAGTACAACTAGAATACTGTCTACAGTTGTCATTTAGAGTTCATCTGAGCCAGTTATCTACTCAAAACAATACCATAAATCCTCTAACTCAGTAGTTTACAAGAAAATAAAAGGAATTAATTAGTTGATGGCAACTGATTCCACATGATAGAATGAAAATTGCATGCAGCTTTAAAAACAATTTAGTTAAATATGAGCTGGAATGACTGAGCATGAATGAAAGGAGGAGAGGAAGCCCTTGGTGCTGAGGGGCTCTCTGGCAAAGAATGCTTCCTAAGGAAAGAGGAATCTTCAACTTATTCTCCCAACCTGGACCCCCAGCGGGGGGAGGGGGGGGAGGAGAGAACTGATGGACCACAGATTCTGAGTAAAGGCATACTGTCTGGGGAGAGAAAGCTGTAAGTCAGGTGGAAAGAGCTGTTTTTCTGAACTGGAAGTTGATGATAAACTACTGCAGGACCATAGGCAGGACTATAACACAGAGGTTAGGAAGAGGAGTTCTTCCAAGTTTAGCAGAAAATGTAGGCTGATCTTGCTATGTCAGGAGAACTGGTGCATCAGTGGCACAGCAATATTTTTTGGCAGAACAGAACCGCTTCAGAACAATGTGATGTTGGCACAGCATTGTTCTGGCAAGCTGCAGTGGGAAATGGTATGAATAGTAATGAGAGCACTTTTAAAGGATTCCAAAGGCAACAAACATTACCAAACCAAGGCAGAGCTAGCATAGCACAAATAAGAAAATATTATATCCCTGAGAACTGGGTCTGTGGATCCTGTGAATGAGTTGACTTCTTGGGGTTCTACAAGATAAATTGGGAGACTTGGAGGGTAGCTGGAGATCCTATCAAAAGAGGGTAAAAGATAAGACATTCATTCTGTAATTGTAATGTTACTTAAAAAAAAGTTTAATGCATCAGTTTAGTCTGCCCTGGCCATGGCCAAAATGAATTGTATATGAAAACAAGCTACAAATACTATAGATGTTTCAGACGTTAACTTCCCATCTTTTCTCTTGGGGTTGTTGAGTGTAAGCTGGAGTAAATGTCTCTCCACTATATTTACATCTCCTTCTTTTATCATCCAGCTTTTCACCATCTGCTCACAGCTGCCAGTGCCCCCTGCTCTCTAAGCACTGCCCCTTCTGAAATGGACTTGCCATTTCTTGTGCAAAAGAGGTAAAAGAAAAAAAGTAGAAGCATATATAATCCTCCCCTCCTCCCATTCTACCTTCTGCCTTTCAAAAGGGGAAACATCTTTTGGGGGTTTTGGCATTACTAACCTTTGTTTTGCTGACTGGACTTAAAAAAGAAGAGAAATAAGGGAGAAACTAAAGGTAGAGATCAAAGTGCTCTACCTTTCACAGGAATAGATGAGAGGGACAAGAGAGAAAAGAAAGAAGGAACAAAAGGAAGAAGGTGAGAAAGAAAAAGAGATTATGAGAGAAGTTGAACATAAAAGCTGCAATTATAAAATTTTACAAGAAAACATTGGACAAATTCTTTGATTCCATGAGTTGGCAAAAATTTTGCAAAGAGAACACAAAAGCAATAACCATAAAAAGAAAAAATGTAAATTGAACTTTGTCAAAATTAAAACCTTCTGTTCTTCAAAAGACATTATTAAGAAAATTAAAAGCCATGCAACAGTAAGGGAAAACATATTTGCAGCACATATATATGACTCATATACAGCATATGTAAGGAAGTCTTACAATTTAACAATTAGAAGAAAATTTACTTTTTAAAAAGGAAAAAATTTGCAGCAGACTATACAAAAGAAGATACACAAATGACCAATAAGTACTTGAAAAGATACTCAACATTATTAGTCATTAGTAAAGTGCAAAAAACAAAATAGGACACAACTAGAATGGCTAAAACAACAATAACAACAACAAAAATACAGAATATTAAGCATTTCTGAGAATGTGGAGCAGCCAGAACTCATCCATGACTGGACACAATGCAAAATGGTGTGAACACTTAAGAAAGCAATTGGGCTGTTTCTTTTTTTTAAGATTTTTAAAAAATAATTTGTTATTGTTTTCAGAGAAAAAGGGAGAGGGAGAGATAGAGATAGAAACATCAATGATGAGAATAATTGATGGGCTCCCTCCTGCATGAGCTCTACTGGGGATCTAGCCCACACATGCCCAGGAATCGAACCTCCAGGTTCATAGGTTGATGCTCAACCACTGAGCCACACCAGCCAGGAGGGTCATTTCTTATAAAGTTAAATATTAACTTACTGTACCATTTGAAAGAAATTAAAACATGTATGCAAAAAGACTTGTCCATGAGGTTCATAGGAGCTTTTTTCAAAACAGCTAAAATCTGCAAACAATGCAATATCAATAGAAGAATGAATAAACACATTTTTATATTTTCATAAAATGAAATACTACTCATTCAGGAAAAAATGTCCTGATACAAGGAGTAATGTTCTGCAAAGAGAAACAGACATGATAGAGCTCTAGAACAAAGCTATATGTGCCACTAAAAAATTTTAAATTACCTAAGAGGTTCTCAGTATGCTTCTAGATGACAGAAATGCTCTAGAACAAGAAAACCGATGAGATCAATGACTATAAGAAATCAGATGAAAGGCAACCTGGGGTGGGAGTTGGAGGCTTGACTACCCAGGAGCATTTGTGAGTTTTCTGGGGTGATCAACATGTTCTACCTCTTCGTTAAGGTTATTTAGCTATATGTATTTGTCCAAACTCATAAAACTGTGCACATAAAATATGTGTGTTACATTTTATGTAACTTTTATTTCAGTGAAGTTGATATGAATAAGTAAATAAGATAATTTTAGATAATGATTGGTGACTAGGAATTAAAGAGACTCATAGGATAGAGAATGAGAGTGGAAGTGAAGAAATGGAAGTGAAGAATGATGGGGTCAGGGAAAGCCTCCAGCCAAGACCTAATAACAACAATCAGCTGACTGTGTCAGGATCTGTGAATGAGGGTTCCAGATAGAGTGCAAAGGTCATAAGGCAGGAAAGACGTTTGGCATGCTCTAGGAATAGACTGGCGGTGTGATAGAGAAAAAGAGTGGTAGAAAATGAGGTCACAGGTAAGTCATGAAGAGCTTTATAGCATACTCTTTCTAAGTGTGGTGGGGAGCCACTGGATGGGGTTAATCAGAGAGATAACATAATCTAATTTACTATTTTAAAATATTGTGACTTGTGGAAAACAAAATTTAAATGCTAGTTAGATGAATGCTAGTGGATCAAGAGAGAAGTAGCAAGTGGAGTTAGGAAGGTAGCTGCAATGTGGCTTAGTCTAGGGTAGCAGCACTGGAAATACGGAATTAAATAAGTTAGGGATTATGTCACAGGATCTTCTGATGAGTAGAATCAGGGATAAAAGAAAGAAAGAAGTCAGATCTGACTACCAAATTTAGTTCTTGATCTGGAAATGCAATGGTGCCATTTGTGGAAATAATAAAGATTTGGGGAAGAAAGGTTGGGGAGAGTGTAAGTTAAGCAAGCATTTGGATATATGAGTTGAAATCTCAGAGAAGCCAGCTCTGGGGATATAAATATGGGTGTCATCACCACACAGATGACATTTAAAACTGTGAAATTCAGAGGATCTTCTTCTTAAAGGAAAGGGAAGAAGGATAGTATTGTAGGTAGAATAATGGGCCCCCACAGACTTTCAGGTCCTAATCCACAGAACCTGTGAATATGTTACCTTACATGACAAAAGGGACTTTGCAGATGCAATTAAGTTCAGGACCATGAGATGGGAAGACGGTCCTTAATTATCCAGGTAAGACAGCAGGGCATTTAAGGTGAGGAACTTTTCTTGGCTGTTGGCTGAGGGAGATGTGACCCTGAAAGTAGGTTTAGAGAGAGATTTGACATTGCTGGCTTTAAAGACTGGAAGAGGTGAACAAGCTGGAAAGCAGGCAGCTTCTAGAAGCTGGAATATAGAAAAAAATAGTTCTCTTTGAGAACTCGCAAAAAGGAACATAGCCTGGATGATACCTTGATTTTTAGTCCAGGGAAACTTGTGTCAGACTTCTGAACAATAAGGTAATAAATGTATGCTGCCTTAAGCCACTAAGATTTTTTTTTATGGCAGCAATAAAAAACTAATACAGTGAAGGACTCAGTTCTGGGAACTTTCAATATTTATAGGTCAATCCAAGGAAAAGTCAGCTAAAAAGCCTGAGCATGAGGAACCAGTATGAGAATAAGAAATTCAGGAGACAGTGGTATCATAATACCCAAGAGGTGAAGAAGTGAATTATTAATGTGCCTAAGAGGTAAAGGATATGAGGGCAGAAAATTGGCCACTGGATGCACCAATTCTGAAGTCATTGGTGATGCTGATGCTCACCGGTACAGTTTCAGTTTCAGGGGTGAGGACTAAACTCTACTTGAGCAAGGAACGGTGTGTGAGAAGTGAAGATGGGTGTCATGGTTACCCAAAACTATTTTAATGTGTTTTCTTCTGAAGATGAGCAGAGAAATAGGGCCAATGGTTTTAGCTGGAAGAAGCAGGTAGCTGGCAAACTTGGGATAAAAGAAGGAGCAGTTGGGGAGAGATTACGAGTTCAGGTGTGAACGTGTTGCATTTGACATGCCTGAGTGTGGAGATGTCCAGGAGTCGCTTGCACATGCTTGGTTGCAGGCTGGGGTTCACCATGAACCCAGAAATAAAGATATTCAAATCACAGAAAAAGAAATTTTAGTTTAAGTCTTGAGTGAGACTACGAGGTCAGTCAGAGAGACTTATAAGTAAAAGGGAAGGGAAATAACATTGCATATAAGCACAGTATTACCTGGATGGAAATTTACAATTTATAAAGTGGAAGTATATGATCTGGCTTTAAATTGTATATATTGATGCTGTTTTAGAAGCACCCTTCAGAGCTTTGAGATATAAAGTAAATGATCAATAAATGACAACACTGGTGTTGAGGCAAGATAAAGTGCTTCAACTATCAATATAGCTGCTGGAAGCCTTATTCTGCTAAAGGGAGAGCATCAAAAAGTTCTTGGCATGCCCTGCTAATAGTTTCATTGCTCAAAAGGCAGAAGGTCATAAAGACAATGAAAGGAAATGTTGTTGGCACCTAATTCTGATTAACAATAAGAACTGATGACAACAGTGGAAGTGATGGGAACCTGGGGAGAAAATGATTGTGTCATCTTTGAGTTTATAACTATGTAAGAAGGGAGATAATGTTGTTTAGTTATTAAGGGTATACCTCTGGAGCTCAAACATGATGGGTTCAACTTCTACCTCTGATTCTAGCTGGATAGCCTTGGGCATGTGCTTAAATCACCATATAACTTTGTTTCCTCTTCTGTAAATAGGAATAATAAAACTACTCAATTCATTGAGTTCCTGTGATAATTGAATAAGTTAGTATTTGTAAAGCATTCAAGACAGTGCACAATAACAATATTCAATAAACGTATGTACCTTAGCTTTCAGGAAAGCTTTTTAAAAAAAAATTGCAGAGAAGGTGATTGTGAATGAAGTTTTCAGGGGACACCCTCCCTTCACTGGTGTCAGTGATATTTATTTATGACACCATCCAGGTCATCTGGTATTGGGGCCAGGGTTGGTGTAGGAACCTGCAGTAGTCAAGAAAAGGAAGCAGCCCTAACTGGTTTGGCTCAGTGGATAGAGCATCAACCTGCAGACTGAAGGGTCCCAGGTTCGAGTCCGGTCAAGGGCATGTACCTTGGTTGCGGGCACATCCCCAGTAGGGGGTGTGCAGGAGGCAGCTGATCGATGTTTCTCGCTCATCGATGTTTCTGTCTATCCCTCTCCCTTCCTCTCTTTAAAAAATCAATAAAATATATATTTTTTAAAAAAAGAAAAGGAAGCACCAGAAGATGATTTAAAGACACGTCCTTGGGAAGGACCAAATGTGAAAATGAAGGAACCAAAATTCAGCCAACAGGACTCAGGTGCAAGGTCAGGGCAGAGGCAGGGGCAAAGCTAAAGTATAAAGAAATGAGTGGACTCTGGAGTAGAAGAGGCAGTGAAAATAGGGTGGGAGAGAAGCTAAGGGGCCCATGATGATTGAACACCTGAGAACTCATGTTGCCAGAGCTGGTTTATGTCCTTAACCATGTGATATGACTGAGGACCATGTAGATCTTGTTATTCAATAGAAGTAAATTCGTAATATATGATCAAAAAATATCCCAGGGCAGAGCAGAGGACACTGTTGGAAAACAAGCAAAATAGTGTTTCTTTTGCATCACACACATTTGTAACTACACGCACCCACACTTTGGATTTTCGGCATTCTTTAAAAAAATAAAAAAATATTTTATCACAGTGGGCTGTCAATCCTGTACGGCACAGTCAGAGGTGAAAGAGTAATGGCTGCTCTGTCTGAAGGTACACCCTAGCCTCTCCAGCTGGGCCACTGCAGGATTTGAATTTGTGAACCATGGTTAAACACTGAGTCAGAGAAAAGAACATGGCACCAAAACAGCTGACAAAAAGGAGAAGGTATCCAGAGAGGGAAACGCAGTTAGCAACTGTGACCTGCATGTGTGTCCTAAAGGATGTCTGATGGAGAAGTGGACTGACCTTGGTTAAAGGGCCACAGATACAAAACCCTATGTATTGCAAAGGACACTCTTTCATGGGCTCAGATTTTAAAGGAATATGGAAAGTGGACTCAAGGAGGGAAAAGAGACATAAAACTACAGAATAAATTGGAAGGTTGGTTTGGATCTCTGAAAAGGAGGTTGAATACTCAAAGTAAGTTTCTGAAGGCAAAGTGGGGGACCCTTTTGCTAAATTCAGAGAAGGTTGTCTGCTGGTTAACAGACAGTAAAATGCTAACAAATGACAAAAAGCAAACAAGACTAATCAACTAACTTCTGAATTAGCTTTCATCTTCTCCAACCAGGAGGATAGTCTCCAAAGGGGCAAAAGGAGAGCAAACACGGTTGGGAGGAAATTGAAAACCAAAATAGGCAAAGAGATAGTGTGAAGATATAAAGCTTTTCAACCTCCAGTCTCAGAAAAATGACATCTCAGGACAGAGAAAGAACTAGAGATTCTATTACAAAACACCACAGTCTTTGAGTTCACCTAGAAAATGAGTTAAATTGGAAATGGGGAAAAAAAGCCCTTTTTCCTTTTTTTCAGTTACTGATATCTTTCTTTATTAAAATAATACATGTTGTAAATAGGAAATTTAGAGCACACAGAGAGGTCTTAGAAACCAGAAGAGAATCCACCTATAATTTATCTCTCAAGTGAAGTGCGATTACTACTTTGGCAGGTTTTTCTCTCTGAAGTTTTAAATGTACTTTTCCATAGTCGTGATAACATTGACAACTCAATTATTCACCAGGCGTTCTTGACTTTAACATCAATTCGCAAACATTTTGCAATGCACTGATAACTCTTCAAAGACCTCTTTTTAATAATTATATAATACCACATCATATATATATATATATATATATATATATATATATATATATATCACATGCTATATATCACATCTTTTTCTTCTGTGATACTTGTTTCCTATTTTTCACGGTTATAAAGAAAGGGTGATGAATATCATATATATATATATGATGGAAGAGAAAGAGAGAAATATCAATGATGAAAGAGAAACATCAATTGGCTGCCTCCTGCAAGCCTCCTACTGGGGATCGAGCCTGCAACCTCAGGCATGTGCCTGGATCAGGAATCAAATTGGTGACCTCCTGGTTTATGGTTTGACACTCAACCATGGAGCCACACTGGCTGAGCTCTCTCTCTTTTATGTTTTAACCAGGGGATTTCATATACTATATGGATTCTGCCTCTCACTTTGCATTCCAATGCATGATTCCAAAAAGTTATTTAGCCCTAATCCATTTTATTTTTCTCATTTGTAAAAAAATGATGTATGTGATGAATATTATTGCACATATAAGTACTAGTTAGTTTTTCTGATTTTGCCTTAGCATTTATTACTTTACATGATTTGGGGTAAGATATAAGAAATGTCTCTATGCACATTAATTTTATGCTTTCCATAGTTTGATTCAATGTACATATAAGATGATGTCTTCCCATGAAATTCTCAAATGAGTTATCACAATTACTTAATATTTTGCAACTTAAGGGAAAAAATAATATCTTGTTATTTTTATTTGCATTCATTTGACTCTCAATGAGGGAGAAGAGTTTTGATATGTATATTAGCCATTTGTACTTCTTTATTAATTATGCTTTTGTATTAATCATCATTTTGGGGGCAAATGTCTCTATAGGATGCTTTAAATTTTTATTCTGTTTTACAGTAGAAAACATTATCAATCAATGTAAAATACCATTCAACCAATCTCCTTTAATTATTTTTTATTTGAATATTTTGTCTGATATCAGTAATTGATCTCTTCTTTTGTTTCTGACTTTCTGGTCTACCTTGGTCTATCTTCTTGCAGTCAAACTTTGAAGTGTTCTTCTAAGCAGCACAGAGACAATTTTTTAAACTTTATATTTATAACAATTACTAAAATAATTGGTATTATATTTCTTAATATGTTCTAGTTTGATATGTTTCCATACACTTCTAATTAAAAGTGAATTATTATTTTTGTTAACACTTATTTTTTGTTTTATTTTATAATAGTTTGGGAAATTATTTATTTTTCTTAATTTTACTAGTGATAACATTTCTAATATATTTCTAAATCTGTGTTTTCTGTTTTCCACAGACAAAAAAAAAATGATGACCTTTGAGTCACTTGTTTCCTAAAGGAATTTATCACTGCCATGATATCTTTTCCTACACACATCTTAGTTTTTATTTTTTAAATAAGAGTTATGGACCTAGCTTATTATTTTATACTAGAGGCCCAGTGCATGAAATTCGTGCACTGGGGGTGGGGGGTGGTCCCTCAGCCCAGCCTGAACCCTCTCCAATCTGGGACCCCTCGGGGAATGTCTGATTGTGGGATCGGGCCTAACCGGCAGTCAGACATCTGTCTCACAATCTGGGACTGCTGGCTCCCAACCACTCACCTGCCTGCCTGCCTGATTGTCCCTAACTGCTTCTCTCTGCCAGCTTGATCACCCCCTAACCACTCCCCTGCCAGCCTGATTGATGCCTAACTGCTCCCATGCTGGCCCCATCACCCCCAACTGCCCTCCCTCCCCTGCAGGCCCAGTCATTCCCAACTACCCTCCCCTGCCAGCCTGGTCTCCCCCAACTGCCCTCGCCTGCAGGCCTGGTCCCCCCGAACTGCTCTCCCCTGCTGGCCTGATCGCCCACAACTGCCCTCTCCTGCCGGTCATCTTGTGTCAACCATCTTGTGATGACACGGGGGGAGGCCATCTTGTGCCTACATGGGGGTGGTCATCTTGTGCGAGGGCATAATGGTCAATTTGCATATTACCTCTTTATTATATAGGATTGTTTTACTATATAAAACACCATTTTCAATAATTAATTTTATATTTTGCATTCAATTCAATAATCATGCTGCCATAGATATTTATAGTTCATCAAATTAGGTTGCTTTATATCTTACAGCCCGTCCTTTTATATTGCAAGTTTACTATTCTTAGGTTCTTAAAGGAACTAAAGAATGTCTTTTTTTTCCTGGAAGAATTTGTTAGTCTTATGTTTAAGAAAATTCTATTGTCTTTATATTTGAATGGCATCTTAAATGAGTATATAAATCTTCAGTTTCTACCACTTAACTTCAACAAAATTCAGTACTAGACTTTTCTCTATCTTGAATTATCCACATAAGTATATCTTCAATTGCAAGAAAAGGCAAATAAGGAGTAAACTTTCAGAGTCTTTAAATACAAGTAGTCTCTTGCTTTCAAACTAGATTGGCCATAGTCACACACAGAGAATTTTGGGGTTACATTTTTCTTGCTTCTAAAAATTTTACATTATTTTTCACAATTTACTACCATATAATGAAGGTCCAAGTCTAGCATTATTTTGCCCCCATTTTGGGTAATCTTTTATTCCCTTGACTATGATCTTATAGGATTTAACTATGTGAAAGTGTGAGTCATTTTACCTCAAATATATGGGTCACTCTTAATTTATAGACTCAGGTCAATTTTCACCCAGTGAAAATGATCTTTCTTAAATCTTTGATTAGCCTTTCATACATTTCCCTTCCCCCTTGCTTTATTATAATAAGTGCTTTTAGTCTATATTCTCTGCTTTCCATATCATTTCTTTTTTTAATGAAAACAAATTTTTTCTTTTAATTCATATTTTCAGAAATATACTCTTATTAGACACCATTGTAAATCAAAATTGATAGGTATGTAAGAAATGTTCCCGTAGGCAGTGGGCTAAAAACAGCTTTGGCTTTAGTATTAGAAGGACCAGAGAGAAGGTTTTTATGAAGGAAGAATCTGTCTATTTGTGGTCACTGTAGTTCAGGTGCTTGGCCCATGCTAAGAATTCAGTAAGAGAATATATATGAGAGTGACACTGTTATAATAACCTGATTTTTATTTCACAAGAAAGTATGAAAGGGAAGACTAAATAATATAGTATAGCCTTTGCTAATTTAACAGTCTCCAATTCTGTTTCCTGTTGATTGATGAGGATAGGGACTGGACAAAGGTGCTTTGGACGCATGCTCAATAAAGTTTGTGACATGGGAAGGTGCTGACCTGTACCTGTCTGTCAGTTACACCTGGTAGTGAGTCAGTGGCCAGAATAGCATGGCCACTGCAAGGGCCTGAAAACCTGAACATTTAAACTTTTGAACAAAGGAGCTCTCACTCTAGGCTCTCGCCTCTCCTGCTTGTCTGCATTCCTGACTCCTGTTGCAGGGGGAATGTGCTCCCCTGCATGTCCACATGGCCCATCGCCATGTATACTCCACATGATGGACTGATGGACTGTAACTAGCTGATGCTGGACTGGACCCTGGCTGCAGCATTGAACAGAAGCTCTGGATGCTGTTGGCATTGCTTTTGCTGAACCCATACTGCACCCTTTTCAGGACTGATTTAAGGGACATGGGACTTTACAACCTGAGGAATATAAGTCCACACCAATAAAAACCACTCATCCTCCAGTGAGTCTCAGAAAAATTTATAAATATATATATATATTTTGATTTTTTACAGAGAGGAGGGGTGAAGGATAGAGATTCAGAAACATTGATGAGAGAGAAACATTGATCAGCTGCCTCCTGCACGCTCCCTACTCGGGATGTGCCCGCAAACAAGGCACATGCACTTGACTGGAATCGAACCTGGGACCCCTGAGTTCGCAGGCCGACGCAATACCCACTGAGCCAAACCGGTTAGGGCTCAGAAAAATCTTTTTCTGAAGATACCACAAGAGCCACCTCACCCCCACTAGTGCCGGGGAAATTGGACCCCCTAATTTCTCTGGTAACAAGAGTACCTCATTAGTTTCTCTCTGTGACATCAAGTTGTTTTCTCCGACTTCACCCTCCAAAGATCACGTGGTACAGTGGAAAGAAATCTAAATCAAACAGACCTTGAGTCAAGTCCCCAACCTCTTACTAGACTGTGATCTTCATCAAGATAATCTTTCTAAATTAAGGGTCAGTTTTCTGTCTGTAAAGGGGGAAACCTCTGTAGGATTATTGTAAAATCTGGAGACAAAAATGTAAAAAATTCCTGGACCTAATAGCACTCAAGATATGGTACTTATTCGTACATAAATTTCCCTAAGGTTTTATCATCCATGGATTCACCTAAAGTTTAGTTGATTCTATTTAAACCAGCCAATACTTCTTCCTCACATTTTCCCATCTGTGTGTGCATGCAGAGTAGTATAGTATAATGAGCTTACATATCAGGTTTAGAACTATCTCTGACACATAGGAAGAGGGTTTACTTGAAAGAAGGCAAAGATAGAAAAAAAGATCCTGATCTGCCATTCACTACCTCAGTGACCTTACGCAAGGATTTAATGTCTCTAAGCCTCTTAGATGGAGAAATTTTTTAAGTGGAGAAAAGAATAATAAACCTAACCCATGAGGTTGTTAGGATGATTAAATAATGGCTCAGTTACAGCTTTATCTGATCACCTCCCACAGAGAATCAAGTTTAGTAGGCATTTAGAAGGTAGTCAATAATGGTGGATGAATAAAGGATTGAATAGATAAGTGAAGGAGAAGAGAGAAAAACAGAAAGAGGGGAGGGGAAAGGAGGAAAGAAAGAGGGGGGAGGAGAGAGGGAAAAGGAAGGGAAGTTGGGAGGGAAGGAAGAAAGAAAGAAGGGAGGAACAAGAGAAGAAGAGAGGAAGGCAAGCAGGAGGAGAAAGAGAGAAAGGGGTGGAGAAAAAAAGTACCCTACAGATATTTCAGGACATAAATACCTTATACTGAGCTTTTGCATATCATTTCTTTTTTAACTTTCTAAAATTTTATTCGTTTTATTCAGCACACTGGGAGAGCTGCTTTAGTTTATAATCACCAATTAAGTTTTCTCAAATTTATTCCTGCTTTTTACTCTTCCCAATGTGGATTTTAATTTTTTTTTACTTTAGGTAATTCCCTTCTATAACCTACTATTTCATCCTATCTTTTTCTCTCTGCATGTCCCCATAATGGGTATCATAATCTCCCTGGATAATTTGTCTAAGCCAGTTTTAGTTATTCGATTTTTCATTTCACTAATTGCCTGAAGAACATTTATATAATTTAATTGAGGTCATTGTGAAGAGAAGTTGACTGGTAGCTTCTGTACAATGCTTTTCTCTCTTAATAAAGATACTTAGGAAGAGTCATTCATTTCTATCATGTGCACATTAATATGTGAGGGTGTGATACATGGAACTTGAGACCACGAGGTAAACCAGCCTGACAACAAAGAGCCAACCCAATCAGGTTGGAAGGACAGAGGCACTGATGGCAACTTGACCTCTCTAATGAGCCTACAGGAGAATCAACTCTGCCTCCATATTTCTAGTTATGTAACAAAACAATGTATTGTTACTTGTAGCCAAAGACATCCTAATTAATACTGGCGTGTTTATACTTTACAATGGCCATATTATTAAACTTTCCATAGGAAAGTAAGGCAAATATTCTAAAACATTTTGCACTCATTCTTACAAAAAATTATTTCAGAATTATATTCTTTCTCTGAATCTTCAAAATAATTCTTCTTTACTTTTATATTGAATTTTTTTTCATAAATCCTATGTCATGCTGTTGAATACTATCCTGTTTACTCCTCCTTGAGACTCTTATCTGAAGCTTTATTTTAAAGAACACACAGTATATGTATGACTCCTTTTGCTTTTATTTTTAATATATTTTTATTGTTGATAGTATTACAGATATCTCCCATTTTCTCCCCTTTTGTCCCCCTCCTCCCAACCCCTACCCATCACCCCAGGTCTCCACCACCTTATTGCCCGTGTCCATGGACTATGCATATAAGTATATAAGTTTTTTGGTTTATCTCTTCTTATTCCATCCAACCCCACATCAAGGTATGTCAGTCTGTTCAATGCCTCCCTTGCTTCAGTTCTTATTTTGTTGGTCAAATCCTTTGTTCATTAGATTCCACAAATAAGTGAGATCATGTGATATTTGTCTTTCTCAGTTTGGCTTATTTTACTTAGCTTAATATTCTCCAGGTCCATCTATGCTATCCCAAAGGTAAGAGTTCCCTCTTTTTTACAGCTGCTAGACCTGCCTGGGTAATGTGTCCACTATAATGTGTTTAGCCTCTGTTGTGTTTAAATAGATAGACAAATGATGATAGATGATAGATAGATAGATAGATAGATAGATAGATAGATAGATAGATAGATAGATGTCATCTGTCCACAAAATAAAATTTGTTTCCAATCAACCTTTTTAACTATGATAGAGACCCGGATAGTACGGTAGGACTTTTTATATAAGGAAAGTACATAAAAAACCTACCTCTACCAGTGCACACTGCATAAATGGTCCTTATTGCTTACCCAGCACCAGGATACAAGACTTTTCCTGAGGTAAGTGCATAATACAGGATGTAATGCAACACTTGCTCTTTTCTCTACTCTCAATCACTTTGTATTCTGGGGATTGTAACTTCTGGATGAAATTAGAAAAAAGGATTGCTGGAAAAAGTAGAGGAAGGTACTGACACTATTATACAGTGAAAGATTATTTCATTATTTCCCTGGAATTCCAAGGACTTGACTTACTCCAGTTTAATGCCATTTTTAATTTTAATTTAATGCCAATGAAGTAAAAATCATAAAAAATTGTTTTTCATAATAATATGGACAATGAGATAAATGATGATGATGAATAAATGAAAGTTAAAATCGTGTTTTAGAAAGCTTGTTTTAATAGTAAAAATGGTTGCCCAAATCAATTGAAGACTAAATTACTTATCTTTTGTGTTTTACCTAAAAAGGGAAAAAATAACAATTATCTAAGTATGCATACTCTGGACTTTATTGTATCACTAATTGTTTATTTATAGCCTGCCTATATCCTATAATCATACATCATTCCAAATTTTTCTTCAATTATAAAAGTGTGATTTTACAGACAGGTATTCATTTAAAAAAAAAAGAATTGCAATAGATTGTCCTTTTTTGTATGTCTTAGAGGTACCCTAAATAAAGTATCTTCTGCTGAAGTTCTTGTGCATCAGGGTTGGTTAGCTGCCAGATTTTCTGTTCATCATAATTCTTCACTGACAAAGTTAGAAGCAGACACTGGGGATGGAGCTGCCCGTGCAATTCTGGTACAGTCAATGGACAGGGTCAATACTGGAATGTGCATTTCAAGTCATTGTTTTCTTCTTATTTTTCTTTTCCTTCACAATTACCATTTTTGTCTTTTAATGGAGCTTTGTGTTTTATCTGAGAGTTGTAAGAGGATATAATATACACCAAGACCTGGCCTCTGCATTAATTATAGTTCCTCTAGCATAACATTTCCCCTGGTCTCTGTAGTGGCCAGTTTACATCCAGAAAGCATAATTTAATTTAATTTTTGTTGGTGAACCTAAATTATCTGTCAAGGAATGTGAAGAAAATGTTGAGAGATAAATTTATGTTACATGAGAAAGGTCTCATGTATTTTTCTTTCTCCCTCCTGCTTGCCTTCCTCTTCTTCTCTTGTTCCTCCCTTCTTTCTTCCTTCCTTCCCTCCAAACCTCCCTTCCCTTTCCCTCCCTCCCCCCTCTTTTTTCCTCATTTCCCCTTCCCTCTTTCTGTTTTTTTCTATTCTCCTTCACTTATCCAGTCAATCCTTTATTCATCCACCATGGGTTTGAGGATGTTAGGACTAGAGACGAGAAAATGAAGGACAACATCAAATTGACTTCGCATATCTGAAAAACTGCCACACAACGCATTACTTCTTTTTATGTATTTCAAAAGGACAAAACCAGAATCAGTGGCAGCAATTACAGAGACAAAGATTTGGTTCAATACATGGAAGAAAATTGTAATCAAGACCATCCTGAAAGGAATGGTCAGCCTCACAAAACAGACTTAAAGATCTTTGTTACAAATTCCTACAGCAGTTCTATTAGAACATAAGTTATGATTCCATGCACATAGAAGTGTGAGGGGTCTTATCTGTAGCAGTTTATCCACATGAGAACATGGGAGGCGAGCATGATTCATGGCTAAAGACACAGGGTGGCTACAAAGGAGAATATGCTCATGGCAATTACTTATTTACTTTATTTCTTTTTTAATGAAAATAGAGCATTCTAAACTATGTGACTTCAGAGGAGAAATAAACTCTTGATTAATGTGTTTTGAGTCTATAAATTATGATCCTACTTGCTGTTTTTTCATTTTTGTTTTATTGAAATAGGATACATCAACTATATCACACATTTTAAGAGTAAGAAGTGTTATCTTCATCTCTAACTCACTGCTTTTCATGTCATCTGACAATTGTTGTCTTCATATTTCAAGTTTTATGTTTTTCATAATTGAGTATATATTATTTCCCATATATTGTTAAAATCATTACCATTTTCTATTATCCTATAGTATTC
Source organism: Myotis lucifugus (assembly GCF_000147115.1). Lineage (NCBI taxonomy): Eukaryota > Metazoa > Chordata > Mammalia > Chiroptera > Vespertilionidae > Myotis > Myotis lucifugus. The sequence continues at coordinate 2,800,707 of NW_005871218.1, read as the reverse complement.
ATAATATTTCCAGTAGCCAATTAGTAGTCTTTTTGCACCATGTTTCATAATTTACTAATCAATATTAGAGTTGTGTTTTTTTTTAATATATTTTATTGATTTTTTACAGAGAGGAAGGGAGAGAGATAGAGAGTTAGAAACATCGATGAGAGAGAAACATCGATCAGCTGCCTCCTGCACATCTCCTACTGGGGATGTGCCCGCAACCCAGGTACATGCCCTTGACCGGAATAGAACCTGGGACCTTTCAGTCTGCAGGCCGACGCTCTATCCACTGAGCCAAACTGGTTTCGGCTAGAGTTGTGTTTTACTGTTATTATGCATAATGTTAAATAGCTTTATGAATTCTAAATTTTCCTGGATTATTATAAATATTCACACTTCTAGAAAAAACCTGTAGGATCAATTTATAAAGTTCAAAAAATGTCCCATTGTAATTTTGACTGAAATTACATTGAGTTTATATGGTAATTTGGAATAAATGTTAGCTTTACACAATTGATTCTTTCTGAGAAGGAACAACATATTTGTCTTCAGTTAATTAAAATCTTTCTTTAAATTATTTTCATGTAGTTTTAAAATTTTGTTCATATAGATTATAAATATTTCTTACACTTATAATTTTGGTGCTATCGTGAAAAACATTTTTAAAGCAATTTTCTAGTGATTTCTTTTGCAGAAGAACAAACCTAAAAGTCTTCATGATCAAACAAAGTAACATAAATGCTTCTATCCTCAATCTATTAGGGGAGAAATTATATTAATGCATTTCCTCCTGTGGATCTGACCTTGCATTCCTGAAATAAAAATCATGGCCCATTATACTGTCTTAGTAATTTTAATTCAGCCCAATGTGTTTTAAATATTTTATTTAAACTTTTACCTCTATATTCAGAGGTGAGGTTGCTTTTAGTTTTTTCCTGCCTTGTTTTAGTATCAAGGTTAGGCTACTCTTTCCTGCCAGAATTTTTCTTATTATGATCAAGATTTATTTTACATTTTTGGTTTCTTCAAGTGATAGGGCAGTTCCATCTTATTTTTATAGTATTATAGATAGTACCTTAAATTTATAAAAATATATTTTAAATGTTTCCTCTTAATTGCAAAACCAATCATATGTACAACCTTTTACCATCTATATTATAAAAACCCAGTGGCCCTAAAGCCATAACGACCAAAGACCAGCCACCAGGAGGCTGCATGCACAGCGAGGCGCACAGTGGGCGGGGACTTGACTCTGGGTCTCGTGGCACAGTGGGACTTAGGGGAGTCCCGCGGCACGACGGGGTCTGGGGTTCCGGGTCTCCTGCGATTTTACGTGCTGGGTCACTAGTCTTACATAATAGGAGCTCTAACAAACTCACTTTCCCTGCCCATTCTCCTGTATTTTGTTAAATTCATGTAGAATTCTAACTCCCCATTGATTAACATGTTACTATTTTGCCTCACATATTTCAGGAGTTCCTTCTTAATAATCATTTTAAATTCCACACCATAATATCAGCAACTAAGAATTCATTTGTAAGGATCCTCTTCTTTCTCTTAGATTTTCTTTGCAATTTGGAATTCACTAATTTTACCAAGATTTATTAATATTATGTATTTTTCTCCCTTTTTTTACAATACTATCTTAAAATATTTGAAGGGATTTTTTAATCCGAAGAAAGGCTTAAATTTCATCAGTTTAGTGTGGTCGCACTGCCACAGAGGCAGGAGAGGCTCACGCCGCCACAGCAGCAGCGCTTGCTAGCCATGAGCCCAGCTTCTGGATGAGCGGTGCTCCTGCTGTGGGACCACACCAACAACCAGGCGGAAGCTCCTGCATTAAGCATCTGCCCTGGTGGTCACTGCACTTCATAGTGACTGGTCATTTGGTCATTCAGTCATTTGGTTGCTTAGGCTTTTACATATATAGAATTCTTGAACTTCTTTTAAACCAATATTAGTGTTTTAGATCTCTCCTCTTTGTCTCTTTTCTTATTTTTTTATTTTGTACTCAATGCATTCACTTTCAAATTAATGCTTGAGCTGTCAATCATGTCTCTTTTGCAATTCAAACTTTCTATTAACTCCTTTAAATGATAATATGCTCTTAATTTCCCAAGAATTTGTCTACTCTCCAATTCTTATTTTTTTTCTTTTTCCAACCGACTATTCTTGCTCTGTGGATGTGGTGTCTTCATAAAAACAGTCCAAGAATATCAAATAGACTCATTTAAAATTTTTCTTCTGTTTCCTGCATTAACTATTTCTTCAGAGACTAGATCATTTGTTTGTTCACATTACTTCCTCCTTTTCCTTCAAGTGATTTTTTCTTGAAAACATCTGGAATTAATCAGTTCAATGGCTTATGTTTCCTCAGCACTTATGAAAAATCATGCTTCTTCTTCCAATGATTATGACTCAAAATTGCCTGAATGAGCCCATAGTGGGAGGGAGATAGAATATACAGCAAGCTTCCTTTCATGCCTATGATAATTTCATGACATAAATTCTAAAAGCCAAGAGTTACCAGTCCTGCTTATTTCTCCAACCCCAATGCCTAGAGTAGGAGTCTACTTTGGCAAACTCTCCATTTTATTTAGAAATCTATATTTTCTAGCTATAATTAAAGGCAAAAATCTAATCTAGGCACTCTGGAAAAAAATGAGTAGTTAACTAAAAATCTTTTAGTCATTTTTCTGCCATTTTCCTGTACTTAGCCTCAGGGTTTGCTTACCTTAATCTTGGAGTATTAGTGTTCTTTTAGGAAAAGCAACAATCACATTTTCAATGGTCTTTCCACTATTATGGCTCCTCCCAATGTCAATCCTAACAGATATTTTTTTTCAGAATTTCTGATCTACTAATGGGATCCTTCCCAGTTCTTTAGTATTGCTAAGGATTTCTTTATATCACTTTATTGAAACTTGAGAATAGAAGTAAAGGAATGTGCTGAGACCATCACTTTGAACCTGAAGTCTCTGTTAAATTTTATCTTTATTCTGAAGATTTTACCAATTGTCTCAGAAATTATACTTTATTTTCTTTGGAATCCTACCAAATAAGAATAGAATAAAGAGATTTTTGAAATAATAAAGAATAATAGTAAAATAACCCTATTCTTATTCCATTGCATTTTATTATAATTATATACGTGCTTTTCCTCCCAAATTGACTATAATCTTTATAAAGACAGTGACAATCTTATTCATGTTTGCATTTCCAAGGCCTAAAACAGTTTCTGATGCAGAGTAGATACATAATACTTATTTAACAAACAGATGAAAGAACGCATAGTTCTCTTAGAAAAAGTGCTAGTCTGAGATGCCAAGATATTGGTTTTGGAAGCTTTCCATGAGTGATTTTTGAGGCTACAACAGAGAGGAGAGTTCAAATTTCACAAACCTGCTCATGTCATGATTCCTCACAACTTTAAATATTTATGAAACACAAGTGGCAGCTGCAGGTGCCCAGAATTTTAGTAAGAAGGATGATTGTCTCAAGTCCTTTCCCTATTGATGTATTGAGGGAAGATGAGTGTCCAGCCAAAGATTTCTACAAATTTCTAAGGAGACTGTTTTTTCATGGGTATCTCTGACCTCAGCTCTTGCTTCTACAGAATTATTTTAAGAAGAGTCTGGCTGTCTTTTGTGTGTTATACCTTTTCTTCACTGTATCCACACAAACATGGCACTTGGTCATGGTCATTACTTAAAAAGGAAGCCAACAGACAAACAAACATTTCTCATAGAAAGCTTTTATATGAACACTAGAGGCCCCATGCACAGAATTCATGCATGGGTGGGGGTCCCTCACCCGGCCTGCACCCTCTCCAATCCGGGACCCATTGGGGAATGTCCAACTGCCAGTTGGACATCCCTCTCTCAACCTGGGACCGCTGGCTCCTAACCGCTCACCTGCCTGCCTGCCTAATCGCCCCTAACCACTCTGCCTGCCTGCTTTATTGCCCCTAACCCCTCTGCCTGCCTGCCTGATTGCCCCTAACCGCCCTCCCCTGCCAGCCTGAGCACCCCTAACTGCCCTCCCCTGCTGGCCTTATCACCCCTAACCACCTCTGCCTTGGCTCCCGCCACCATGGCTTTGTCCAGAAGGAGTACCAGATGACCAGAAGATGCCCGGTCAACTTGGTCTAATTAGCATATTACCCCTTTATTAGTATAGATCAGTCCTTATTACATGTTAGGAAATCAAAGTGGGATTTACATACACAAAGCCAAGAATTGAACATTGCATATTAGATTTTCCTGTTCCAGAAGCCCTTTCATTCAGCCTATCACTGAACAGTTTTCACTGGATACCTGACCCCATTGAGCACACCAGCTTCTGGGATATTGCTGGCTCCCCTCTGCTTTAGCCCTTGTTTTCTCTCCATTGCCCATTGTATTTTTCCCAGACTGCTCCTGACTCCCACTTCTCACTCTAGTATTCATCAACCCCAGGAACACCTTTGAATATCTAAAACTGATCCAAGTTTCCACATGAAGGAGCTCTATTAGCAGCTCAGAGTCAGTAATGACCTTTAGATTTTATGTAAGAATTCATCTTCCTTAAAAGGAAGTTGTGCTTTCAAATAATAAAGTTTTTATATTTCCATTAAATATAAAAATGACTAGGAATATTTAATTATCTGCCTACTTCTGAAAATCAGACTCTTTACTTAAAACATAATCCCTTAAAAATCAATCAGCCACACCATAAAATTTGTTGACATTAATTCACATAGCAGGCTACATGACATAAAAGACTAAGATATTGAAATAATCCATACATAACAAAGGTAGTTATTTAAGAATATTCATGTTTAATCTTTCCACAGGCTAATCCATCTGCAAATGCCATACTTTTAAATAATTGCAGAGGGGAAATGTAAAAATCACATTGTTATGTCTTTAGCTGACAATGTAACTCCTAGATACCAATCCACAGAAAAAGAATTAGCTATTTTTAATTTTAGAACATATATTCATTGATGATATTTTTCTACCTAATAAAAGGATATGAAAGAGCATACTGTATAAAAACACACACAAAAGTCCTACTAATCACTATAAATTGAAGAGCTCATCAGTGATACTTACTGCTTATTTTTTTAAAAAAAAAAGTTAATAAAGACCACTTCTACTGTTGTATAAAACAAAACATTGCCCATGATTGAACTCTAATAAATAATGTCTGCATCTGTTTACAGTGAATACTCCTGGAAAAGGAATGTTTACTCTCTGTCCACAAGCCATTTGCTCTCTCTCGAGGGAAAATACAAATTAGCATGTTATTTCATTGCAGCACAGAGGAGGGAGGAAATTCCATTAAGCAGCAGTTACTTTTTAAAATATATATTTTTATTAATTTAAGAGAGGAAGGGAAAGACAAATAGAAACATCAGTGATGAGAGAATATCATTGATGGGATCCTCCTGCACGCCCCCTACTGGGGATCGAACCTGCAACCTGAGCATGTGCCCTTGACCAGAATCAAACCCCAGACCCTTCAGTCCAAAAGACGATGCTCTATCCACTGAGCAAACCCATCTAGGGCAGCAGTTACTTTTTTTTAGAAGTTACAATATTTTTACTGGTTTTAAAGGTAATATTTGTTTCTTGTTAAATTTTTAATTAGTACAGAAGTAGATAAAATAAAAATCACACCTGCTTCTAACTTTATGAGTCTGTGTGCCCTTACAGTTGACCAGTTTGGGAGAATGAATACCTAGTTAATATACACACACAAAATATAGTTCTGACCTCAGTAGGAACATGCTAGTTTATATATTATTAGAAAGGGTCTTCTTTAATGGAGAGCAACATGCTCTTTTTTGAAAAGAAAGGGTGAAGCAAACATTCATTACCGGAAACAAGCAGCAATTACTCTTAAATCTCATTTCCTCTCCCATTTTGATAAAGCCTTCCTGAAAATTCTAGGACCCAGTTAAAAAATGGTAAGAGGAATGCAAAACTATTGTCTGTCCTATTATACTATCTTTGATGCTGAGATTTTCTTTGTGTTGGATAAACCCAGCTTTAAGTTGTACATCTAAGAATTAAGGATATGATTTTCAATATTACATGCATTATAATAAAATTTCATTCTAATGTATATTATTGTTCTATAGGACATTATAACCCAATTTTACAATATCTTTCCATTTATAAAATTTCTCATGAAGTTTGAAAAAAATTATTATTAAACAATTAAGTACTTATCAATTAATTAATTGTTACTGGTCAAGTTTTAAGGTTTAATTTATTATTCAATATTTTTTAAAATGCCCTGGGCTTTTTTCTCTAAGAAAGTCTGTAAGTAAATACATTCCAAGCTTTTCCACTCAAAAGTTTATTTTTCAGATGACAAATGAAATTTTAGAATTTAGAAAAATAAAACATTACTTACTGTAATCTTTACTCAAATACATTTGCAGCAAGTTTGTCAGGTGAGTAGAAAATATGCCTTTTTATATTCATCTTATAGCAACATAAATATGTATACTTTTTGTAGAAGCAGGGAAGTGGGTAAGAGTGGTATAAATTTTGGAGGGAAATTTATTTAGTTAATCAGCTATTACAAAGAGGCAATTAAAATGCAGAACTTTGGGCTACAATATGCACAAAATTAAATATAAAGCAAATTTATATTACGTGAGAAAACAGAAATTTGGCATGACAAAGATATATCAAGCTTTTCTAATGAAGATTATGCTGTAAGACTGCACTGAACTAATAACTGAGAATAATTCAAATCTATCTTTGTAACGGAGGCATCTAAAAATATTATACAATCCATTATTCAGTACTGTCAAGGAAAAATAAAGGTTATAGAAATTGGGGCTGTGTAAGAAACACTCTGCTAAAAGTTGCATTTTCTTATATAAATGTTATTTTTGACTGCCTCCGTGTAAAATAAAAAAAAAACATTCCTCATTTTTAAACACCTACTCACACATAATGCAGTTACATGCTGTGTCGTGACCCTTTTAGGACCCCAATGTCAGAAAATAATATTAGCAATAATAAGTGATGATGCATCAATTGTGCTAATAGCCTGAATCTTTTATTTGGTGTTCTAGATATCTAGGTATCCAGCCCCAAACAAGACAATCAACTCATCTTTAACTAGAAAGATGAAAAACAGATGACATTGAAAATTTCTGGAAGAATAGATAATTATGATGAAACAAACCAATTATGCCAACAGAATCTATCTTATTAAGTTGGCTGTGACCAAGTTACAAACCTGTGATGAAGTATTTTTATAGATACATATGAGAATTTGATTAGACTTGTGTTAAATTAAGAAACAAAGAGGGCCTGCCAGAGAACAATCAGTCTAGTCTGTCAGCTGATAAAGCTTCCAGTGTAGGAAAGAGCCCTGACCTACATAAGCAGAAGCTCTTTTGTCAGATTTGAAGAATCAGTCATGGTTTAACCTTTGGTCATATAAAAGCATAAATAGAATATTTGGGAAGGAGGATACTATTGCATATTAAAATAGCATTTTTGTCCTTAGAGAACCTCAGTTTATTTTTGAAATCTCTAGATGCATGCTTTGGTTCCAGGTCCTGGGAAGTAGCAACACTTTCCTTACCCAAGGGAACTACTCATTTATCTCATTTTTTTCATGGAGAAACCCAAGTTCTTCCATTCACCTTCAGTGATAAGCCTTTCCAAATCCCTCCTACCCCGTGGCCAGTATAGCTCTCCTTAGAGTGATAAGATGAGTAGATCATAGTCTAATAAATATATTAATTACTACTGTAGTCATCTTCATTTTACAGAGTTGGAAAATGATAAGAAGGCATCATTTGTCAGAGGACAAATTCATTATTGGATAAGGGAGGGAGGGGTTTAGAAAATATAGAATTTGTAAAAGACTGAATTATAAGTTACATGTAAAGTTAGTAATATCTATAGAAGGGATAGTCAGAGGATGTTTTTAATCATAACAAAAGTGGGGTGAGTTAAGCACACAGATATCTAATGAAACCAAAAGTCTAATTGAGGTGAATGCTCATGTTATCGACAATGGGTATCATCATCCATTATGATGACAGCATATCTATATCTACACTAATAAAAGAGAAACATGCAAATTGGTGTCACTCTGCTACACCCACCAGCCAATCAGGATGAGTATGCGAATTAAACCAACAAAGATGGCAGTTAATTTGCATATGCAGGCATGAAGTGAAGATTGAAGACTGAAAACTAAAGAGGCTTGGCTTCTCACTGCAGCCGGAGATGAGAAGCCTAGCCTCGCTGCGGCCGGACCAAAGGCCTGGGTCCCGGGTGCCGCAGGAAAACCGGTGCCAGCATCCAGGGAAGGAAGGCCTATTGCACAAATCTTCAGCAACGGGCTTCTAGTATATATGTAAAAAGTCAGTGTCCTGCCCTAACTGTTTTGGCTCAGTGGATAGAGCGTCGGCCTGCAGACTGAAGGGTCCCAGGTTCAATTCTGGTCAAGGGCATGTACCTTGGTTGCAGGCACATCCCCAGTAGGGGGTTGCAAGAGGCAGCTGATCGATGTTTCTCTCTCATCGATGTTTCTAACTCTCTACCCCTCTTCCTTCCTCTCTGTAAAAAATCAATAAAATATATTTTAAAAAAATAAGCACACACACAAAAAAGCCAGTGTCCCTAATGACCGAACAACCAAACGACCAGTCGCCATGAGGTGGCATTGACCACTTCTTGGTCCCTCCTCTCCAGCCCACAGGCTCCGATGGATCAGCGATGGTGAACGGGGGAATTGGGATAGGTGGCGGGAGGACCAGGCTGGCTGTCAGGCTGTTGGGATCACCAGCTCATCCCTAGCTGCTCCGGGGCTCAGGCCTGTGGGAAAGCAGGCGCCAGAGACTTCACCTCAGTGCGCTGTGCCGGTCCAGCCGCTGATGGAACGTGCTGCCCACTCGGAGCTGTTCATGCTGGGGCAGGTAGGTTGCAGGCGCGCCCTGCAGCATCTGTCAGTGCCTTAAGCCCCAGCAGCAGTGGCAGCAGCACCTGCGTGAGCGGCCCCCAGTGGGCAGCATGTTCCATCAGTGGCCGGCTCAGCGCACGTGCATGGAGGTGAAGTCTCTGATGCCTGCTTTCCCAATGGCCTGAGCCCCAGAGCACCTGGGAATGAGTTGGTTATTCCAATGGCCTGACAGCCCAGTGGCAGAGAAGGTGTTTGGCCTGGGGACTGGCGAACAGGCAGAAGATGGCCCTGATTGCAGGAGGCTAGGCCTAGGGACCCTACCCGCATGACTTAATCGTGCGCTGGGCCTCTAGTTTATATATATAAAAGCCTAAGTGACTGTTATGACCAAACGACCAGAACAACAGGTTGACCAGTCACTATGACATGTACTGACCACCAGGGGGAAGATGTTCAATGTTCAATGCAGGAGCTTTGAAACTATATATATATATATACATATACACACACACGCACACACACACACACACACACACACACACACACACACTAGTGCGCTCCCACAGCAGGAGTGCCACTCAGCTAGAAACTGCTTCAGCACTGCTACATCTCTGCAGGGATTGGGCCGAAACCCAGCAGTCTGACATCCCCTGAAGGGTCCTGGATTGGGAGAGGACACAGGCCAGCCTGAGGGACCCCACCAGTGCATGAATCTGTGCACCAGGCCTTTAGTTTGTAATAATAGAATAATAATAAAAAAACACATACAAGTAGAATAAACAAGTAATAAAAGGCATTCAAATACCTGGTCTAATAAAATTTCTTGATAAAAGGCCTAGGGAAAAGTGTGGGAGCACTTTGTGCCACAAAGAATAACATCATGAAAGATAAGAAGTTGATGTCTGGATAAAGGGTTCATGTATACATTTAGTTCTGGATACTGCTGACCTCTTGCTTTTTCCACTGACTGTGGTTGCCAGTATAGGAAAATAATTATGCAGTTGTTTATCTAACACGTCTGGCCTATTCTACTGATATGCTTGGGTGTCCAGGAATTCAGGACTGCAGTGCATGGAAGCTCCCTTCATTCTCTGGCTCCCTCGATCATTTGGCCTGGGATGGGATAGCCCCTTATATTGCCCTCAGTTTTGCTCAGAACTGTTGGGCCCACCCACAGAAGTAATCAAACATATAGTAAAAAGAAAATTATTCAGAAGCTTATTGACCCTGAACAATTCAGTAGTAAAATCTGTTCATGTAGAAACGCAAGTTCTTCCATATCACCCAGATTTTTCTGAAGCACAGCTCCAATCACAGAGTCTTGGAGAGGGCATGGCACCTATGAAAGACTCAGGGCATCCCAAACTAAGGAGTAGCATGTTTCTCAAACTAACATTGGCTCCCTGTAGCTTACCTAATAAAATTGATGTGCTCTATTTCAGTGGACTAAATTAAGCACTAAATTACCTCTCCAAAATTGTCCCTTTCAACTTTGGTCTTGAAATATTTTGTTCACAGATCTCCTAAAAAGATATTGTAAAACCGTGTATCCGCTCATATATTTTTAAGCTGGTATTGAAACAAATTTTATTATAAGTTTAAATAGTTACAAAATGTAATTCTAAATATTTATGTCTTTAATAAACATTATGATGCTTATATAATTATTACATTACTGTATATGTATCCAATGAAATCTAAGTAAGAGTAATTTGATAACCACCATAACCTATTTAAAATGCACTTGAACATGATTTTCTTTAACAGTCAGAATTTTTACAACACTTATTTTTCCCCTTAAACTGATATTTCCGTTCTTATCCCTCAGAATTATATCCTAATGTAGTTTTATGCTGGAAAGTTTTTTTATTGATCATCTCATTATATGTCCCTGCAATAACCATCTATCTAGGTATATAATTTTATTTTACTGTGAACACAAGGGACTAAACATTAAATATTAAAGTATCCAATAATCAGATAATTTTTGGCAAAAGTAGATGGCAATACACTTCTGTGAGTCTGAATAACTTTTCAATGAAATACAAAATAGTTATGTGCCTCCTTTGTGTGTTCCTTTTTCTCAAATATGTAATTAATCTGCTAGAAATAAAGTTTCAGCTTTTTCTCACTTACCTTGAAATCAGGTAAAACATGCCCCTGAGATGCAGACAGAGACAAGGTCCATGAAAACACTAGCCAAACTCTCAAGGCTAGTAAAGGTGCTGAGGTTGGTAAAGGTGCTGAGAAGGCACTCTGAAAAGACTGGTATTCACCAGCATATGTTTCACAAATCTTGGTTATTCTGACTTTAAGGTAGAGAGAGATATTGAGCATTGTCATGAGTTTGTTATTAGATAAAGAAAAATGTCGCCAGTACTGATCTTCAGGAGAAATGCAATGTTTGACAGCTAGCTTGTTAAAGAAAATGTGCCATCATCAATTCTGTTGGCCCATTCTGTAATATTTCTGAACTCCTATCTCCTTGACCCAGGCCCTAATATTCTGTTTCTCGTGCTAAGCTTTGCCTTAACCCAAATGCATATAAGATGAGGACAGATAAGAAGCCCTGCCACAGACTGACTTTATCATAAGAAGTTTCTGGACCCCAGTATTTAAAACATGTGATCTGTTTTCTGTTTGGCACCTCAGAGTATTTCCATCCCAGGCTAGGACACCAGATTAAGATTCAGGATGGGTGAGAGCTGACTTTTCTTTGTCAAAATAGGTGATTGTAAAAGTGGAAGTGAGAGAGGAAAACCAACACATTTTCAGGTAGATCAGTTTTTGGAAAGACACATAGGTGTTGGAATCCAGGAAGTGATTCCACTGAAACCCAACTTCATCTGTGAAGCCCTCGAAAGCCTTTGTCAACCCCAGGAACACACGTGCTTCACTTCGAAGACCATGATACAATCTATGTTTGAAAGTATTGGTGTTTTATTGCTGTGTAACAACTTAATTCAAATTTGGTAGCCCACATCCATTTATTATCTCACAGTTTCTTGTGGGTCAGGGCTTAGCTGGGTACCCTGCATAATGTGCAGTTGAGGTATTGGCCACAGGTGCAGCTCAGCGAGATTCAGGGTCCTCCTCCAAGCTACCTGGTTGCCGGTAGGATTCATTTTCTTCCCTACAATTGTAGAACTCATGACGACTTGCTTCTTCAAAGTCAGCAGGCGAGCTTTTGTAATGCTCTGAGTATCTATATACAGTAGGTCCTCGGGTTACGTCAGAGATCCGTTCCTACAGTGCAAAGTAACGCGATTTTCGCCGTAAGTTGGAACCCACCTACATAAGCACCTATGTCACACACATGGAGCACCTACACAGCAGTAATGAAGTGAAACAGTAACAAAAAATGTTAAAGATAACAATTCCTGACCTTTACTTGTGGTAAATAAATCATAAAAAACATAAAGCACATATGTACATACATTGAAATGACAGAACTTTTTTTTTATAAATAAATGGGAGATGGCGACGTAACCACAAAACGTCATACATCGAGTCTGACGTAACCCAAGGACTGCCTGTATATAAAACCCTAATATGCAATTAGACTGAATGGTGGAACAACCAAGCAACCAAAAAAACAAACAACCAGTTACTATGACGTGTGCTGACCACGAGGGGGCGCGCATGGAACATGGTGGGCGTCAGCTGCGGCAGTTATGGTGGAGCAGATGAGCGGGGGTGCCAGATCAGGCAGGCACTGGTCACTGCCATCGGTCACTGAGCCTCTGGCGGGTACTGAAAATTCTTTACTCCCAGGTGCTGCAGTCCCACCCAGCGCTCGCACCTGCTGCTGGCACCGGAGCTGCTGCTCACACCCGCTGCTGGTGCCCAGTGCCAGTCCCAATCGCTCGGCACCATCAGCAGATGAGAGTGGTGGCTGCCTGCCCCGATTGCCACTCAGGGCTTCTCCACCTCCCCCTGCTCCTGAGGGGCAATTGGGGCAGCAGCCGCTACTCACACCCGCTGAGAGTGCCGGCCCCACTCGCACCTGCTGCTGGCACTGGCCCCAATCTCTCCATGCTGTCAGTGGGTGTGAGCGGGGCCAGCACTGTCAGCGTGTGGGAGTGGCAGCGGCGGGAGCAGGGCTGCCAGCAGACAGGGGACCGGGATGCCACAGCAGAAGGAGCTGGGTAGGGGCTCAGAGGATGGTTTGAGACCCGCTCCTGTGCCCACCACAGCCTCGTGGCCCACAGTTCCTTTCAAGGTGCACAAATTCGTGCACTGGGCCCCTAGTCTGACTATAAGACCTGCTTTTAAATGTCTCACCTGATTATGTCATACTCACCTAACATAAGCTCCCTTTTGATCAATTCAAAGTCAACTAATTAGGGACTTTAATTAAATCTGCAAAAAGTATTATTTTTTTTATGTAGTGTAACCTAATCATAGAATGACAACCATCATATTTGCAAGATTCCTGCTCTCTGGATACATGCTCTATATTATGTTCTTACTTGAGTGTCAATGGAGTTTATAAACAGAACCAAATTTCTAAATTTCAAAAGCTGATGATGTTGAAGAAGCACCTATCATGAGTTCTACAATTGTAGGAAAATGAATTCTACTGGCAATCATCACATTTGCAAGCTCTATCTAAACTCAAGGGAGAAGATAATATAGAGCATGCACCCAGAGAGCAGGAATCTTGGTGATCATGTTAGAATTCTACCTACCACACGAAACAAAACAGAAACAAATTCCTAAATTTTAAAAACTGCTTAATTCTCTAATGCTATTCATTTACAAATATGTGTTCTCTTTAACTAAATGCCCTTTTCCCTTTTCCTTTTTTTTATTTTGCAGTTTTAAAGTGTTACCTGTCATCATCATCAAATGATAATATTAACATTAATATGGTAACTACCATTACTATGTATTAGCTTATATTTATGCTGCGGTCTGGTGAAAACTTCTCTATGTGGGACTGTCAGTATGTGTTAAATTCGAGTTCTCTTTGCTCTTTTTTATCCCTTAGCTTGCTATGTTTATCCTCCATGCAGAATGGGAACAATTTATATAATGGTTTTATTTAATTTGTGCATGTCTGTAGTTAGATCACTCATCTCCCCACCCACCTCATCTTTAGCAACCATTTGCTTGTTCTCTATATCTATGGGTCTGTTTCTCGATTGTTTTGTTTTTTAGATTCCACATATAGTGAAATGTGGTATTTGTCTTTCCTGTCTTACTTATTTCACTTAGTATAACACTCTCCAGGTCCATCCTTGTTGTAGCAAATAGCAAGATTTCATTATTTTTATGCCTGAGTCATATTGTATTGTATATATGTACCATTTCTTCTTTATCCATTCATCTATCAATGGACACCTAGGTTTATCCCATATCCTAGCTACTGTAAACGATGCTGTGATGAGAGGGGTGGGGAAAGTTGTGGTACATTTACACCATGGAATACTATGCAGCAGTATAAAAGAAGGATCTCTTACCCTTTAAGACAACATGAAGGTGCCTGGAGAATATTATGCTAAGTGAAATAAGCCAGACAGAGAAAGACAAGTATCACATGATCTCATTCATATGTAGAATCTAATGAATAAAACAAACTGATGAACAAAATAGATCCAGAGACATAGAAGCATGGAACAGACTGTTAAATCTCAGAGGGAAGGTGGTGGTGGGTGGGTTGGTGGGAAGAGATCAACCAAAGAACTTGTTATACATATATACATAACCCTGGACACAGACAACAGGGTGGTGAAGGCCTGGGTTGGGGGGCGGGGGTGGTCCAGAAGGGGTCAATGGGGGGGAAAGGGGGACATTTGTAATACTTTCAACAATAAAGATTTTTTAAATAAATAAATAAGTAAAAATAATGCTGCAGTGAACATAGGGGTACATATATTTTTTAAACCAGTGTTTTAAATTCTTCAAATAAATACCCAGAAGTGGAATTGCTAGGTCATATGGTAGCTCTATTTTTAATTTTTTTGCAGAACCTCCATACTGTTTTCCATAGTGGCTGTACCAATTTACAATCTCACCAACAGTGCATGAGGGTTCATGCCCATTATCAATTTGATCCAGTTTTTAGGGGCCTAGTTCAAATTCCTTCTTTCCATAGTCCTTGATCTGTATTACCCAGATAGTAGTCTTGTTATTTGTGTATTTTATTCCACTTATACATGAATAACTGCTTGAATCATGTCTGATGTATTTTTACATCATTCACAGGATCAGTTTACTACCTTGGAATAGAGGCACTGAAATATCTATAATAATAAAAGCGTAATATGCTAATTAGACCACACAGCCAAACAACCTTCCAGACAACCTTCCAGACAAAACAGGGGCTGCAAGGGCCGAGGCAAGCTGCCACGGCTGCAAGGGTCAAGCGAGCCCCTTGCACAAATTTCGTGCATTGGGCCTCTAGTTTTATTATTGATTAAATGGATAAATACAAATTTACAATATCTGAGCATGAGGATATTTCTAGCTCTGACTTCTCAGCCCTTTTTTATTCTTATAGTCAGCTATGTCTATGCCTGGTTGTCAATGTGCAGATAATAGGGTCAATGTCTTCTCTGTTTTTCCTAATACATTTCATTAGAAATCTTAGCTCTAATTCCTACATTTTTGTGTGTATGTTCATAACCAGGTAGACTTCTCTCACTGATATACGTACACAAGCTCTAAGAGTAATCAAGCATTTCCCTGGTATTGTTTATGATAAAATTTTGTTTTTGTTTTTTCATTGTTTCCATTTATTTTGAAGTAGGAGAAATTAGGTTCTTTTATTTCTTCTATTTTTTTTCTGTTTGGTAGTCCAGGTCTTCAATATTTAGCAAGTTTCTTCCTACCACCACATTCTTGAAGAAAATTTGAATAGAATACCCACCACTGCAAAACATCACTCTTCATGTGGCTGTGGCCACAAACATTGCAGTGGAATGTCCCAGGTCTGGTGAGATGGACCAAATCACTTGCAAGCTACAGTGAAAATATTTGGCCTTTAGTCTAAAACCCAGATAAAACAAACAAAAAGACTCCTTGAAAGATTTATAACAGACTCACCTCCTAATCACTACCCTCATGATCTTGCCACTCAGGTGGCCATAGGGAATCCCCCAGAGGTAAAATTGTCAAAGGAAATAAACCATTTTATCTCTGGGCTAAGAGCAGAGTTAAACTAATTTCTGCACCACTGAGTCTTGCTAAACCAGGAAGGTTCCCCACTTTGGGAAGTAGCTCAAGAGCCATCCACAACACAAAAGAGGAATCCAACAACCAGAACAAGTAATTCCAAAAAGGAGAATCACAAAGGGAGCAAGTCATGAAGACATACACAGTTTAAAACACCTTGGTGGGGGGTAAACATATTTGCCCTAAATTTACAGATTCATATTGTATGTGAATATTATACTTGAACTTGCCTCATAGCAGTCCTTGCATTTTCGGGTAGATCCAAGGTTTGGGGGACATTTGTAAGAGGACTCCTACCTGCCTCTTACAAATGATGAGAAATTTTACTCCTATTTTGAATCATATTTTATTAGATACTTACTGATTTTAGTGATTGGCTTCCTCCATTTTTTATTTTCCTAAGCACCTGTCAGATATACATAGAAAAAGTAAATATGCTTGACAAAAAAAGAAAAAAAATCTAAACTAATATCCTTTAAGTAGGCCACTCTGTGCTATAGAGAAAGTTGCATAACAAGTAAACCTTGAGAGGGGAAAAAGAGAAGCATATATGCAGGATTTAATTGCCAGAGTCTAATTAGTTTTTGAGTAGTGCTATAAAACTTAGAGAGAAGCAAAGATAAATATTTTAGCTAATTTCCCTATGTACTGTGGATAAAAGAATGGAAATGATTCTCAAAAATTGAATGTTATGAAGTCATTTGCAAAGTATATTAAGTCAGTTCTTCTAGGTAATGAAGTGTCCTTTACAGTTTAAGAGACTTTCCAAGAGCTGACATTTCCCTCATAAAGAACATGGCTCTTGTGGCTTCATTATGACTTCTTGAAGCAATCTGAACTTTAGACCTTCTCGCCTGCCAGCTGAGGACACATCTACACACTAACTGGTGTTTAATAGGCGCGCGGGGCACCGAGGCTCAATATGATTTCAACTGCCATGACCTAAATCTCTAGCCAGGTGACAACATGTGGAAAACCTCCTTGATAACACCTCGTATCTTTTTTTTCTGCTCGCACTCACTGAGAGAGTTGCACATTGTGCTGATTTTTTTCTTAATCAGATTGCATGGTGGAAGGTCACTGAGAAATGAATGTTATTATGAAACAATTCAATGCATCACTTCCTCTTCTTTGATGGGTTTGATTCCCTTCACTGGAGTCTTGATAACTCCCCCAAAAGTGGCCTCCTTTGCATGATTACCTTGAGGCAAACTAGATGATGCCACATTAGGGAGGTGAGAAAGAGCAAATATCAAAACAGAAATTACTATGTATAAGTTTGCAAATGAGTCAATAATGCTTCCTTTGCCACTTTCACTAGAAGGGAAATAGGTTGATTTTATGAGTTATAGAGATTTTGTTACTCCTACTTTTAGCTTGGTGGCTGGTAAATCTATCTAACATATGATTTCATTTTAAAAAATCGTTATTTTAATGGATCTTTATAGCTCTTATATTAGTTTATAGGGTTTATCCCCATATGTTTGTACAGCAAAAGAGCTTATTTTCTCTGCAAGTTCAAAAGGCATTCAAGGTGTATTTTATTCTGAAATAGATGTGTTTGCTTTATAATGAGAGTGTTTTCTTTCATTATATATTTATACATTTATAATTTGTTGATACCATCTTTTTTTTTCAAGCACAACCATTATTTTATCTGAGAAGAAAATGTAAGACAGAAGAACCTGTCTGTTACTAGGCTGTAAGTTCCTTAAGGGGACTGAGAGGAGAACCTAATTCCTAGCACAGTGTCTGGGAAATAGCAAAATCTGAGTCAATTCTTTGTTAAATTAGTAAAGGAATTAATATAATAGAAATGCTCATGAAAATATATATAAATACATACCAAATTTTTACTAAGCCAATTCATTGTACTTAGGAATTAATTATATAAATTAATTATCAATAGCAACTGACTCAATATTAGGTTCTCATAAATTTGGAAATATGAGATGCAATTTAGAGATTATTAAATGCTATTTTTCATAAATATTTTAAGAAATTAGAGAAAAATGATAGTTTCTAATAATGGAAATGTATAAAATTACTTCCTAATATACTCATAATTTTATTTTTATAATGTCATGTCTAATGCATTATAGACAAGTGTAAAAAGAAACATCAATTCCTAGATAATTAAATATAAATATTGTGTGTCAACATTATTCATTTATTAATGCAACAATATTTGTTGGTTAAATTGAACAAATTGCTTGAAGCAAATTATATTAAGCAGCTTTCATTTTGAGTGTCTATGATTCCAGGCTTTCCCAAAATAGACTTTATCATTTAAAAAATGAGCTTCTTAAGTCCCGGGAACACATTTTATTTATCTTAGTATTCTCTTCATCTTGCATCTAAATTCTTATGGAATACAAAACAGTGAAATGTTCATTAATTTCTGAGAAATGACAAAAATACTACAGGCTTCTTATATATATGAACGTGAAATTAGAAAATTTAACAATTTGTTAATATGAAATCCACATATCGTTATTTATCAAGTTACTCAGAGCAGTAGGAGGATTGTGACTGCCATTATTTCATTGCTTGTGATACAATGCCATTTGTGGCCTAGGAGCTGAAAGACGTGGGCCTTCTCGTGATCTTACCCACTTAACTGTTTCGGGTGTCTGTTTCCTCAAGTGGAGTTATGATAGACTGAACCAGATCCATAGTCATCAACATTTTTAATTTGCAGTAGCATTTGTTCAAACAAAAATACTTTTTGGAACTTACATAGGCAAAACAGGTAATGGCTGAGTTGCTGAGATTGAAATGGGGTGAAGGTTCCCTGCCCTTCCTAGTTCACCCATCATGTACTCATCTGTCTTTCACCTACCCTGACTTCCTGTGGTAGCCCCTTAGGGAGAGGGAGACCTCAAAGAATTCTCCTGCACCAAATACTGGCCTATGTTATAGAATCGCTACAATCCCTTGTAGTTCTAAAATTGTGACTTTAATTTCCACACTGATGTTAGCCTAGGTCCTAGGATTTATCTCCATAAATATCAGATAGAATATAGTTCATTCCTCAATGTGGCTATTATCCATACAGTTGTTTTCTAAATCATGTATTCTCACGTATTCCCACTATATTTTGACTGTTATGAGTGAAATAATAAAGGAGTATATAAGAATTTAGAAAAGTGATAAAACTCAGATCCCTTTCATTAATCTAGTCAGTAATGACTATTTCCTCACTTTCACCTTTTAAAGAGTAGCTAAAACTGGCCAAGTCAGGCCACCACTTTGAGATGATCTGTTTAATCAGAAGTGGAGTCTGAAATCCTCACCAAGAAAATAAGAGACACTAAATCTTTAGAAATAAATACAGTAAGTAAAAACTGTGCAACCGTGCCAAGGCCCAGGGTGACAAAAGAGCCAGAAAGATCGTTTAACATCGTGAGATCAGAAGTCGAAATCTAAGAGTAAATGATGAAGTCAAACATCAGGGTCAGAACGACACAAGTCAGAAGAAAAGAAATCATAAGTAAAAGAATAAAAAATGTTTGTGTGATTCTAAAGTCAGGAACTAGCAAGCTGTGCATGTAAATAGGTCTGGCTTAAGGAACCAGGAATGTAGAGAATAGTTTAATTTTTTTTTCCCATGGCTAAAATGATTATCATTTTATTGTCTCAATTTTCCCCTTTCCCTGTAACCACTGATAATTAAGAATTAATTAAATATACTAATTTATAGTTCAGCAAAAATAAATATACTCATTCTTTAAATAGGGTTTACCAATCGTGAAGGAGACCATGAAAGATGGCTTTGTTTTTTTATCAGGGACCTTAAAAAGTTAAAAAAAAAAATACACCTAGTTCTCTTAAAATTCTGTCTCTAGGATTTGAAGACTTAGAATAGCTCAGTTCTGACCCCAGGTTATGAAATCTCAAGTCTTAATACCCTGAACTTTTGTACTAGACTCAAACCCAACCTTTTCCTCTTTTGCTAAAAACTACCCTACAAAGTGCATGTAGGGCTTCACCATTCAAACACCCCTTATCCTTACAGAAATTTAACCAGCTCTGTAAAAGTACATAATTTATACTGGATCACATATTTCCCCCCTCAAGTTAAAATGATGTAACAATGATTCAAAAGAAATAAAAATAGATTGCACAAAATACAGATCATTTCCCCACAAGGTAAATGTTAAAAGCTGAGTTTTTAACGGGTGTAGTGATTCTTTTATGATACTTACTAGAGGCCTGGTGCACAAAATTCATGCACAGGTAGGGTCCCTAGACCTGGCCAGCGATCAGGGCTGATCAAGCTCTTCCAGCTGCTGGCCAGGGCCTTCCTTCTGGCTGCTGGCTGCCAGCTGCTGGCTGGAGCCTCACTTCTCCTGCCAGGGCCTTTCTTCATTCTGCACCACCTCCTGGTGGTCAGCACATGTTATAGCAAGCAATCAAACTCCCGGTCTCCTGGTCGAACTCTCAAGGGGACACTTTGCATATTAGCCTTTTATATATATAGATGTGCCTTTGCAAAAGCCTCAATCTCTTCAAGTCCTGATTTTCTTGATTGAAAATTAAAGTAGTAAAATCTCAGTTTCAGTAAGTAGGGATTTCTGGGTTAATCTGGTCCCAGGCTAGCCTGATAACTGCTGCTCCCCAAATCCCTCTAGGCCAGGGGTCCTCAAATTACGGCCTGTGGGCCACATGCAAATACAAATATTGTATTTGTTCCCGTTTTGTTTTTTTACTTCAAAATAAGATATGTGCAGTGTGCATAGGAATTTGTTCATAGTTTTTTTTTAAACTATAGTCCAGCCCTCCAATGGTCTGAGGGACAGTGAACTGGCCCCCTGTTTAAAAAGTTTGAGGACCCCTGCTGTAGGCACATACCCACACACAGATAGGCTGTGAGGGTGTCCAAATACAAACACCTACAGACAACCACTAGAGAAATTCCTTCCAAAAATAAGGCTAATTATTGAGAAAAACAATTAGTAGCCTAATAAATACATATATAGGTTTTATTTCCTAAAACAACACTCCCACATTTCTCAAAGAAGGTGTGAAAACACCTACTGCTTTCTTTCTAGATCTAAAATACAAGGATCCTACTAGTGATTCTTCATCCCGGTTATACATTAGAAGATCCTGAAGATAGCCTGAGACAAGTAGAATTTCAAAGATTTCCATCACCCCGCTAATATTCTCATGTCCTATCAAGTAGCCTAACAAAAGACAGATTAATAAGAGAAAAAAGCACAGAAGTTTCTGAACATGCCCATTGAACACACATATGGGAGGACTTAGCAAAAGGTGGTTAGAATTTGGGTTTAAATAGCATCTTAACAGAAGAACAAATTTTTAGAGAAATGTGGAGACCGAGGAAAAGGACTTTGAATTTCTAGGGATGGTAAATTGTGGGAAGGCAACTATATTGGGAAACTAATGGTAGATGTGGGCTGGTGTTAGCCAGGCCTGCTATGCAGATTACTCTGATGTTGTTTTAGGGCTGATATGGTTCTAGGTTGTTCTCCAGTGATTGCTTCCCTTATTCCTGGTAGAGGAGGGGGGGGCACCTTTACAAATGTATGTCCTGCTTTTAGGCAAGTAGGAGGAGGGCAAAGAGCTTTTCCTGTATCTGCTTCTTCTCAATTGCCTTCAGCTCAAAATAATCCTTATGCCAAAATGGCATATTTTGGTGGCACATTCTGCTACTTTTCACTCTCATGCTGCCTCTTGGAATGTACCAAATGGTTGTGTAGTTCCTCCTTGGCTTGCATTCTTAGGACTCAACATTTGGAGGAAATTCAGTGGGTTTGCTGCAGACTATTGCTATGGCAATAATATATCACAGGCTCTTAGCTTTGTGACAGCTCAAGTCATTGACACGCACAATACCGTGAAATAATTTCTTCAATCTCCTAGAATAAAAGGCCTGAACTTTGGGGACCACAAGGGATCCCACAAAGATTTGGCCCCGCATAGGATAAGTCTGCTGGCCTCTGGAGCAGCCAAACAAATAGTTATGACCCTCCTCCTGTTCAAGCTGAGAGGACTCGCTCTGCCTGATCTCTGTCTACCAGCGTGACAGCAATATTAACTTCAGGTTTCATTTCTGTCTCAACCTCTGCCCTCACTGTGTCAGCAGGAGCCTGGAACGTGACGGCTGATATTCGGTACACATTTGGGTTTTGAGTCATTCTGAACTTTCTCAAATTAGGAACGTTATTAGACATTTTAAATCATTATATGTATCGGTGACCGAGCCACCCAGTGAGTCGGCAGTTTAAGAAGGTGGAAATGAAAGACCTCTCGGAGATCTGATTCCCAATTAAGATCAGTCAATTCTCTTAAGCACTGACTCATCTGTAACTATTATGAAAAATGGAAACTGTTTAATTAGGAGTTTGAAGTTCTCAAAAAAGAGAGAAAAACTTGAAAGAAATGAGCTCCAGTCAGGGTTTTGAACCAAACAGTGGACTTACTGTGAAAAGCACCTAGGGAGAATAATAACTGGCTTTAATCTTTCTTTTCAGATTATTGTTATCTGAATGTATCTCAACTAAAGTTTTTTTTTCAAGTTTTCTCTGTTTAGAGCCATTTAAAATAATAAAGTAGATTTGTTTTTTATTTAAAGAGCTAGAGAACCTTTAAAAGAGATAAAACATCATTATAGTCTTTGTTGTTATTGCTAAATAAAACACACTGCCTAATTAATAAACGTTTTTAAATCAAGAGTCATGAAAGTAACTGAGTTGAACTACTATGATATACAATAGTACAATGTATTTGTTTCCAAACTGCAGTGTGAATTATCTGGGGGAAAAAAGCATTATTGAATGTGATTTCTTCCTCTCATATATTCAAAGTGAATATCTACATATTTGCCATAGGACGTAGTCTAGTGAGAGAAGACAGACAGATGGAACAAGCCTGCAGTTCTATTACAGGCAGCTTCCGCTGAAATGGAGGAGTGGTGACTTCAGACTTCCTGCCACAAGTATATGGAGTTGACAAGTATATGAAGTCGAAATCATTATGTTACTGTTCTCTTCTCTTTATTCTCCATTACTGGGAGTAGATCCAGGTGAGAGAGGCTCTGCTCTGAGTCTGCACTTTAGGGAGCCCTGCAACTGCCAAGTACAGCAGAACTGTACCAACCTGTTACCCTAAAGATCCACTCCATACCTAAAACTGCTTGGGTCCAACCCAGGTGCTCCTCCACTTCTCTTCCCCTTGGCCTCAAAACAAAAAGCTGTTGGGCCTGAATACCAGGAATGATTGCTGTGGCAGACTCAGGGACCCACTGCTTCAAAGGACCAAGAAGGGTAGAGTGGGGGCAGCACTCAGGAGGAAGGAAAGGCAAATCCATTCCTCCTCCCAGAAGAGGAGCGTGCAGGAGATTCTTGCATAATGAAGAATAAATTCCAAGTGGTGCCAAATATCCATTTTCCAGCCTCTCTTTGTGTTCCAAATCATGTTTCTGAAATTACTGACAAATCACCATGGTATTTGTAACAGGTGCACATAGTGGCTGAAAAACATTTCACAATGTTAGACAATTAATGTTATTCTAAATGTGCCTATATATGCATATATGAATTGAGATCTTATTCATTACATTGGTAAATAGAATTACAAATAGATATATATAGTTTTGTTTTCATAAAAGTATCTTACAAGATTAAATTTTGTAATTTATTAAATGTAAAAATTTAGGTGTTAAAATTGTTTTGACCTAACTTTCTAGTACACATTAAGTATGATTTATATTTTGACTTTAATTTTAATTGAGATTTGAAATATTTTATTGCAAAAAAGTATTTTGAAAACATAAGAATCTTTTGAATTTTTTCATCTCTTGCATTTGCTTTAATTTACATTTTGAAGAAATTATATTCACATTCTGAACAGTTTGAATAAAACTATACTATTATTAGTACTTTCCAATCCTTCAGGACAATAAGTCTAGTACCCATCTGACGTCATGCATAGTTCTTACAATATTATTGACTACATTCTCTATGCTGTACTTTACATCCCCATGTCTATTCTGTAACTGTCAATCCTTTCACTTTTCTCACCCAGCCTACCAACTCCTCTCCCCTCTGACAACCATCAGTCTATTCTTTGTGTCTGTGAGCCTCTTTCTGTTTTGTTTGTTCATTTATTTTGTATTTTAGATTCTACTTATAAGTGAAATTATATAGTATTTGTCTTTCTCTGAATGACTTATTCCACTTATCATAACACCTTCTAGGTACATCCGTGTTGTCACAATGGTAACATTTCATTTCTTTCATGGCCAAATACTATTCCATTGTATATGTATATTATATCCACCTTATCCAATCATCTATCAATGGACACTTAGGTTGCTTCCATATCTTGGCTGTTGTAAATAATGCTGCAGTAAACATAGGGATGCATATATCTTTTCAAATTAGTGTTCCAAATGTCTTCAGATAAATGCCAGACGTGGGATTGCTGGGTCATATGGTATTCTATTTTTAATTTTTTTGAGGAACCTCCATGCTGTTCTCCACAGTGGCTGCACCAATTTGCAATCCCACCAACAGTGCACTCGGGTTCCCTTTTCTCGACATTATCACCAGCACTTGCTGTTTGTTGATTTATTAATGGTAACCACTCTGACAGGTGTAAGGTGAGATTTCCTTGTGGTTTTAATTTGCATTTATCTGATGATTAGTGACATTGAGCACCTTTTCCTTGGCCTATTGGCCTTCTGTATGACCTCTTTGGAGAAAACAGATGTCTATTATTTTTTTATTTGGCTTTCACCAAAACAATATATAAGTCTGGGTGTTGCCCAGAAATCTATATTTCCCCAAAGCCCTGAAGCTGATTCTGAATATCACCTAGGTTTGGAAACCTCAGCGTTTGTGCAAAACAGGCAAAGAATCAGGTTGTTTGGCTCTGTATTTTTGGTTTAGAAGTTTGTGGTAATTATGAGTAATTTCTTAGTTAGGGTTTAACTATTTAGCCAAATAGTTTCACCCTGAAATTGGGGGATTCTAAGGACAAACCCAACAGCAGTAAAGAATTCTGCATGCCTGATACAGCAGTTTAGTGGGACATTGCCTGAACTTGAAGCTGTACTACAGGAACTGATTCCTGACTGGTACATCCAGACCCTTGGAATCAGCAAGGCTCTTAATGTTGGTATCTGTTTTCCTTCCTGTAAAATGTAAACAGTTTGGTCTTTTTCACACAGTGCTGAGGATTAATGAACAAATGCAATAAAAATGTTCTTATAAACTAGTATTATAGTTCTGAATAAAATTCTCATTATGTATTTAAAGCCTAATTGTGTCTCCACTTATTATAATTTTAAAGGTAACTTCACATTTAGACTATATCATTTTTATACATTACCACTTATCATCTATCTATCTATCCATATATCTATCAACTATCTACTTATCTAGCCATCTAGCCCACCTTCTTCCCTATGAACTAAAAGCATGAACTTAGGTTACTAGGGAATAGCATGTTTCCCTGCACTAATGCCAGTGTCAGCATCAAGCAACTCACAGGTTTTTGGTGGAACCATATACTAAACATCTAAGGCAATATAAAATAGCTCTCTGACCTGGCATGGCTGAGTGGTTGAGCATCAACCTATGAACCAGGTGGTCATGGTTCGATTCCCCATCAAGGCACATTCCCAGACTGTGGGCTCAATCCACAATGTGGGGCGTGCAGGAGGCAGACCAATGATTCTCTCTCATCTTTGATGTTTCTATCTCTCTCTCCTTCTCCCTTCTTCTCTGAAATCAATAAAAATATATTTAAAAAATAAAATAGCTCTCCTGAGGATGAACAGGAGTTCCACACATCTCTAAAAGGCAGATGAATCACTATGTTCCATATGATCTAATATAAACATTTACATCAGTTAAACATATATCTTTCATAAATTCTGGCAGAACTAAATACAATTCACAAACAGTAATATTATTATATAATTGCCTTGTTTTCTGATGCATATTGTGTGTTGTTATTTGAGAAAACATACCAAGTAAAATCATATTTACCTTAGATAAATATATCCTGTATATTTTCGATAAAGTGATGGAAGTCATCACAACAATTTAAAAACCACATATGTTTGAGAACAACGCCAAAGGGAGAAATAAATTTGATTTTGATAGTATGTTTCCTGAGCTGGAACAGAATCCTGAATCGCTGGTGGCACCTCTTCATCACTGCTGCTAGCAATTCTTTATCTACTTCTGGAGTCTATAAGAGCATACTGTATTAGAGAGATGCTAAATTCATATATGACTCCTGATACAGTGTTATGAAAATGATTCTTTGATGAGCAACATTCAAATCTTCATGATAAAGTCTGGAGTCCAATCTCACAGAAAGAGGTTCTCAATCTTTTATTTTTATTTTCCCATTCTCTTACTTTAAATAAGTAAAATCATGACTACCGTTATTCTACAGCACATTTCAAGCTGAGAGCATTACATTAATTTAGTTATCATTCAATCATGTTCTAATTTCTGGTTCTTTGAACAGGTGGCTTTCACATTCTTTGATTGAGAGCAACTATAAGAAATGCATTTTATGTCCTGACATAGGATACACACCACCCTTACACACCAACAAACACACACATATACAGAAACAAAATTTTTGAAATAATACACTTTCTTATAATTTTTACATGTTCTATTTTATTCTAGTCTATATCTTTTATTTTTAATTCTATATCTTTATAAAATATGGGTCACTCAATTAAATTGACCTCATCAATGTGTAGCTAGAAAAACTGCCTTATCCATGGTTTTCAAAATCACTTGGAGTGCTCAGTTTGGCAGTGATCCACTAAACTTGGTATAATCAGAGGAGATTACCATGGCACACAGACAAATTTGTGATGCACTCCATATTTAAAAAATAAAGTCAGTTGGGGCACTATCCATTGATGGATGAATAGATAAACAGAATGTGGTATATACAAACAATGGACTATTATTCAGCTTTTAACAGAGGGAATTTTCACACAGGCTACATGAATGAATCTTAAGAATGTTATGCTAAGTGAAATATGCCACTCACAAAAGGACAGCTACTGTATGATTCCGCTTCTTTAAGACAGCTAGAATAGTCAAATTCATAGAGACAGAAAATAGAATGGTGGTTGCCAAGGGCTGGGGGAAGAATGGAGCATTACTGTTTATTTAATGTGTATACAGTTTCAGTTTTGCAAGCATTCTGGAGATGAAAGGTAGTAATGGTTGCACAAAAAATTGAGTAGAGAGAATGTCACCCACTTTTACACTTGAAAATGACTAAGATGGTAAATTTTATGTTATGTGTATTTTACCACGATTACAAAAAATCTTTATTTACTTGAAGAAATGCAGATTCTATTGCTACACTTCATATTTACTGAATCAGGGGTAAGGACCCTGAATCTGGGAATTATTGAGTTACCCAAGTGAATCAGATATAAAGTGGTTTCAGAACCACTGCTTTAGAATAAAACTATGTCATTCTCTTCCAACACTCAAATTATTTTTTTTTTATTTTTCTGAGAGAAACAGAAAGTGTGGGGCAAGATTCTGTAGAAGCCTAGCATGGACCTTGATCATGATTTTCTAAAAAAACTGATTAAGAGTTTTTCAAGTGAGTAACTAGGTTTAGAGTACATAATTATAGGCACGGATATTGAATAAAGAGAAAGAAACTTTTCCAGCAAAGACAAAAAAACAAAAAAACAACAACCAAAAAAAAAACACAAGGCCTAATGCTGGTTCTCCTATTTCTTTGTATTCATATTCAGGGTCTTCTCTCAATTGAAAAAATCTACTGTCCTTGTCTGTTTAGGCTGGATGCTATAACAAAATACCAGACAATGGGTCACTTATAAACAACAAATCTTCATGGGTTCCACCAAGCAATTTGAAAAACAAATGAACAAACACTTATTTCTCATCACTCTGGAAGCTGGACAGCCCAAGATCATAGCACTAGCAAGTTCAATGTCTGGTGAGAGCCTGCTTCCTAGACCCAATCTTTTCTCTGTAACCTCACATGTTGGAGAGGATGAGGGAATTCTCTAGGGCAGTAGTTCTCAACCTTGGCTGCACATTAGAATCACCTGGGAATCTTTTTAAAATCCTGATTTCTGGGCTACATCCTCCAAAAATTCTGTTTCTTTGTTACTAATGTTGTGGCCCCACCACATAACAAAGAAACAGGTGATTCTAATGTGCAGCCAAGGTTGAGAACCACTGCTCTAGGGTCTCACTTATAAGAGCACTAATTCCATTTAAGAGAGCTCTGCCCTCATGACCCAATCCCTTCCAAAGGCCCCAGGTCCACTACACTGGGCGTTAGGATTTAACATAAATTTGAGGGGACATAAACATTCATAGCAACTATCGTTTTTTTCCCTTTTATATATATCACATCCTTTACAGACATTAACTCATCTAAATCACAATATTGCAATTAGGATTTACATCTTTATTTGACTGTTAAGGAAATGGAGGAGTAGAGATGCTAATGCCCAATGTTACTTGGTGAAACCATATTTACCTGGCTCTAAACCTTTAGTCTTTTCAACACTACCCTGCTTCTCTGCAGGATTTCATTCCTTTCTTCCACAGCACAGTAGAATAGACATCATTATTGTCATTTTAAAAATTTAAAAAGAATCACAGGGAGACGACTTTATGAAGGTCACACAGGAAGCCTTCCACACTTTGATTTGATTTCCATCCAAAAAAAGAGAGCTATTTCACCTCTGAGAAATATATTGAAGAAACCAAATAAAATTGAATGTCATAAAAATAATGCAAGAATGAGTAAAATCTCGATTAATAACGAAGTGCCAGGCAGCTATGGTTAATTGAAGGTTAGCTAGAAGTTTCTTTTTGTTTTAACCTTTAATGTTAAATATCCTTTCAAAATAGATTGAGTCACATCCTGGTTTATGTAAGTTTAGTATTAATGAACACAAATCTTTCTTTGAGGGTGTTTGTTTTTTCTTGCAACTTCTGTAGCTCCTTGCAGATGTAGATCGTACAGAGAATTGATTTGAAAATTTATGGAGGACAGGAACAAAATTGAAAGTGGCTCTTTTGACCAAGTCTCTTAATAGGAATTGTATGGTCTCTTCCTTTAAAATAAAGCGTGGAAAATAAAATGAAGAAATAAAATAAAGCACCAAAACAGTTCCATATCTGTGTGTGTTTTTTTGTTTGTTTATTTGATTGCTTGATTGTCAAGGAAGTTGGTCTGTAGAAGATAATACAACTGGACAGGACTTTATGCCCTTCCCTCTCCCAATGAAATAATAAGCTGGACAATTATCAATGTTTTTCAGCTTACATAGGTTACTCCCCTATATCAAGAAAAAGGTCCATGATGACACTGTAGATTGTTCAGAGTTTATAAAATTTCTTGACTTCCTCATTTATTAGGAAAAGTATTAAAGGTGCAGATTTCTCATAGGATATCAACCAAATCCCCACTATCTCAAGAGTCTCTTATTACAGATGAAAAGAATATTGTGGGAGACATGCCAAATGATCTAGTAGGGAAACCCACAATCAAGCACCGAATTAAAAAAGATTTTGCAGACATAGGATTCTCATTTCTATCATATCATCTGGCAAAGCCAAGTGCCCCTGGTTGTCTAGTTGCAAAGAGTTAACAAATCCATGTAAAACCCAAAAGTTATCTTTTCCAGTAGAAAGTCTGGCTTCACAGTTGCGAGTGTTATTTATGTTATTAAGATGGCTAAATGTCACTTATATTTATCACCACATTTGTAGAGATGGGTATCAGGTGTCTTATTCTTCAAAGCTGTCCTATTCTGTGGTTGGAGAATATTCTACCAAACCACCCCTGTCTAGAACACTTGCCAAGGTGATGACAGAGAAAGAGCGCGTTGCCTAACCTGATGAAACTTCATTTCCAAAATTCTTCTACCTCATCTAAGTGAGACTGTCAGCATCTATCTTTCCTGCTTTCTTCCATCTGTTATCTTTTCTCACTTGCCTAATTTATCATTTGATTGATATTCTTGCTATCTACCATATTGTTCATAAGAGAAAGAAAATGTTATATCTTTAAATTTTTAATGAAATGGATTTAAATAATTATAAAACTCTGTGTTTTTCCATAGCCCATACAAGGGCCCCATGGCTTCCTCTACATTTACCACTAGCCATCTGAGCAGTGGTTCCATGCTTCCAGCAAGACATCAAAATAGAAGAGGCGCATAAGCTTGAGGAGGGAGCGAGAGAAATAGTGAAAACATAGCTTTAGAAGTGTGTTAATCACCTCCCATTAGACTGACATTCACTGGAACTTACTTTTTCTTGAAGTTGTTAAAAGATGCAAAAACAGTGCTCTTTCTCTAAACTTAAAAAAGTCATATAGTCTACGAGATGATAATTTTTATTGAGCCTATCATAAAGCTGAGGTCACAGGGCAATCAAGTAACCATTTCACCAAGGACAAGCCTCATTCAAAAAGAGCCAGGATACACAAATGTATTCAGCTTTGGCAGAGCATGGGACATGCAACCAAAAAATGGGTAAAAAAAATTCTGCTGAAGTTTAACAAAATTTTTTAATTCCCAGTGTGGCCCAGTGTTTCAGTGTAGAATAACTGGTAGAGCCAGACACAAGGGGAGTTCATACACAGATTCTGTAATCCACAGGCCTCCATCACCAACTTACAAAAAGTTTGAGGCAGCACCAGTGACAAGGTAGCACAGTCCCTCAGTGGCATAGGCATAAAGGAGGTAACGGCAGCTGCTGGTGACCAGGTTAAAGCTGTGCTGCTTCTTTGAATTGTTCTCTCCTGCAAAACAAAAGCCTTAATCTGCTAGGAAGGGGAAATAAACTCTCACCCCAGAGCATGGGTCAAGATGCACTGCTTCTGGTGTAGGAACAGAAGTAAAACTGTCTGCTTCTGGGAAAGGGGAGGAAAGCCTCTAACATGAGAACACAGCCAGAGATCCATTCTTGCTGAGCCAGTGGTAGAAGTAAAATGCTACTTGAACCTACTAGCATCTCTTGACAAAAAGAGATCTGCTGTTATTGGAGGAAAGGCAGGACACCTCTGCCTAAGACCACCCAGAGTCTGGCTGCCACAGTGAAGAGGCACAGAAAGGTGAGAAAGCCCCACCCCTGAGGCCCAGGCACAAAATCTTGCTGAAAGCTGACCAACCACACACACACACACACACACACACACACACACACACTTCCCCACCCCCCAAAATATCTAGCATTGAATGATAAGCACAAGTAATGTACCACTGGACAAGAGCTGGGTGAGAAACACTTTCTGTGGAAAATCTCTGAGGGGACTAAAACACTGGGCAAGATCCTCAACTCCCAGCTACCACACTGAGTGCTCGCTAATGGAAAACAAACACAGGAAGACCTGAAGCCTGTGCTATATCAACCGCAGCTCTACCTAGAAAATACCCAAGCCCAGCTCACTTACTGACTGCATTAAGTTGATTCCCCACACTAAGAGTGTCACAAAAGAAGATGCATAACTTTTCCTGGCATAAATGGCATTTACCTCAGACCTTATAGTTCTCTGTAACAAAATGTCAATCTTTCAGTTGAAAACTGCAAGGTCCAAGATGAAGCAAGAAAATTTTATCTAATAAAGATGGAATATGCAAATTGACTGTCACTCTGAGACAAAGATGGCTGTAGCCAGGCCGGGAGGCCAGGGTTCCGCCCCGCCCTGCCCAAGGAGGGCCTCTGGGCAGCATGTGCAGGTGCAGAGCAGCTGGGGTGGGGCGGGGTAGGATGCCTGGCATCATTGCCAAGGTGACAAAGCCAGGCATCCCGCCCTGCCCCAGCCGCTCCAGGCTGGTGGGCAGCGCACGCAGGCTCGGGGCGGGATGCCTGGCTGCTTGGAATGCTGCTTCTTAAAAGCTACAATAGTAGTTCAACTTTCCTGAGACCACAGTATGAGGAAGCCCAAATTAGCCACAGGAAAGAAAGATGGCGGTGCCCATAGCAGCCAGGGCGGGATGTAGGTGACATTGCCCTGGTGACGCAAGCCCAGCATCCTGCTCCCTGGCTGCATAGAGGGAGGGAGGGGCCTCTGGCAGGAGGCCGGGGTGCAGGATGCTGAGCTCATGTCCCGTGCCCCGGCCTCATGGAGGGAGGGAGGGGCCTCTTGGGTTGACATGAGCCCAGTGTACCGCGCCCCAGCCATGCATAAGGAGGGGCCTCTGGCTAGAGGCCAGGGTGCAGGACGCTGGCGTCGTTGCAGGCCGGGCTGAGGGACCCCCTTCACCCCACCCTCTGTGCACAAATTTTGTGCACCCAGCCTCTAGTAAAAGATTATAGAAAAAACTCATTGTCAATAGTTAAAGCAATCAGCAAAAACAAAAAAATGGCCACACATTGGAACAATCAGATAGATCTTTAGCCATGATTAATGTGTTAAAGTATCTGGTGAGATAGATGAGAATTATAGCAGAGAGGAAAACACAATTTTTAAAAAGTCAAGTACATGCTAGTAAAAGAAGGGGAAAAAGTATCAAAAATAAAGATGTTCTTCACTGATCTTTCCAGCAGACCTGATACTACTAAAAGTTTAAGCAGTAAATTAGAGAATAGGTAAATAAAAGTTTTCCAAAATAAAGCATAAATATAAACAAATGTAAAAAGAAAGAAAGAAAGAAAGAAAGAAAGAAAGAAAGAGAGGAAGGAAGGAAGGAAGGAAGGAAGGAAGGAAGGAAGGAAGGAAGGAAGAAAGGAAGGAAGGAAGGAAGGGAGGAAGGGAGAAGAGAGAGAACAGAGCATCCAAGAGCTGTGGGACAATAGCAATTGGCTTAATGTGCACGAAACTGGGGTTCCTACAGGAGAAGAGAGACATATTTAAAGAGGTAATGGTTGTAAATTTTTCACAATTAAAGGGGAAAAAAACAAACCACAGATCTAAGAAGTTCAGAAACACACACACACACACACACACACACACACACACAGAATCAAACTGCTTAAAATAAAAGAGAAAGATAACATCTTGAAGCCATCAGAGAAAAGAGAAACACTAGTGCAAAGAAAAAGATAAGAAAATAGCACTCTAGAAAGCAATGGAGTGACATTTTTTAAGAAAAAGAAATTGTCAACTCAGAATTGTATACCTAATGAAACTAACTTTCAAAAATTAAGGCAACATGAGATTTTTATATACCAACAGTTGCAGAGAGAATTCTTTGCCGGCAGACCTGTGCTAAAGGAACTGTTAAATGAAGTTCTTCCAGCAGAAGATTTGGTGCTAGATTAAAAACTAGATTTATACAAAGAGGAGTACTAAAAATAGTAAAAATGAGTATAAATATAAAATATTTCCTTATTTTATTTATTTGAAAAGATAGTCATTTGCCTAAAACAAAAATAGAAACTGTATTGTGGGATTTTTAGGATATGTAGGAGCAAAAGTATAACAACAATACACATAATATAGAAGAAGGAAATAGAATTATATTGATCTAAGTTTCATATACTTACATGAAATGGCATAACATTATTTAAATGTAGAGAATGATAAGATAAAAATATATGTTATAAACATTAAAGAAATCACAAAAATATGTAATTTATAAGCCTTTTTATAAGTAAAAGTAAAATAGAATAAAAATATTTAAGCCAAAAGAAGACAGATAAAAAAGAAAAGCCAAAGAACAAATGAGGTAACAGAATACAATTATCAAAATGGTAGCTTTAAGTCCAATCACATTAATAATTACACTAAATAAAAAATTCTAAAAACCACAATTAAAAAGCAGATATTATCAGGTTGAATAAAAAAGTAATTTTCAAGTATATGCTATCAATAATAAATTAATACAATATATGTGTATAAGTTAAAAGTAAAAGCATGGAAGTTATTTCATGAAAATATCAATAAAATGATGCTGAATTGGCTATATTAATATGAGAAAACCTAGTCTTCAGAATTAGAAATATTGCAAGGGATAAAGGGGGACACTACAAAATATTAAATAGTTCATTAACAATTCATCAAAAAGATATGGCAATCTTACATGTAGATATACCACAAACAGGGAATATAAATTCATAAAACTAAATAAATGGAACTGAAAAGAGAAATAGACAAATCCACAATTATAGTTGGAATCTTCAATAGTTCTTTCTCAGAAATAATAGAATAGGTAGAAAGAAAATCAGTAAAGATATAAAAGACCTACATACCTCTTAACAACCAATTTGATCTAAATGATAGACTATTCACATGCAATAGCAGAATTCACAATCTTTTCAAGTTTACTGGTAACATTCAGAAAGATAGGCCATATTTTATGTCATAAAACAAACTCCAACAAATTTAAAATAATTAAAATAATACATGGTATGTTCCCTGACCACAACAGCTTTAACCTTACAATCAGTAACTGAAATATATATGGAAATGTTCAGATATTTGGAATTTAAACAACATAATATTATACATGTCAAAGAAAAAGCCACAGAGAAAAATAGAAATAGTTTGATATGCAGGAGGAAGCTGATAGGTGATTCTCTCTCACCACTGATGTTTCTATCTCTCTCTCTCTTCCCTCTCCCTTCCTCTCTGAAATCAATAAAGATATTTTTTTTTAAAAAAGGAAAACCTAACTTATGAAAATGTGTTATTTAAAAATAGAAACCTCTCTTTTTAAATGCCAATATTATAAAATTACAGTTTTGAACTAGAAAAATAGGAGCAAATGATAACCAACACAATCAGAAATAAGAAATATAAGAGCAGGAATAAATAGATTTGAAGATATAAAAACAATAAGTAAAATCAATGAAACTGAAAGCCAGTTTCTCGGAAAAAAATCAACACATTTAAAAATATTTAGCTAGACTTACCAAAACAGAGAGAGCAAGTATGAGAGAAGTAGGGACAGGGGAAATCAATATCAGCAATAATACACACATAGTCTACAGGAAGTAAAAGGATAGTAAGGGAATACTATGAAAACATTATGCTAGTAAATCTGATAACTAAGATAAACTAGGAAAATTCCTTGAAAAACAGTAATTACTAAAATTTCCTCAAGAAGAAGTCGATAACCCATATAGTCCTATATTTATAAAGAAACTAGAGGCCCAGTGCACTGATTCATTCACCAGTGTGGTCCCTCGGCCTGGCCTGTGGGGATCAGGCCAAAACCAGGTTTCTGACATCCCCCAAGGGGTCCCAGGTTGTGAGAGGGCACAGGCTAGGCCGAGGGACCCCACTGGTGCACAATCGGGGCTGGGGAGGGACTGCAGGAGGGCTCCAGGGAGTGTCCGGCCTGTCTTACCCGGTCCTGATTGGCAGGACCCCAGCAGCAAGTTAACCTACCAGTTGGAGCATCTGCCCCCTGGTGGTCAGCAGGCATCATAGTGACTGGTCAAACAGTCGAATGAATGGTCAGACACTTAGCATACTAGGCTTTTATTATATAGGATTTAATTCATAGTTAATTAGATCAATAAAACTTCAGGCCCAAATGGCCTCATTGAAAAATTCTTCCAGACATTTAAAATAGCAACATTACAAAGTTTTCTTACTTTTCAGAATGTAGAAAAGGAGGAAATGGCTTCAAATTCACTTTAGGGGCCATTATTAACTTAATTCCAAAATCTGACAATTTTGTACAAACCACACATTTTAAAAATTGGTTTAATAAAGAGAATTTTAAAAATAAATTGGGCCATAAAGCAATAAGATGCTAATTTTTTTAAAGACAGGCAGATTTGAAAAACCCAAAATAAAGGAATTTATGGAAATTACAGAGTGTCTGTTGGTAGTTTGTACCCTAAAATCAATTGCCTTTTTTGGTGTTAGTCCAAGAGAAATTTGAATATGTTAAAGGCAGCTTGTGAAAATATTGGTAAGGAGAAGTAATTAAAGATAGGAGAGAAACTATGATGGGGCTAGTTTTCATGGGGAGAATTGTGATTCAGACTCATAGTGGAGAAATTAATCTAACACTGATGGACAGACAGCTCTTCTGTGGAAATAGAGCAAAAGCAGTAAGCATAGGTATAAACACAGTAAGTTGTGTAAGTTATTAGAAGTTTGAACATTCAGTGTCCTGCTACACTTCAAAGATTTTGTTTGTTTGTTTTGTTTTGTTTTATTGATTTCAGAGAGGAAAGGAGAGGGAGAGAGAGATAGAACTACCAATGATGAGAAAAACATCAATCCTGCATGCCCCACACTGGGGATCAAGCCCACAACCCAGGCATGTGCCCTGACTGGGAATCAAACTGTGACCTTCTGTTCATAGGTCCTCGCTCAACCACTGACCCATGCTGACTGGGTGACACCTCAAACTTTTATTTTAAATGTTCCATAGCATTTGTAAACTAAGTACTGAAAAGCTGAAAGCAAACTGGAAACATTGCTGAATAACAATACATAATAATAATAAAAGTAGTAACAGTCATTCCATTTTCAAAGGCAAAAATCTAAGGGAGATGAGGACACATTATATTATTGGACCCCCACCAAGATCAGGAGCATAATGTTTCACTTGACAATACATTTTTTATTAAAATATATATATCCTGAAAAAAATAGTCTTATGTACTTTGTGAGGCACTATCATAATGTAAAAAGAAAAATCTACATCTTATTCTAGGTTTTAAAGCCTGTCCACCCAATTAAATAAGAGGCTATGGCTAAGTGTGTTAATAAAAAATCTTTCTCAGATTTTCCAAATGAAGAATAACGTATCATTGTTATGACATGAGGTAAGACTTTAAAGTGTGAGTGGGTGCGGGGAGCCACCACTTGCCAATACTGTCAGAAGACTGCACCAAGGAACGTGGAAGGTCAATGGACCTTGGGCGTTAGCAGGGCTGAAGCTAAGCACTGATTGTTGTGTTGAGATAGTGGTGTCTCTAGGCAATTCCCTAACCTGATAATCCTTTTACTGTTTACCAAACTTTACCTTTGATATGCCTGTATGCATTGCTAAAGGGAAAATGTGTATTCAAGTAAATAAAAAGCAGACCAGCCAGAGGTCAGTGTGCTCTTCACGAAAGAGAAACCCAGTGGACCCCAATGCCTTCTAAATTCATATTTCTTTTTCTAAAATATATTTTATTGATATTTTACAGAGATGAAGGGAGAGGGATAGAGAGTTAGAAACATCAATGAGAGAGAAACGTCGATCAGCTGCCTCCTGCACACTCCCTACTGGGTATGTGCCCGCAACCAAGGTACATGCCCTTGGCCGGAATTGAACCTGGGACCCTTCAGTCTGCAGGCCAACGCTCTATCCACTGAGCCAAACCGGTTAGGACCTAAATTCATATTTCTTAGATAGCATTTTCATTTGTGCATCGGCCCCTCCTTCAAATCCTGAACCCCACAGTGCAGGTCGCAGCAAGTGGGTTGTTAAGCAGAAGAATGCTGCTAAAACTTTTTAAATGTAGGTTGGAGTCACACATACTATTTTTTAAAAGTCATATCTATTGCTTTCAATCACTTATTGCTAAAAATGAAAGTCACAGGATATAAAGTATCAGAGAGGCAGTCAAAAGACTTCCTTCAGATATTTCATTGCAATACAATTAATTGGTTCAATTGAAGTTGGAGGATTGTCTAGGGGTTTCTGCTAAATTCTCTTTAAAAACCTTGTAGCAGTAGGTTTTGAAGTAAGAAGGAGATCTATTTATTAGTACAAGCTGTTGCATTGGAGGCATTTATAATTTGGTCAAACTAACTCTAGATATAAATGTCCCCACCAGAAGTCACATGCACTGTCAATGAAATAAGTGTGAGACAACTAATATGCAGAGGAGAATGCTGCTCTTAGTGGAAATACATTTTTTTCTTTTTTTTTTTGTGAGATCAGAAAGTCTAAGGAAATCTATTTTTCCTGTTTTGGTACAGAGTAACTATAAGGCTCTCATACTGGTCATAGAGTCTCTTTTACGGGAAAAAGCCCTTAGTGTCATATATTTCTCCTTGTGAATAAGGTTTGATAAAGGTATGCTGTTTGACTTTGACTGTTATACCAATGACAGCCCATGAAAATTCCAAGTCAAATCATAGGGCAAAAAAGAGCTGGAAGAGTCATGGTTCCACCCTCTCACCAGTATTTAGAGGCTATGCTATATTCCAGTATCTAAAATGTACTAGTAAACAGTCCTTTAGAATTCAGTGTCACTACCACAGCATGAGTTGCTTGGGTTCAGGGTGATGCAGTGGAAAGTGCCCTGGTGTTAGGGTCACTCAGATCTGAATAAATGGAAAAATATACAAAATTCATGTATGGCAAAACTCTATCACAATGGTATCAATTTTCTCACATTATCTATTAATTCAGTTATAGTCTAACAAAAATTACTATAGGACCTTTTTATGCAACATGATAATATGATTCTAAAATTCAAAGAGAAAATTAAGGTTTTAGAAAAATCAAAAAAGTTCTAAAGAAAAAAATATGAGGCAAGAGGCTTGCCCTACAGTAACAAGACATTATAAAACTATGTTAATTGAAACAGTGTTTCATTGGCATAATGATAGACAAATAGGCTGGTGGGATTGAGAGAAGTGTCCAGAAACAGACCTACACATATGGGATTTTGGTATAGGAGAGGAAAATTTATTTGGGGAAAAGATGGATAATTCAAATGCAGCATTAATTAACAAATGGTGATGGACTAACTGAACATCCTTATGCAAAAAATTAAAAATTAACTTTGACCCATATTTCATACCTTATATAAAAGTTAACTAAAAATGGCTCATAGACCTAAGTGTAAAAGTAAAAACAACAACAAAAACCCACTATGAAATTCGAATAAGAAAATATAGTAGAATATCTTTGTGGGCTTTGGTTAGGCAGAGAGTTCTTGAATACAACATCAGAAGCATGATCCCTAAAAGAAATACATGCATTCATTGGCTTTATCAAAATGAGAAACTACAGAAGACCATGCCACTTGGTTTTTCCTTTTTGGATATTTATTCCTATAGGTTAAATAGAATAGTTGTGACCTGACATTTTGTTTGTCTACATTGTTTTTTAAAATTCAGACCAGGAAGTTGTGCTTTCTAAAGAAATTGGGATTAAAGACATTGACCAGAAATTCACAAGCATAATTATAATGTTTAAATATCTATAAATTCTTCAATAGAGATGAATTTTGATGCCTTCAATGATTGGCACCACAGAATTGAAAGAACTTCAAAAAACTACTGTCATCAATCATGCATGCAGTTCTTTACTCAGACACATGTTAAAGGATTTAACGAGTTCTTATGATGTGTGCACCTTGAAATTTCTGAGTTTGATTTAAAAGGGTTCACTAGGATATAATTAACTCAGAACTGAGAGCCTTGTGCATAATTTAGAGGCAATTACAGTTCAAGGAAATAATAAGTGAACTTTTCAAATTCAAACAAAAAACAATCTAGAAAAATAGAATTAATCACTGGCAATTACTGAGTTAACATATCTAACTTATTACCTGAAATACTCCCATGTAATCATGCATTCAACTTTGAGCCAGTAATTGTAATCAGAATTAGGGATGTGCAGGAATTGCAAAAGATTATTAAACACATGAAGGAGCTGTTATTTAAAAAAAATAAGTTGGGGGGGGGATTGGGTAAAAAAGGTGAAGAGAGAAAAAAACAAACAAACAAAACACTTCAAAGACACAGACAACAGTATGGTGATTACCAAAGGGAAAGGGGTTAAGGGAGGGAAAAAAGGGAAGGTAGGTATAGGGGGGATAAATGGTGAGGGAAGGAGACTTGACTTAGGGTGCTGAACTTATAATACAATATACAAATGATGTATTGTAGAATTGTATAAGCAATATAATTTTATTAACCAATGTCACCCCAGTAGATTTAATAAAACAAGAAACAAGTAAAAAAAATTAAAAATAACTGCTTAAGCTTTCCACCTACAAAGTTTGTAATGTAGATTAAAACCCTAAATTGTGCCTTATTAATCTAAAACTTGTGATAATTAGAAATGGTTCTAAGACAAAATGTAATTTTGTACAATTTTGGAAATTTGGTTTGAAAAAATCAATAGTAGGAATCCTGTTTGTTCCCTTAAGTATTTTTAACAGATCTTGTTTGGATATTAATTGTACTTTAAAGTAACCAATATACTAACTACAAATATTTTGCAATGGCTTATTAATAGAGCCTGGCGTTAGCCTGTTTTATTTATTGCTACATTTGAAAGGAATAAAAATTATTTTAGACTTTTCATTAAATTCAAACTAGCTTCTCCTCCCTGATTAGTCAAAATAAATAACAGTAGTTTTGAAACCATTGCTCAGATAAATACTTATTAAATACTATTAAATGACATTTCTTTCTATAACCCAATAATAAAGAAAATTAAAGGTTTTAAAGATAATTTGATTCATCAAGATTAAATGTTAATTTTATTTTAAATACAAGCCAGTTCTATGACTGCCCACAAATTGAAGAAAGCAGCATCCTTGCTTGTCTCTTGATTTCAGTGCAAGTAGTCTCCGGTTTGGTTGTATCCAAAATGCTGCCACCAAGCCTCCACTTTGTGCCTTTCTTTTATGTTATTCTACAAACTTCCCTAAATTGAATTTTGGAATGTTACTTTTTGCTTATCATAATATGTAAACATTAAAAAAACCTAAATTATCCTTCCTATATAAAAAAGTAGTCCAAATTTAAAATAAAAAGTTAATTTTGAAATATCAGTTACTTAATATTATGGTGGCATATTATAGACATCAGTAGATGGCTCCAGGATGAGAATGGTTAAACCTCAACACAAAGAATGAGATTAACTCTTGGCTAAAAGGCAAAATTAATTAATTGATTAATTAATTATAACAAAACACCCTAAAATAAATCTGTAAAACTATGATTGTGAAGATTTAGGAAATGCCTGTCTAATAAAGAAAGATTAAGTATTCCTTAGGACTTCAATATAGCCCTAGCAATTTCCATCTAGGCAATGATCTGAAAAAGAAGAAAAATATAAGCACATCAAGTGGCCTGTATATTGTCCGGCAAAAAAGTACACTGTCACCAAGAGGAAGACTTGGTCCCAACAACCCAGGGGAAGTGGTGTATCTATTGCTCATTGTATCCCCAAAGGAAGGATGGCTGGATCACAGTTTCATAGCCCAGTGTCATTAATCACAAATATCACCCAACTACTCCTTTTGCTCTGATTCCAGGCCTAACAAATGTATTTTCTATAATAATTTGGCTTTCATAGTCTTTCCTAGAAAGTAAAGGATGTGATAATCAAAATACATATTGTCTTGTACATTAACTCTGTGAGTCTAGTAATAGAAAACCAATGCCATCAAATGAGCTTAATCAGAATACTGACAAATTTGTGTTTCTTGGCCTATAAAGATAAGAATTTATATCTAGGTCATCTTTTAAGATTCAAAGACAGAATCAGCTGAACTCCTGGTTAATATCTTAGGCATCGTTTAATTTCAGAAGTATGAAATGATATTCTATTGTGTAATTGAGTGTTTACATTTGTACTTATATTATTACTAGAGGCTCGGTGCACAAAATTCGTGCACAGGGGAGGGGGGTTCCCTCAGCCCAGTCTGCATCTTCTCCAATCAGGGATCCCTCGGACATCCCTCTCATAATCCTGGACCACTGGTTCCTAATTGCTCACCTGCCTGCCTGACTCCCTGGTCGCCCCTCACTTCCCCCCCACCGTCAGCCTAATTGCCCCCAACTGCCCCCCCTGCTGGCCTGGTCACCCCTAACTGCCTCCCCTACCAGCCTGGTCATCCCTCACAACCGCCCCCCCCCCGCCCCTGCTGGCCTGGTTTCCCCACACAGCCTGCAGTTCAGTCCTTTGGTTGTCCCTCACTACCCCCCCTGCCGGCCTGGTCGTAGGCAGCCATCTTATGAGGGTATGAAGGTTAATTTGCATATTACCTCTTTAATATATAGGATTTATTTCTTTTTTCTTTTTGTTAAATATATTTATTGATTTTTTTACAGAGAGGAAGGGAGAGGGATAGAGAGTTAGAAACATCGATGAGAGAGAAACATTGATCAGCTGCCTCCTGCACACTCCCTACTGGGGATGTGACCGCAACCAAGGTACATGCCCTTGACCAGAATCGAACCTGGGACCCTTGAGTCCGCAGGCTGATGCTCTATCCACTGAGCCAAACCAGTTAGGGCAGGATTTATTTCTTTACTGAACAAATATTTATTGAAGAACTGTACAATTGTATCAGGCTTCGTGCAAAGCACTGATAAGCCTAACAGATTCTGGTACATGCTATGATGGAATCTTTATTTTCTAACTAGCAGTTCTCATCTATTGAGCATGTGGTATATGCCAGGCACTGTTCTAAAAA
This sequence comes from Myotis lucifugus, assembly GCF_000147115.1. NCBI lineage: Eukaryota > Metazoa > Chordata > Mammalia > Chiroptera > Vespertilionidae > Myotis > Myotis lucifugus. The sequence continues at coordinate 2,758,258 of NW_005871218.1, read as the reverse complement.
CTATTGTGAATATTAGTCCATTTAATATGTACAACCATTCAATGAGATATTCTTATTTATTTTTCTAATTATATCTTTTTTTAACATGAGAAAACTAAACTGGATAAGGGTTAAATAACTTTTTTTTTAAGCCTACAGCACCCAGTATTCCCAGTAAATAATTTTATAATCACGAATTGGAATGCAAAGTGAGAGGCAAAATTCATGCAGTATATAAAATCCCCTGGTTAGAGAGAGAGAGAGAGAGAGAGAGAGAGAGAGAGAGAGAGAGAAGTTAATTACACACAAAAATATACAAATGTATAGGTAATTAGCCCCATGAAAGTAAATTTATCATGATAGCTGAGAATGGTGTGAAATAAGAGCAGATATATAGGCAAGAAACAAATAATGAAAGATATTTGTATCTTGTTAAAACTAAACCACTTTAAAAGATCACTTTGCAATGTAGAGAACAGAATTGAAAACAGCATGGTGGATGTGGAGAAACCATTTAGAAGGAATTTTTAGAAGCCAGTGTGAAAAAAGACTTCATTGGAAGTGGTGGAGGTGGGGGTGGGGAGAAGTGAGCTGTTTAGCAGCATTAGGACATAATGTCAACAGAACCCAGCAGGGTTAGGAGAGAGATGTCAAACACAATTCCTAGGAATCTGACTTGTCCCACTGAATAGATGGTAAAGCCATCCCCTGAGACAGAGAAAGAAAATCACATCATCTAAATTATGCTTGAAAATCCTTCCTAATACCTACACTTCTTCTATGTGTCAAATCATAGCCGATTGCTTCCTCTCTTTCTGACAGCCAAAACCTTGTATTTCAATTAAGCCCTTTACAGTCTATGTTCTTACAACAGGAATGCAGAGAACGATCTTTCTCAGTCTGGAATACTGTTCTCATGTCTCCCCTTCTAAACCTTCCCCCCCCCTTCTTTTACCCATTACTTTTTACTTATTTAAAACAAAATAAAAAAGCAACAATAGAAAAAAATTTTTAGAACAGTTTTAGGATAAGAAGAAAATTGAGAGGCAGATGCAAAGATTTCCCATATATGCCCTTGCCCCCACACAAGTACAGCCTCCCCCCTTATCAATATTTCCCATGAGAGTGCTGTATTTGTTACAATTGATGTACCTACATTGACAAATCATCATCACCTGAAGTCCATAGTTTGCATTAAGGTTCACTTTTAGTGTTGTACATTCTGTGGGTTTGGACTAACATTTAATGTGTCCATCATTATAGTATCATACAGAATATCTTCACTGCCCTAAAAACCCTCTGTGCTCCACCTACCAGTATTCATCTCTTCCCTCATCTTTGGCAACCACTGATCTTTTTACTGTGTCCATAGTTTTGCCTTTTCCCCAGTGTCATATAGTTGGAATCATGTGTAGCTTTGTCATATTTTCTTCTTTCATTGTGTAATATGCATTTAAATTTCCTCCATGTCTTTTCATGTTTGATAGCTCTTTTTTTTTTAGTGCTGAATAAGACTTTTTTTTCTTTTCCTGGATGTATCATTGTTTATTTACCTCTTCACCTACCATAGGATATCTTGGTTGTTTCCAAGTTTTGGCAACTACAAATAAATTTTCTATAAATATCCATGTGCAGTTTTTTTGCATGGACATAACTTATTAACTCCTTTAGGTAAAAACCAAAGAGCATAATTGCTATATTATATGGCAAGAATATATTTAATTTTGTAAGAAACCATTAAACTGTTCTCCAAAGTGGCTGTAACACTAGATATTAACCATGTTTTTATATCTAATATTTCTTGAGTACTTAATATTTGCCCAATACTGTACACTTAAAATTCAGATCATTATTCAAGATCCTACTCAATAGCACCTCTTCAAAGAAATCCTGTCTCTCTAACCCATGCTTCTTTGTAACCCCTCAAATCTTTCCTTCAACCAATTCTATAAGAATTAGTTCATTTGTTTTGAATTCTAATTACTTGTGGGTTTACCTGCCCCCTGACGCCATCTTTAAGGTGTATTGTATTTGTGTCTCTATTTTCCGCATGCCAAGCATAATTTGTTTTGCACATAATAGAGGCTGTGTTTGTTGGTAGAATTATATTGATTTGAGATCCATAGTAAATACTATAATATCTGGGTAAGTATATAGAATTCTAATAATACTCAGTTGACCATAAATTTAAATATATTAAAAATCATTACAAATAAATTGTAATTATAAAAATTATAATTGTAGAACTTAAAGATATACATTTTGCTAAGTGCTGATGCCTCTTGTAATGTTTCCTTTTTGCAAGTTCTAAATATTTCTATATCACTGATTAAGCATTTTCGTTGAAGTGACTCAGGGAGGCATTCAACCAATGCAGAAGAGCAGGCATGCTTCAATAGGGAGAGAAGAGCTTAATCTTTGTTCTGGATCCATGCCCCACATTTTCCAGTAGCAGATAATGACTATCTTCATGGCAGCTATTTTATATGGTTTCATCACTCGATCTTGAGTAGTACAGTTCCTTGGAAATATAAAAACTAAAATACATTTCCTGAAAATTTTAAAAAATAGGATGAAACATTAATCAAAACTAAAACAATCATTTATATGAGTTGGACCATGGGCCCATCATTAGAACTATTACTGGTCACTTGACAGGAAGGATCAATTACATCAGCAATTTCTCATTAGCTCTGAGTAATTCTACCAGAGTGTTCTCAACAGCTGATTTAAGTGGAGTAGAGGCAACTCAGAGAGAGGGCTCTGAAGGGTACAATTTCTGCAATTTTACACTGTTTGATTATATCCAGATTCTGTTGTGAATGAGGCTGGGGCACTTTGAAAAATCAGCCCATTATTAGACATGGATGCTAAAACTCAAGTGAGGAGAAAAAAACTGCAGTGAATTGGTACAAAGAAGAAAACATGACATTTACATAAAGACCACTTTCTAATTTAATGACCTTGAGGCAGGTCCCTAATCTCCTTGTGCCTCCATTAACTCCTAGACAAAGTGAGAACAATCATATCTCCTCCCTCAGAGTGTGTGGGGATTAATGTGTTAATACAGGCAAATTGCTTTGGATGCTTGGTAATTATCAGTAGGCGCTGTTTTGGGGGGGCTGGTTGTTATTGCCCTGAGCTGACTTCAATTTAATTTATTTAATTGTCTTCTACAATCTGCAGTCCATATCAGGTCTACATGGGTGAAGGCCAGAATGGTTCCTCTACTCTTTCATCTCATCTCCTCCATGGCTCCTCAGTAGTTTTGAGTCCTATTTTTTATATCTGTTCAGGAGGGGGGGCGGGGGTTGAGACATATCTTTTCTATTTATTACAAAAAAACCACCACTATGAATGTCTTTTCTTCCCTTTAAACTCTATCCTTCCAGCCCCCAGTCTCCCATCTTTTCTCATTTCCTGATATGGGATGATCCTTATTTGGTTCCATTGGGTTCCCAACTATCTAGAAAGGCCTGTGGGATGGGAGTGGGGAGGGTGTGTAAACATAAATTTAAAGACCATTGTCAATCAAGTTTCGCTCTTTTGCTGTTCCTAAAAGTATCTCTGTCTCTTCCTCTCCTTGATTGTGTTTTCCTAGCGTTAGGGTCTGCCAGGCTTCAATGAAACAGCCCAAGAAAAGGATAATGTGAAAGGATAAAGAACCCTCCTTCAACAAATCACAAATCATCTTGAAAAATACATATCAAGGCATGCCATGTCTACTTGAAACATACTCATAGCTTCTCATTATATTTAGGATCAAATCCAAACTTCACAGTATTATAAACCAAACCCTGCATGATCTGGCCTCTGTTCCTGCCTCATCTTACCCTTCACCTCTCCCGCACATCACTGGCCTTCCCCCAACTTCTTAGCTACTTTAATGCATCTGCCTGAAACAATCTTCCTTCGCCACTTTCCGTAAATAACTCCTTTGTCCCCTTCAGGTTTCAGCTTGTCACTTTTGTTGCAAGGCCTTTCCTTTATAGACTCCTTCACTTATATCGTCTTATCCGTTTTCATAACAATTTGTATTTCCCCCTGGAGCATTAGCCAGCATTTATAATTATAGGTGTAGTAGTTTGATAGAGTACTAAGTGTCGACCTCCTCCAGTTGGCTCTGCATGGAGCATGTCTGCCTTGCTCATTGCTGTATCCCCATAGAGTGAGGCCCATATTTATTAAATATTGAATCCATGAATTCATAATGTGGAAAACACCTATACTCATGGTGTTCAGAGTTCTACAGACATTAACAACTATGGAACCTGGGGCTGATATGTCTCTGGACCTCAGGTTCCTCATCAGTAAAATGTAATCACATTTTTCAAAGTCTTATGGTAGAACTTTATGTGAAGTTCACAGCTTTGGGACAGGTGGTTAGCAAACACTCAGGGACTTTCATCTGGCTTTTCGAACATCAGCATGCCTCCCACAAGTCCATTTTCACAGCCAGACTGTTATAAAGAGAAGTCACACTATTCGTCTGCTTAAAACTTCCTAATGCCTCTACAACTCATTCCAAGTTCCTTGGCAACATTCAGCGCCATGGTCTGCCCTCTTTCCTCCTCTAACCCGCCTCCCTTCCCCAATCTCCATTTCTACTGCCCTCTCTCTCTTTCTCCTCCAGCCACTGATCTCTTTAATCATCCTGAAGTACAAAAGGCATATTTGGGCCTCAGGCCCTTTGCATTGGCTGCCCTTTCCTTTAGGGAAGTTCTTTTCAGGAATCAGACTGGCTTCCTCATCTTCTCCACTGACTATTCTATTTTAAGGACTTCCTTGCCCTCAGCACTCTGCATTCTCCTTAGCCTGCTTTACTTTTTGTCATCTCATTTAGCCTTAAAAAGGCTAAAAATTACTTATTTATTATATTTACTGTTTGCCTTGCCCCACAAGAATATAAAACTACAAGAACAGACATGTCATATTAATTGCTGTATCCATTAACACCTAGAACAAGATCTGGTTGATATCAGCTCCTTAATCAATATTTTAAATTAATAAAAGTAGCTAACACATTACAAGTATTATAATAATTATATAGAGATGCAGTTTATTTTCCTAAGGCACCCTGCTATGGATTTTATCCCTATTTCCATAATAAAAAGTTTAATTACTTGTCTTCATGACAGTTTTAAAACAATGTGTCTCTTCAGAGAATTAATTAGAACAAATAATTTAGCCAAAATTTGTCTTGCATTGAAAGGCAACTTGGGCATTTTTTAAAAATATATTTTATTGATTTTTTTACAGAGAGGAAGGGAGAGGGTCAGAGAGTTAGAAACATCGATGAGAGAAACATCGATCAGCTGTCTCCTGCACACCCGTAACTAGGGATGTGCCCGCAACCAAGGTACATGCCCTTGACCAGAATCGAACCTGGGACCCTCCAGTCTGCAGGCTGACACTCTATCCACTGAGCCAAACTGGTTAGGGCCAACTTGGGCTTTTGATCATTTGGTCATTCTTACTCAAAATATCCAAGTTTGCCAAATATTTCTTAGGGGACCCTCTCTCTTTCTCTAATTTGGCATTCTAGCAGCTTTCCTCACCATTTTTTGTATTATATCAAAGCTGAATATTAACATTAAGCCACAAAAAGAAAAGGCATTGAGACCTTTGTATTCTTCCCTGTCCATAGTCCCTACCCTCAGGCTCCATTGGGTGGTTACAAGGCTTTTCTCCTTTACTTGTGTGTCTGGTCCACTCTGCCTCATTAGATCTTGGTTTCATGATTTCACCTAATATAATTGCTGCTTCTTAGTCACTTGCCCTGATTTAGCCACTTAGCGTGATTATAACTTTGATTGGCATCAATATTTGTCTTTTATAACTCTATTTGACCTAGCTTTTCCAATCTGGTGTTACTATATCTTGTTATAATTTCTAATTTTCTTTTAGGGGTATCTTGGACTTCAGATTGAGGACAGGACGCAACAAGGAGCCATAACTGTATTTAATGTAGGTGGTGCAAAAATGGCATGTATATCAAGGCATTAATTTAGGAGTTAAAATCCCTCCACCCCTTCATTGGCAGGATTTTCACATGAGAGACTGCTCTGGTATACAGCATTATGGGTGAGAATAAAAGCTGGTGGGAAATAAAGATTGTTTGCCTAGTTCCTCCAAAGCAGAGACCATGTATTACCTTACTTGTATGTCCTAAGCACTTAGCATGGTATCCAGTACATTACAGGCATTGAACAAATGTTTCTTGTAAAGATACATATAAATATTTATTACTTGTAGAACTTTTTAAAAGAATATAGATTCCTGATTCTGAAACACAGACTGACTCATTCATTAAGTCCAGGCTCAGGCAGCCACAGTTTTAAAAGCTCCTCTGATGATTCTAGAGTCAGTCATTGACCTACCCCACACAGTGTCCCAGGGAGCTTGCATGCTTACAGAGTGAGAAAGACATGGCTGTTGAACTCTGAGCCTGGTTCCCACTCTATCACCTCTTATACAAGTCCTGGAGCCAAAGGGAGACAAGTTCCATATTCCTTTTCATTTTCTGTGTCGTTAATCTTAAAACTCTCAATGATTCTTGCCCTTAATGTATTTCAGAGGTGCATAATGGTAATGTCTAAGGACATTATCATTCATCTCACTTCAGACAGCAGATTTAGACTTTGGAAAAATATTATAACAGCATTTTTATCGATCTGTGTAGTATGAACCCAAAAGATAGTGAACTTAAAGAAAGATACCCAAATGCTAACTATCTCTAGTGTTTCATAGGTGTTTCCAACTCAACATGTCCAAAATGAATTGCATTGTCTCTCCTTATGTTGCTTCTCTTACAGTATCCCCTTTCTTGGTTAAATGTCCTACAATCCAACCAGTCTCCCAATTTAGAAACCGAAGGTTCATTTCTATCTACTCTACCTTATTCACCCCCAAACAATAGATTATTCAGATAGATAGATGATAGATGATAGATAGGTAGGTAGATAGGTAGATAGATGATAGATAGGTAGGTAGATAGGTAAATAGTCATATAGATATCATGGGACAGACTTCTGCTCAGTCCCCTCCCCTGCTGTTGCCCTCTATACCATGCCACTTCCCTACTCAAAGCCCTCCATCGACTTCTCCATGCCTACAGAATAGTGTGCAAATAGCTTGGTACAGACCAGAAAGCTCTCCATAGCATTTTGAGAAGCAATATGCTAAGCAGTTCAGGAAATCAGCTTTGATGGGCTGAATTATGACTTCATTACTTACTAGCTGTGTGATTCTGGGAAAGTAATTTTTCTCTGGCTCAGTTTTCTCACTCATGAAATTGAGATGTTAATAATGTGCTCATGGAGCTCTTGAAAATATTAAATTATATATGGTACTTATCATACCTAGTAGAGTGAGGGCTAAATAAATAGTGGTAGTTCTCATTGATGTTATCATTAGTTGAGATAACATAATCTATCTCCAGTTTATCTTTTTAGGGCTACCTTCCCACCCCTTTTTCTTTCCTATGCCTCTCCCCTTCCCTGTCTGTCTTCTGCATTTCAGTCACATCGGACTTCTCACCATCCTCCGAGCATACCCTTCTGTATCATCGCTTGTGATTCTGCACATGTCATTATTTCTGCCCCCATTCCCCATTCTCTGATTAGTAAATTCCAATGAATCTTGAAGACCTGCTAGCTTGTCCCTTCTAGCTTGTTCCTCTCCATTTAACAACGCTCAGCTCACATTTCCATTATAGTTATAAGGACAAAGTATGTGTTGTCAGGGATGCTTTATTTAAACAAAGACTAAACAAACTCTGTAAGTGGTAGCAAATGTAATCATTTCGAAAATAAAACACTCTGCAGAATTGCAATAATTTCTATTGAAATTCAGGAGAATAAAGAACTCTGAGAAAAATAATGAGAAGGTATGACATAGTTATATTATTTCTACTGAATATCCAAAATAAATTTTGCCACTGCAGTTTAAGGGGTCTATAAGTGTCTTGGAATCTGATTCATCCATAAATACTCTAAAATATCTGCAAGACACTGTTCTGAGTCTTATTTAGATCATTAATACATTGCCAAATAAAACCACATCCTTTCATAGCACATTGACAGATGGTTTTCCCACAGGGAATTAAGATTATCAATAGCATTCTTCATAGACACAGACTTTGGATGTGTCAGCACATTCATTAATAATTTTTTTTTGGTGGCATGATGTCATAATTTGGCATTAATAACACACTTTGGTTTCAATAAGCTATTCTATAAAATCCTTGCTCAGTCGTCCTATACACGGAAAGGTTGCAGGTTTCATCATTGCTCAGGACACATGCGGAAGGTAACTGATAAATGTTTCTCTCTCACGTGGATATTTCTCTTTCTCTCTCCTCTCTCTCTCTCTCTCTCTCTCTCTCTCTCTCTCTCTCTCCCTCTCTCTCTCTCTCTCTCTCCTTTCTCTAAAAGTCAATGAAAATATCCTTGGGTGAGGATTTTTTAAAAATTCTTGTTCACAAGTAATTGATAACAATTATGAACAAACATTCTGCTTGGTTATTTGCCATTTGTAGCAGTGGATGGAACAATCAGTAGTCCACTGATACTTGGTGCTGTTGCTCTCTCCACCTGTACCAGTGGATAGGTAGTTGCCTTCAGGTGTTTGCCTCCAGGAAACCAGCAAAAGTGGGTGCTAATCAGAACTATTTCCCATGACAGAAAGGACCTTCTTAGCCACTCAGCAGGCAGAAGGATGTGTTAGAACAGTTCCACTATAGATACTTTTCCCCTTATATATCATGCTGATGTGTTTTCCTTCCTTCCTTCCTTCCTTCCTTCCTTCCTTCCTTCCTTCCTTCCTTCCTTCCTTCCTTCTATAGATACTTTTCCCCTTATATATCATGCTGATGTGTTTTCCTTCCTTCCTTCCTTCCTTCCTTCCTTCCTTCCTTCCTTCCTTCCTTCCTTCCTTCCTTCCTTCCTTTCTTCCTTCCTATTTTTAAAAGAAAATAAATATCTAGGAAACTTAAATTATATTTAAGATTACTAAAGGCCATTTTCTCATTTCTTGCTAATCTGTGAGATGGGATGAATATTTCAAGGAATATTAATGGCCAAGGATTTAGGAACAATTCTAATGTTTAGGGAATACCAATCAGCAGCTGATTGTGCTCTCAAAAGTGGGCCTGGGTTTCCTGGATTATTAGAATTATACACATCATGAAGTGACTCTGAAAGCTATTGGTTCCACAATCCACTGCAATGGGAGGTTTTATGACCAGCAGTTCAGTTGCTTCAGAATAACTCATAGCATATGATGGTATAAATGTCTATTCCTCCAACTGTGTTTACTTAAAATAATAATAACTCTGTTTTAAAATTAAATACCTATTTTGTACTAAATGACTATATTAGACACTTGATATACATGCTCCTTAAAAAATGTTAATACATTGAAGAGAAACTGAGGCTTACTGACCTAGAAACTGGCCAAGGTCACACAGCTAGTAAGTGATGGAACTGAGTTTAAAACCCAGGGGTACCGGAATCTAACTTCCCTTCTCTTCTCTTCCTAACTCCCTGTCTCTAATTGTGAAGAAAATGTTATCCTATTCTAAAAGGAATTATTTTATCTTAATTTAAAGAGATCTATTATTTGGTGTTTTGATATAGCTGATCCATTTCTTTCCCCATGGACATTTTTTCTGACATCAATATCAAGGAAATAGAGATTAAGGATAGAATATAAATCAACTAGCTCTACTTCAGAAGAGAATTTTCTTAAGATCTATACTCCCTTTTTATGGCTTTTGTTTATGAGAAAGCAATGGCTCATTTATTCACAGTTTGGTTTTATGTGTTTCATTGTGCAATGAGGTAGAATTCTAGGAAGTTATCCTAAATGTGTTCCAAGCAAAGACTCTTTTGTAGTCCAGAATTAACAAATATTTGTGGATGATGATAATAATGATGTTTTAATGAGATAATACCAGAAAGGACATTTACTGACTACACTGTCTTAAAATGAATTCATATAAACTATCTCTCTTAATATTGTCGTAATTTTAAGAGCAAGGTATTACTATCTGTTTCGCATATAAGAAAACTAACCAATTAGTAAAATAACTTGTGCAAGATCACATAGCTAATAAGAGGTAGAATTGAAATGTGAATCCAGGTATGTCTAACTCCAAAGGTTCTCTTTCTATTGCATGGCCTGGCCAAACAAAGGGAAAAGTAGTCAGTCGGTTAGCAGTCCTTCGGTTCAAGGTAACAGAAACTCATCCACACTGACTAAACCAAACAGTGATGTGTTGTTTACATAGACCAAGAAGTCCAGCGTTAAGCAGTCCAGCACTGGCATAGTTACTCAAGAAGACATTAAGGCAGTGGTTCTCAACCTTCCTAATGCCACGACCTTTTAATACAGTTTCTCATGCTGTGATGACCCCCAATTTCATTGTTACAAATTGAACATAATTAAAGCATAGTGATTAATCACAAAAACAATATGTAATTATATATGTGTTTTCCCATGGTCTAGGCGACCCCTGTGAAAGGCTCGTTCGACCCCCAAAGGGGTCTCGACCCACAGGTTGAGAACCACTGCATTAAGGAATGAGGCTTCAAAACACTTTTGATCCACTCTCCTTAGAATGTGGCCTTACTTCTATGACTGAAGTTGTGACTTCTCTCTACTGATCATTAATCCTTCACTTCAGACAAAGATGAGTCATAAAGTTGAAGGGTAAAAAACTTATTCTGGCTGAATCTATTCTCTTTCATCAAGAACATAATAGCTGTCTCAGCAGTGTCACCTGGTGACTTGCACTTAGCAGGACAGAGTTAAATGAGGGAACCTGGGAAATTGATGTGGACTTTGGCTTAAGACACTGACGCTATGAACCAAAACCAGGGCTCCCTTAAAAAGGAAGGATAGATTTGGGGTCACCAGGCAGCAGTTTTTGGCACAAAAACTGATAGCTGGGAAAACAAGAACCAGAAATCTATGAAGCCTAGAAAGAGACGATTCATTACTTCTCACTGAAAAATCTAGATAAAAAAGAATTATAAAGGAGTTGTTTACTCAACCACTTAAGTACATTTTCTGTTAACCTCCCTGTTGGTCTAATTATTTGGGTATAAAGGAGCACTATCCTACTGATAGCTAGACAACCCCATTTAGACTGAAAGGAAAGGCCCACTTAGGACACTCAAATACAGAATAAAGATTCAGTTGGAGAAAAAGTCTCTTGGCCTTTAAGATGATTTCAGAAATAATCTATGGCCCTGTTCATACCCAACTCATCAGTAAACAAATCAAGGCAATAGACCCCAGACCTTTTAAGATAGAAATCATTGTCACAGTACTTTGGGAATCAAACATTTCTACCTCTGAGTTTGACAAAAAGAAAAGAAAAAGAGAGACTTTCAGGTAACAGAGTTCATATACTCAACTCTTGCCAAACAGCCTGGTTACATTGATAATCTGTGGAGCTGTCAAACTTGAGTCATGCTGAACTTTGCCTATTGATAAAACTAAGTCTCTTTTCTTTCCTCTCAACATAGACTTATAACTTCATTGTGATTATTCTTTGTAAGATACGTATGTGTGCATCTATACACCTAAGGAATGTTGGAAAGAGGAGCTGATGAGAGGAAATTAGAATCTCTTCCCACCTCAGGATCAAGCTATCACATAGAAGGAGCAGCTGTTATAGCACACGTGCTAAAATTGGAAGATTTACTCAGTTCTGTGCATGAAGCGCTGCAGGTCCACAAAGCTTTCTACGTTTTCCCAAAATTCCCTTGTGAAACCTGTCTGACCCTGTGTTCCTGTGGCAATGGGTACATCTCTGTATTAACATGTGCCTTACTGTATTTAATTATTAGAGTATGTATTTATCTTCTCTGCAAGGCTGTGAGTTTCTTGAAAAGATAAATAAGGTAGGAAATTGAACTTGAAAACAATATACAAGAGATGTTCTGAATTTGTCATCTCTAGAATCTTTAAAAATAGTTGTTTGGGCACAGGCATGTGAAGAGACAAGAGGCTAAACCAGATGACCCTTTCAAGATTTCCATAACTAAAAGTTTGTTTTAACAGGAATTTCTTTAAAAATAAAATCAACAAGCTTCTACTGTATTTGGTTATCCAGAATAAAAAGTAATTTTATTTTCTCCCCACTACTTAATTGGCTCTTTTGCCCAAAGCACATTTAAATTCTGAGTCTCAATAAAGCTATGATGGTAATCATAAAAGATTTAAGAGTATTCATATCTCATTTCACGACTGCAAAAGTACTGCCAAAATCCCATGTACTTCTATAGGCTGAAAACAGCTACTACAGAAGCAATATCTACTCTAGTAATCATCACTAACAGCTCTTAACGGGATTGAGAGTTCAGCAATACCATCATTGCCATGTAGCTGGATACACAGAGTAATATTAGAAGGAATTGTGTTAATCGTACATTTCGGGGACATCTTCTTACTCTCACAAAGAAATAGAAAAAGAGCTCAAACTCCTTCTGAGGCTTGTGAATACAGGGAGCTATGCAATGATGCCCCCAAGGACTTGGAAGTGAAAGAATAACACCAGCTCTGAGAGTTAAACTGAGAGATCAAAGCAGAACAGAGCAAAAATATGCCAAGGGGCCTCAAAGGTACAGCAGGACTCATAGGTCTTCAGGGTTTGGCTAAGGCCAGATCAACTGTATGAACATTTCTAAAGATAGAATATTTCACTCACAGAGCGTCTGTCAGCTACAGCAGCACAGAAAAAGTTAGAACCTGGAGGTCTTTATAATAATGCCAGGTTGTCCTTAGCTTTCCTTGTAGATTTAGAAAGGCAAGAAAATGTACTCATCATCCTCATGTTGATTAATCACTAAGTTGTTGCTCTGGTGTATATTTTGTCCTTGAACTCTTTTAGGTAAAAGTGAGTTAATCTGACCCAGCTCTACCTTGTTTACTGCGATATTGCCAGTGCTCAGAATGGTGCCAAACAGTGGATGCTCAGTGGATGCTATGTTTTTCAATTGAATGAATAGTCTGAAACCTGATAAGGGAAAATCAGCTTTTGAGTTCACTGACTTTTCTCTATTATTTTTCCATTTTCTATTTCATTGATTTCTACCCTGACTATATATATAATTATCTCCTTACTTTAGATTTCATTTGCTCTACTTTTTCTAAATTAATAAGGTGGAAGCTGAGACTATTTATTTGAGATTTTGTTTTTCTTGTCTAATATGGGTATTGCTAAAATTTGTCCTCTAAGTACTATTTTAGTAACATCCTACAAATGTTGATACGTTGTGGTTTCATTTTCATTTATATAAAAGTACTTTCTAATTTTCTAGGTTTTTTGTTTGTTTGTTTGTTTGTTTTACTCAAAGATTATGTAGAAGTGCATTACTTCGTTTTCAAATATTTGTGGATTTTCCAGTTATCTACCCTTTATTCATCATAATTTGTATAATCAGGGAATATGTTTATTATGATATTATTTTTTAAAATTTTCTCACCCAGGATATGGTCTACCTTGGCAAATATTTTAAGTATAAATCGCTATTTTGATAACCAGGAAATAAAAAGAAAATTTAAAATATTTTTTGCCTTCCCTATACCAAATAGTAGATAAGGAGAGTTTTCCTTTAGACAATTATTTCTACTAATAAATAAAGATAGAGTAAGTAAAATATTGTCTCTAGTTAATATATATCAATGGCTATTTATATCACATACAAAAAAATGAGAACCATATATTATGTGTCCATGCTAGAAGTATACACTATCACAAAATAAGTATTCTCACCCAAATCTCAAATCTAAATCTGGTCAAGCTTCTAGAGCCTACCTACCCAATTTACAGGCAATATAGGACACAAAAACATATCACACAGTACTATGGAGCAGGGGTCCTCAAACTACGGCCCGCGGGCCACATGCAAATACAAATATTGTATTTGTTCCCGTTTTGTTTTTTTACTTAAAAATAAGATATGTGCAGTGTGCATAGGAATTTTTTCATAGTTTTTTTTTTTAACTATAGGCTGGCCCTCCAACGGTCTGAGGGACAGTGAACTGGCCCCCTGTTTAAAAAGTTTGAGGGCCCCTGCTATGGAGGCACAGAATATCCAAATCGTGAGAAACTTGACAAGACAAACATCCTGGTTTATTCCACAAATAGCATGGCAGTGAAAAACAAGGTAGGGAGGAATGATACATTAAAGAGACACACAGGAGATGAGAGGTTTTAGAAGATACAAACTCCCGACCTACTCTACCTAGAAGTACTATTTTCATAAACGTGCTAATATGGACCAATTTAAGCCCAAGAACATAGGAGGTGTCTAGATAGAGTCTGAAGAACTAGCTTGGGGGAGAGGGAAGAAAGGTGCTGTGGTCCTTTCTCAGAATCAGCTGGAGACAAACTGAATACCTGCCCCGGTTGGCAATCCAATCCCATTCAGGTTCAAGGGAGCACCTACTAAAAGCAAATCCTATGGTGGCAAATTTAATACCAAGTCTCTGACCTGAGGGTCCCATCAGATAATGGAGAATATGGACACATGATGGTAAATGCTAAAAGAACGAGAGCTGAAGTGCTGTTCAAAAAATGGGGGTAGGGAAGGGAGAGAAGAAGAGAGGGCAAAAGGATTTCCAATCAGTAAATTCAGGAAGGTGTCAACTGCAGTGGCTAATGGGTCTTAGGTCTCACTGTTCAAGGCCAGAAAATCTGAGGACTTCAACATTTGGACAAAGGCCTACTGACCAGGAGAGGGGAGGATGAATTCAGATGAATGGCTCTTTTGCCATGATTCTATCATAAACCCTGAGGCCTTTACTCTATATCAGTGTACTTTATTACACAAGAGCGAAGGTAATATATCTCTTCTTTTACAATTTTTATTTTCATGGTAATTTAATCATATTTTAGCTTAATGACAGTCTAATTTTTTTTCAAATATCACAAATACTTGAGTAAAGGGTAACATTTGGTCTTTTGACATTTTGTACTCAGCCAGCCAGAAAAAAAAGACAGTTTGTACCATTAGATGTTGCCTTTTGAAGTACTCAATATGGAGTGGAGGCAGAAATCCAATGTTGATAGGAAGAACAAACCATCAGAGAAATTCTAATTTTAATTTTTGAAATAGCATGTATTATCATTTAAATATATATTGTATGTTTTACTTTTATTTCTCTGTGGTATCATAAAATCCTTTAGAATGTACTGTAACTCACTTAACTGCTAGATATTCTAAGTGGCCCTTCGTGAAATTCTTAGCAGAAACAGCATGAAGTGGGTGCTAGGAACACTGAAGCTTGCTTTATAATTTATCGTGTAGGTGTAAATCCTTTCTCTTAAAAACAGCACGAAATTGCCACTTAATTCAATTCAGGAACATTAAAATTAGGTACATTTATGTTTTAAAATAACATTTTATATTTTGCTAAAGTTACACTTGCATGCATTGTTCACCCAAAGAACTGTACGTTTAACATAACCAGCGTCATGCCACATGATGACAATTGTATAATAAACAAGGGCAATGCTGTTAATTAAGATCTTGATTGAGCCCGGAATGACATCAAGTGACATAGTGCCTCCAGGCCATCTGGTTCAAATTGTCAATACTAACTAACCTCCTACGCTTTCTTTCCAAAGGTGGGTCCATGCTGACAAAGGCCGGAAGTCAGATGGGAAGTCAGAGAATGAAAATTTCTTCTGATGGTGTGCCTTTATTTTCATATTTTAGAGAAATGCTAAAAGAAAGCGTGTTTATACAGAGCATACAAAAGTCACGAAGGATGATGAAGAAAAAGAATACAACTTGGGGGAGTAGGAACATGTAAGTGTAGCAAAGGTGACAGTGAATGACAAACATCTGGGAGTCCAGCGTGCCAGGAAATAACACACGTGGTGGTTTGCAGTAAAAACCAGAAGCAGGGCAATGTTGAAGGATGAGAGAAATTGTTTTCAGAACATTTCCTCAGTTATGGTTTTTTTCTACGAAGAAATAATACTGGAGCAAATAAATTTTTAATATTCAGAAAATGAGGTGTGACTTTATCATTTTATGTAGTGACCAAGATTTGCAAATAAAACTGAAACAAGCAAACATAAGGATAAAACGAAGACACTCGTACATTAAAGAGTATAAAGTTTGGTTTGTTTTATTATTTATTTATCCTTCTCAAATATTTACTGTGACCCTACCAATTGCCAGGCACTGATGAATACAATAAGATTAATACAGCAGAGATTAATATCTGGTCCTCATTTTTTGGAGCTGATTTTCAATGAGGCAGGGAAGAGACTAGACACATACACAAACAAACTTATATGGTGATACTTTATTCAAGATAGAAAGCAGGTTAATGTGATAGAGAGTGAGTGTGAGGTGGGTTGGAGTGTGAGGTGGGTTGGAAAAAATCATGCTATGAGCTGGAATGATGAGGGAAAACCCTTGTAGCATAGGAACTGAGAGTTGCATTACTCACAGAAAGAAGCCACCTAAGGTAGAATCTAACAGGAAAGCATTTCAGGAAGAGGGAAGAGGGACACTCAGACATTGACACTAAAGGGACCAGGCATTTACAAGGGATAGTAGTGGGATTGAAGTCTCACAACCAAGGTAGAGTAGTAAGAAATGGTGTGTCTAATGACCAGATCTTATATATACTCCTAGGCCATGGTGAGCTCAGACATGGGACACTTTTGGGGAAGTTTGGGTTTTTGTTTTGTTTTTTTAACAAGAGACACAATCAGATTTGCATTTTGAAAGGACTGAAATATACAACTGCCTTTAGGAAGACTGTAAGTGGATAAAGAGTGGAAGCAGCCCAGCCGGCATGACTCAGCGGTTTGATTCCCAGTCAGGGCACATGCCCGGGTTGCAGGCTCAATCTCCAGTGTGGGGTGTGCAGGAGGCAGCCAATCAATGATTCTCTCTCATCATTGTTGTTTTTATCTCTCTCTTCCCCTCCCTTCCTCTATGAAATCAATAAAAGTTAAAAAAAAAAGAGTGGAAAAGAAGTTAGGAGGCGATTGCATAGCTCAGACATGTCTTACATTCAGATAGTTTAATATTAGATATAGTGGAAATGATTTGTTCATTTTATAATTTGAAGGCCCTTCTAGAAAATGTTCTGCAAAAATGTTACTGTTATTTGTCTTAAGCAATTGGGTGAATGGTAGAAATTAGTTTGGGGTTAAAATCAAATACAGATGCACCTTGATTTATGATAGGGTTACAGCCTGATAAATCCTCAGAAGTTCAAAATATTGTAAGTGAAAAATTCATTTAGCTCTAAAGAGCTAAAGCGTAGAGTTCCAGTTGTTTGCCCTGGGGTCACATGGCTGACGTGAAGCTGTGCCTCAATGCTGCTGCCCAGAATCATGAGAGAGCATCATACCACACATCACTAGCCCTAGAAAAGATCAAAATTCAAACTTTGAAGTATGTTTTCTATGGGATGAATGTCACTTTCACACCATCATAAAATAAAAAAAATCCTAAATCCAACCATCATAAATCTGGTTCCATCTGTACTAGTTTGCATGGGTATATATGGAATAGGCAGTTGGATATTTTAGTCCAAGTGTAGGAGAGATATCAGAGTTGAAGATAAAAGATTAGGAGCCAAAAACATATAGGTGATATATAAAGGCCTGGGACAGGATGAGATCATCTAAAGAAATTAAGCTGTCAATTGAGCCCAGAATTACATCTAGTGAACTATCTCAGTATCTTAGGATAAAAGACAGGATAGTTAAAGAACAGGGCCCAGGACTAAGCTGTGGGCATAGCCAATGTTTAGAGCTCAGGACAAGAAGGAGGACAACACAAGATATGATGCTGAGGCAGGAAGAAAAGTGAGGGTGTGACCGACTGTGTCAAATGCCACTGAGAGGTTGAACATGATAAAGTCAAAGTGATCTGGTAGGATGGAGGCCATTGCTGATGATATTGATGAAAGCTGTTTTGGAGCAGTTCTGGGGATGTAAGCCTGGGTAAAGTGGGCTGAGGGAAGATAGAAATAAGGAAGTAGAAGGAGGAGGTATAGGCAATTGTTTCCAAGACAAGAGCTATAAAAGCAGAGAGAAAAATAGGTTAGTAGATGAACAGAGGAAGACATAATATCAAGGGACTGTTTTTTATTTCTTTGTTTTATTGTTTCTTTTAAGAGGGCTAATATTAAGGCATGTGCATATGCCAAAGAGAGTAACCCAAGAGTGAGGAGGAAATTAGTGCTGCAGGAGAGAGAGAAAAATAATTGCAAAAGCAAAGACCTTGAGGTACTGAGAAAGGATGGCCCTAATTTCCTCAATGATGCACTAAGTATTTGTTTACTGTAGGTCTTAGCTAAGCCATTGAATAAAGTGATTCTAATTTAATTGTTCTGGGCTGGATCCTGGGCATGATACTTTTTTAAAAGCTCCCCAGTTACTTCTAATGTGCAGCCAGGGTTAAAAAACAATAATGTAAACAATAGTGTTTTGTATTTACTCTTCTTCTGGCTTTTCTTTATAGTTTTATTCATATATATCTGACCCAGCAGTTTACTATTTAGTTGTGCATGAACTTTATATAAATGGAATTCCCAAAATTCACGCAAAAAGTAATTTTGAAAGAAAACACAAGTTTATAATAAAAAATTATAAATTTTTTATTGATTCATAAAGTATACAGTATAGGGTTATGTATGGAATAGCACATCGGGTAAATGGCCTCCACGGCTTTGCTGGCACATATGCAAAGCTGTGGTCTTCATTGGTCTTCATTGTCCCTGCTCCTGGGCCATAATTGGTACTTGGTAATGCTTATCAAATTGAAGGGATTGATATCAAAGGGCAACAGATATTAGAATCTGATTCAATAAACCAAGTAAAATTAGGCTTTTATTTTTTGTTGTTGTTAATGCTCACACAAAATTCAAATCTTGCGTGAATTTTGGGACACCCTATATATATATTTTAATATATTTTTATTGATTTCAGAGAGGAAGGGAGAGGAAGAGAGAGATAGAAACATCAATGATGAAAGAGAATCATTGATTGGCTGCCTCCTGCATGCCCCCTACTGGGAATCGAGCCTGCAACTCTGGGCATGTGCCCTTGACCAGAATCAAACCTGGGACTCTTTGGTCCACAGGCCGACACTCTATCCACTGAGCCAAACCAGCTAGGGCTTTATATTTTTTTATGGGATTCACACATGATGTGAATCATTCATTGTCACTGATCTATCATGCCCAGCATTTGAAAATGTCAATTTCTCCATTCCCCTGTTTAAGTAATACATGAAACAGGGGTTTTTTCTTTCAGGTTTTGACTATTGCAAACCATACTGCTATGAACACTCTCTAATATGTAATTGATTCACTATTATAATTATTTCATGGAAAGTGGGAATATAAATGGGTATAACTAACTTGGAAAATAATTTGACATTATATATTTGTTTTTAAAATGATAATTATGTTTATTTTCAAATCCATAACTGCTTGTCACATATTATATTCTAAAATTGTTTTGAAAAGCAAATTGCCTACATTGGTTGCAGTTCAATTTGATCTTTCTCTTGATTGTTTCTTTTATTACTTTTATATGTAAAAAAAGTTCCACCATATAATAGCAGTTCAAAATTCACCTAGAGCTTTCTTGGTTCCATTTATTTTACTTTTAGCTTTTCAACATACCTTAAACATATTAAATAAAATTAAAGACAAATTATAAATTGTCCCAAAAAAACTGATATCTAAAGAATCAGCAGGAGGAAGATTAATTAGGAAAGTGACTGGAGACATGAACAGATATTTAAAAAAAAAAAAAAAGACCTAACTGCTAATAAACATTTGGACAATGTTCAGCCTCAGTAATTAAAGAAACAAAATTTAAAACTATTATATAATGGTTTTTACACTGATAAATTTTTAAAAAATAATATGCAAGTCATTTTTAACACTGCTGGTACTATTGCTAGAAGTACTTATTAATCCAAAGCAATTTGATGACATATAACAAGAGTGAAGGAAAAAAAGGCATAATTATAAGCCTGAGATTCTATTGTAAGGAAATAGTTCAAAAGGTGAATGAGAAGCCTTAGCTGTCTTGGCTCAGTGGATAGAGCATCAGCCTGCAGACTGAAGGGCCACGGGTTTGATTCTGGCCAAGGGCATGTACCTCTGCAGGCTCGATCCTGGCCTGGGTCAGGGCACGTGCGGATGTGTCTCTCTTACATCGATGTTCTCTCTCTCTGTCTTTACTCCTGCCTTCCACTCTCTCTAAAAAATCAATGGAAAAATATCCTAGGGTGAGGGTTAACAAAACAAAAACAAAAGGTGAATGAGAATACATATTCAAGGATGTCCACTGAATTATCATGTATGAGAAAAGAAGTTCTGAAATAATGTAAATGTTCCTAAAGGGGTAATCATTAAATTAATTTTGCTCATATAGTGGAATGTTATTGGGTTTTTTAAAACATGTTTTCAAAGAATAATGCCATAAGAAAATGCTCATAACTAAAAAAACAACAACACAAGATTATATATATATATATATATATATATATATATATATATATAATCTATGATCTCTATTTTATGAAATATTTCCATCTGTCTTTCTATCTGGTCTCCTCCCCCATGCCCTCTCTCTGCCAAAACATTAAGTGTTGGTCTCTCTGAATGGAAGGAATAAAATCAAATTTATTTTTTTCTGTATACTTTGTTTTTACATACCTTCAAAATGCTATGAAAATGTTTCTCTGTATGTTTGGTTTAGTTGAAAAGAGTATTTGACCTCCTAAAATACAACAGGTTGGGTGCTGAGAACACGACCATCCAGGTGTGGATTCATTCAGTTTTACTCTGCAAACACACACCTCTCAGATTTGTCAAATCAACCTGTGTCCCTCATTACCTTTTTTTTTTCTTTCTTATTTTAAACCTACTATTCACTTCTCCAACAACAGTCATTATAATCAGGTCTGTTGGAACTGATTGACCTGCTTCAGACATTGCCAGCTAATCTCACACAAAGTAGAGAGAAAGAAAAGACTACGAGAGAGCAATACTGTTGCAGCCACACTGACCACAAGAGTTAAGAAACCTGGGGTTGTGTGAAGGAGCCAACCACAGGGACTCCATGGTGCTGTGTGGGCAAATACAGAGATCCCAGGAAACATCTGATTAGTGTTGACCTTGACTAGAGGTTCTTTTTGAGAAGATGCCATCAGTAAATGGAGGGTGGTAGGACTTCCCTTCCAGGGATATTGTGGAATTCAATGAGAGTGACTCAAGCAGAATACAGTAGGTAATAAATAAATGTTGCTAATGTTCATGCAGAGAATTTAAGGCGTGGCTCCTGGCTGAGACACTAGACCTTTTAGCTAATACATTATAAATGACGGGGTGAAGTCACAGTGTTGATTTCCCAAACAGGACATATCGATCCCCTCTTGTAACAACATCCTTTTTTGCAATAACTTCATTTCTTATGCCCCATTATTGACACACAGGTTTTGCAAGATGAATATTGATGCTGTAGATCCTTCTCCATTCTTTAAAGTGTGACTAAACATTTTATTTTAATATGATGCTTTCCAGGTGTAAATACGTGTTGGGAAAACGCTAGCATTTTTCTTTGAAGACTGGGTAAATTAACCTGTGCCCAGCAATTTGCTTGAGGCTTATGAAGAAGAATGTAGCTGGAGCTGCAAGCTTTGTTCTCTCCTTTGCACATAGAAGAAAATGCCAATCCCTGTTATGGAACTGACAAAAGATTGGAGCTGATTCTAAGCCATAGAGGAGAAGGTATTTTCCTAGACAAGTAAAGCTAGAATTAGAAAACAAACATAGGTCATCTTATAGAGACGCAAGGAGGAAAGTAAAGATGGGGGTATAGGGCAGAGACTGATTACAGAAATGTCTACACAATACCTTCACCCTAATGGGAGCATGGGCAAGAGTCTGAGTGAGGAGCACACATCTCTACTCTGAGCTGACAGGGATGACCGACAAAGCCAGCCAGGGGGAGGACACACACTCTGGGACTCTGTCCCGTGTTCAGTGGTAGAACAGCCTCTCTGCATGGTGCAGAGACCACACTTCTGCAGACTTTCTCATGTGATCAGTGGGACAATGTATTTTGTACAGTATCTGAGAGCCTTCCCCCCTCCCCCCCAAAAAAAGATCCCAGTAGGCAAAACCTGTCCTCAACAACCTGAGCCTTTCTGTGTGTGATCTTTTGCCTTTGCTTGGAGATGTTTCCATTATGTCTTGCTTCAGGATCCCAGTATCAAAACCCCACCCATGTCAAACCTGGACTCAGAAAAGAGATACTCATGCATACCCAGATGTCCATTTTTATCTGCTTCCTGGTAGGGATGTCAAAGGTTTCATCACCCAGTTAGAGAAATCAGTAAGTAATTTTGGAAAACAGAAGATCAACACCTAGCAAGATATCCACTGAAGCCCAGTCCAGGGTTTTTATAAAAACTCCCCTTTTCTAAACTTTCCCAGCCTTCAACCTGTCATTGGTCATCAAGAGTCTGGCTCCCTTTCAGATGAAGACACCAAACCTCCCATGAAGGAGCACATCAAGCCATCACTTAGCATGTATTCTGACACCATGTTAGCAAACTCGTTGCCAGTGGAGGGAGTTGTGTCAGTAAAAGGGTGGAAAGAGAGGTCCATAATCATGGTTTTCACTTTCGCTGTATATCAAAATGTCCTGGGCAAGAGTAAGGAATATATTGTTTCCTGACTCCACCCCAGACCTACTGAATCATAATCTTTTATGGTTGATCTTTTGCATCTTCATCTTTAAAAAGACACCTGGATAATCGAATGCACAGTCCAGTTTTGGGAACTCACCACAGGGCAAATGACCCTGAATAGACCTTGTACCAGCTAGAAAATCACAAGCTTATTGGTTTCTAATTCAACCGAAGCCATGCTATTTTCAGGAATTGAGGGATCGAGCAAGGCCAATAAAAGTGATGCCAGTAGAAAAAGGTCAGGATGCCTTATCTGGAGGTCCCACTCCTTCCATGGTTATGGACAAAAGAGGAAAACCACAGATCCTGAATCTTATATTTGGTTTCAAATCTGCAAAGTGTTCCAATAAAAAGAACACTGCTAGAAAAAGCAAAAGGAAAACAAAATTAAACCAAACTATCTAAATATCCATCAGTGGGGATGGGTTAATTAAGTTGTGGTATTTTCATACAATGGGAATAATTTCAAGCAATCCTGAAAAGGTACATTTGAAAAGTTTAAAAATATGGCATAATATATAGTAGACAAAATATAAACATTATGCATAGCATGAGTTATATCTGCTCAAAATTACATATACATGCATATATACAAATATAGAATACAAACAAATCTTTAAAAAATATGACCAAATGTCCCTTGGGTTACTTCTGTGTAAAGAGATTATGGGTGATCTTTTCTTCCGTTTCTTTCCATTATTGTCTGACTTACTTGTAAGAAACATGCATTATTTGTTGACTTTTAAAAAATGAAAATGACACAATGAGCTCATGCTCTCAGCATCTTTCATCTCACCTGTCATAATACATAGCTGCTCCTCAAATCTCTTCACTTTGACCTCATAACTTTTCCATATAACTTTGTCAATATTTTAAAATGCAGGTCAAGTGGGATCCATCCTCTCCAACTTCAATGGCTTCCCATTAGCTATCCAAGATCCAGCTTGTTCATAGGTCATCTATGTTTGCTCATGATCTTTATTCAAGTCTGTTTCTCACTTTAACTGCTGGATTCATCTCTCCACACACTAGTGCTCTAATCCCATCAGAGCACCTCTGGTGCTATCAGAACACAGAATATTTATAATGCTGGATGCCTTTCCTACTTGTTGTTGTTTTTTCCCCCCTTTTAACGTTTCAATTATATTCACTCTTCAAGAACTGCTCAGAAATGACTACTTATGTGAGGCCTCCCATTGACACCCCCAGTATCAATGTCCCCTTGCACTTCACCTACACTGTGCATTGGTTGAACTCCATGCACCACCTATTTTTAGCCTTCCTTGTTCATCACTTACAGGTTTGCTTCCACTAGGGGATGAAGGCTCCTGGAGCAGTCATCTTTCAGTCACCTTTGATCTTTCCTAAATCCGCAGCTCAATGTGCAGCAGATTGCACTCACTCAATAAAAACACATTATTGTGACACATAAAAGCCTGAAATGTTAATGACACAAATAACACCACACTTCTTAAAATCTACTGGTCTGGGGAGATTGCATCACCCCTACATTTCTGTTGGGAATGTAAAATGATTTGGCCTCTCTGGAAAATAGTTTGGCAGTTTCATATAAACCAAAACATGCAAGTATCCTATGATCCAGCAATTGCAGCCCTGGGCATTTAACCCAGAGAAATGGAAAATTAAGTTTGCACAGGAATTGTATGTCAACCCTGTTTTCTAGTTTCTATATCTGCTGTTCTCACATCTGGGGCTTGCAGACTAGGGATAAACTGCCCCTCCCATGTTTGGTTAATAGTTCCAGATTCCTAGAGATAACAAAGCACTCTCCCAGGAGCCTGCCTTTCAAATGTCAATGACCCAATCTGAAAACCAAATTCCCCTCCTGCCAGCCTGCCTTAGGGCTGCTCTTAGACTTCTGAGACGCTATTTTCCACCCTAATTAGCCCAGGACCAGACATCAGGTGACCTCTGCCCCCTGAGCCCACTGAAGTGTTTTGAAGTAGGCAATCCTAACCTGGTTGGCCTGCTTACACTCTTGCCCATCCCTTCTCTTGAAAACTATGATAAAGGCCTTCCTGCAGTTGCCCTGCTCTCTATCTCTGCCTGCAACTGACCTTAGTGTTCTCTTGTGTGACCCTGCATGCACTCACGGTGTGCCCTCCTCGCCTTGGGAGCTGTGAGCAATAATCTTTCTTTTCAAAGTCAATGTCTCCTGACCTGTGACCTCATTGTACCTGAATAAAACAAAATCCTGGGCTCCATTTAATGCAAATCTGTACATGAATGTTCATAGCAGCTTTATTCATAATAACCCCAAACTAGAAAGAACCCAGGTATTCTTTAACAAGTAACTGGTTGAACAAACTGGACTATAACTGTACCATGGACTGTTAGCCATTGACAAAAAGGAACAAATTATTGAAACATGCAACAACTTGAATAAATTTCCAGAGAATTATGTTTAGTGAAAAAGCCAATCACAAGGGTTACATATTTTATGATTTCACTTAGATAACATTCTTGAAATAACGAAATTATAAAAAGAAGAACAGATTATTGCTCAGGGCCTGGAAGGGAGGCAGGAAGGAGTTGAATATGGACATAAAAGGCAACATGAGGAATCCTCCTGGTAATGAAATTGATCTGTACATTGAATGTATCAGTATCAAGATCCTAGTTGTGATATTGTGATATTGAGAAATGTATCACTGGAGGGAACTGGCCAAAGGGTACACAATTATATGTGAATTTGCAATTATCCCGACATTAAAATCCTATATAATAAAAGAGTAATATGCAAATCAACCAAACAGTCAAACAGCAGAACGACTACCCAGACGACCATCTGGGACCACTCTGACACGCACTGGTGCCAGGCCAGCCAAGGCAGGTGCAATGCAATTGGTCGGGGGCCCAACCATAGTGCCATGATCACCCTGCAGAGGGAGGCCCAGGCTACCGGCCAACGGGGTGATCAATGGGGGGGCTCCATGATCCCTCCAAAGAGGGAGGCCCAGGCCACTGACCAGTGGGCTGGGGCAGGTGGGTGGAGCCTCTCTCTGCAAGGGAAGCCTGGGTCCTGGGTGCCAGGGGCCAGAAGGAAGCCGGTGCCAGCAGCCGGGAGAAGAAAGGCCTACTCTTGCATGACTTTCATGTATCAGGCCTCTAGTTTTAGTATAAAACTATAGTATTGCATTTAGGAGCTAAGAGGAGAGATGTGCTCAATGCTGTCAAGAAATAACCCATAATGGTGACCTTTTAGTATCTTGATCATCTATCTAAAGTCATGTATCTGACAGGTAAATTCTGATCCTCACTATAACACATATTTCTAGAAAAAATGATAGGTATGCAATTAACACACACACACACACACACACACACATACACACACACTAAAATATTGCTTGTCATCAGTCATTATAGAGCAGGAGAAGAAATATGATAGAAATTATCCACAAATCATGTCACAGCATCTTATGTTAAGAAAAACATAAGAACAATAGTATATAAAAGTGACTAATAGTATCAAAGTGATTATTTATTACTCTAGAAGAAATCACTGATAATGAGATTAATATATCCAACCAAAGGTTTTAATTACAAAGGGATGTAATCATCATAACTGTATAATCAAGGGAACAAGTAAGTGAGGCCATGATGCATCGGGAGTTACAAATAATGGTCAAGGGCAAAATTACATACAAGGAGACTGTGCTTACACATCCAACATGCCATCAAAGTCTGCTCATGGCAAAATGTGTGCTTGTAGCTATCAACCAAAACAAATCCAAATAAACACTAGAAGATTAAACTATGGAAGAACAATAAGAGATGGCTCCAGGAAAGATCTGTTCCAGTCCTCCCCCTTGGCTTGTAGATGGCTGTCTCCTCCCTGTGTCTTTATATTATCTTCTATGTGTGTCTCTGTGTCCAAATGTCCCTTTTTTTTTTTTTAAAGAAACAAGCCATATTGGATGAAAGCCTATCTAAGTAACCTCACTTTAACTTGACCCCCCCGGGTAAAGACCCTATCATATTCTGAGGTATTAGGGGTTAGTTTTTCTAATATAGAATTTTGGGGAATAACACATGGGAAACCATAAACGAGGCATTGACAATTATTTAGGCACTTTCTGTCATAGATTGGATTTCCAATGTTGATGAAGATCTACTAGATAATAATAATGATCCAAAGATTGGGGAGGGGAGGGACTCAAGCTATTTTAACTATAATGAAGGCAGGCAACCAAGTTACTGTTCTACTAGCCTCCCAGAAGTAAAAGACACACAGATTCAGGTAATGGGGTTTGGGCAGCATTCACAGTAGAAGGGAAGCTAAAGTAGGCTTGTGAGTGGGACCTTGTAAACATTTTAATACACTGTTGCTTTTTGCTTCTACATCGGAAGGTAGAGAAATTAATATTATGTGCTTTGTTACCCCATAAGTGACAGAGGGATCCTCCACTTCGGGAAGAGTGATAAGTAGAGAAGTAGTAGTGTGGCATAGATTGCTTTCTAACCCACTATTCATGGCAAGGTACCCCTCCAGAGGTATCTAAACTCTCTGCCTTTTGCCCCCAGGGGGTGGGTCAGGATGTAGCACAAGGGACCCTACCCAAAGCTTTTATTCAGATAATGTCCCTTTAGTTAGAGAATCAAAGCTTCAGTCACAGAAGCCCAGATCTCCACCAGCAGATGGAGGGTGGGAGGGGCAAAGAAAGGTAGGAGGGCTGATATTAACAACAACAAAAATTTGGAGTCATAATCAATTCTTGTGGGATTCAAGGAAAAAATGTTCTTTCTTCAAATTTCCACCACCCCTACTGTACTCTTAGGGTATTGGACATAGTACATGCCTCATCAGGGCATTCTATTTGGTCTTTCATGTCAGCTAACCAGCAAATCAACACTATTTAAAGAAGGGCACAATGCAAGAAGCTATGTGGGAAAGGGGGGGGGGGCCGGGGCAAAGGGGTGGTGTAGTGAACTCAGAATCAATAGCAAGGTGGGAAGGACCCAACGAACTTCCTGGTCAAATGGCAATGGCACCAGTGATAGTGTGGCTTTCCATGAAACAGTGGCAGCCATCTCTTTGGGGGAAGAATTTTTTTCTAAAAACTTGAGCCTAGTTCACTGATGGTTCAGCTAAGCTAAAATTTGATGGCACCCACTGGCCTATTGTGACTCTCCAGCCTCAGGACCAGCTATGCAGAACTAAAAATAGAAGTGGGCAGAAGGGATTGTGGGCAGAACTCAAGGTCATTCTCAGAATTCTAGACAATTGTCTCCTTGAGAAACCTGGTTATATTTTTATTGACTCTTGTTTTGTTGCCCATAATCTAGCTATTTCGTCTGCCACTTAGAAAATGAAGACCGGCTGGTTAAAGATACCCTTTTGGGGCTGAGAACGGTGGAAATGAATCACAGCTGCTGATCAAGTATGTGGGCCACTCAGGTAGATGCCCAAAGTGAACACCTGTTCTCTGATGAAGCTGCTGCCTGTATCACCCCAACTGCTACAACCCCAACTGCTACAACCTGACCATCATCAGACTGAGCATGGAAAGAGCCCTCACCACAGACAGTACACGTGGAAGGAGTCTGTGTTTCTGATGCAGAGGCTGCCACTGCATGCCTGATTGGGGTACCTTCCAAAATTGACCTATTTGCCTTGGGGGGAGGAAGGCCTCACTACAGGGGATATTGTCTCTGCTGCCCCTAGTTGGTTGACCATATGAGACTTTGACTCTGTTCTATGTTATCAGTGGTGCCCTATTACTGTTGACATTTTGGCTCAATCTGTAGCTTGCCTTTCACATTCACAGTGACATTTTTTGATGAGTAGAAGTATTTATATTTGATAAAGTCTAATTTATTAATGTTTCATGATTAGAACTTTTTGTGTACTGCTTACACAACAGATTTTTTTACCACAAAACATCAATTTTGCATCTCAACCTAAGTAACATGCTTCAACCCTATTAATATATATGCCCCATATATTAATTTATTTAATTATCACAATAAACTATTAGGATAGACGCCTCCATTTTGCCAATGA